>NC_139004.1:84364369-84824369 GCF_964374135.1 Grampus griseus | reverse complement strand
GCCATTTTCTACAACAGCGTTTTTTTGTTTTGTTTTGTTTTGTTTTTTAAAGCAAGTTGTAACATATTATTCACCCCAGGTGAGTGAGCAGCCAGGGAAAGTGCTTAGCTAGGCCTTCCTTGTGGGGCTTCTATTGTTTGTTCATTTACTCTTTAAACAGAATAGACTCTAGTCATTATTCGGGGCAAAGATTGGAGGGAGGAACTTACCCATACGGTACTGTCGTTCACGCTAATGTCTCCTCTTGGCTCCTTTTTTTTTTTTTTTTTTTAATCTTAATTGGATGGGGGAGTATAAATAAGTATGAAGAACAGCAGCATTTGTATTCATTTTGTTTTTAAGGGAAAAGTCATTCCAACAAGGAGTAAAGCTTCCTTTTACCTTGTTAAGTGCTCAAGGCAGATGTTTGGTTTACTTAGTTGCCTTGAAAGGGTGCAAACGTGGGCTCTCAATTTCCTATTTAAACCACATTTGGAAAAAGCAGTTGAAAACAGGGTATCATCCTAAAGTCTTAAGAACCAACTCTTCCTACGATTATTGTTGCTGTTGTTATTAAAGTTTTTGGTAATTTTATCTCAAATCCAAGTTGTGTTCGGGTCCTCAATGTCATGAATATATTGTTAATAGAATGTGAAGCAGATCTCTTTTTACATAATTATGTAGCACTCATAAGAAAGGACTGAGTAATATGGATACAGGAATTTTTAGTTTTCAGATTTTAGGCTTTGATTCAACCCTCTGATTACCGGAGCTCCTGTGTACGGTAAAACTCATTGAAATTTCAATTCGTTAGCCTTTTCCCCGCTGGAAAATCTAATACATAGTAAAAGGAGCACAAGACAGGCATCCTCAGCAGGTGGCCTGAATCGTCTCTGTATTGGATATCCAGACCCTGCACAGCCCAGAACCCAGGCAGAGTTTCCCTTTTCAATAACTGTCTGCATCCCTGTCCCCCCCCCACTGGTACATAATTTGCATGTGTAGGTTCATGTTGCAGATTTCATACATTTAAAGTTGCTTTTCCACCCCTTGCCATCTCTGACGTTCATGTTTATGCATTTCAATATAAGGATGTGTCATCAGTTATATGAAATCAGTTTTCTTGTGAACAAATGCTCGTATTCCGACCCATACAAATTAGACCATTCTGAAATACCTAGTGGGCCCTGTCTCAGATTTTTACCCATTGAGGTGGTCTTGAATGCCAGCCTCGACTTAATTTCTTAAATTTTCTTATTTATGCATAAATGGTTGTCTCCAGTTGCCCTGCAGAACTTCTCCCTGGAAGCCTTTTATTTTGGTGCTAACAGTGTACTCAATTATCCGTAATAACAGTTTTCAGTGGTGGGAACAGAAAAGGGCAGGCCCCCCGCAGGACTGTGATCCACTGGGAACTTAGACCCACTGCCTAGTTGATGCGTGAACATCCTGGTAACTTAATTTTTCCTTTTTGTTTCTCCATTTCACTTAATGATTTTCTATGTATTGTTGCAGACATCTCAACAGTGAGCATGCGCTGGACGATAGAAGTACAGCCCAATGTAGAGTACAAATGCAGGTTGTACAGCAGTTAGAGCTACAGGTAAAACCACATTTATTTTTGATATTACCTCAGTATTCCTCCACTTCCAAATTTCTGTAGTGTTCTGTAATGAGTTCCTGTGTACTCATTATTGAATGGAAGGTTCAAAACCTGTTGTTGTCCTTTCTTTTATCTTATTTTATTTTATTGTCTTTTATTTACTTTTCTCTTTGGGAAGGTTCAGCTCCAGTTCATTCTTGGGCACTGCCGCTCAGACATTTCAAAGTTCTGTGCATCCCTGTATATGCCGCCAACCCTCAGCCTCTGCTTTTTAGCTCTTCCATCTCTCTCTCTCGCTTTACCTCCCTTCTCTCTTCTCCTTTTAACTTTTCTGGTTATCTGTTGTTGGTCTAAGCCCTCTCCGTTGCTAATATTATTAACCCGAAGTTAGGAAAACAAGCTGGGGAGAGAGATGGGGAGTGAATGAATGGAGAGAGAGAGAGCGAGCGAGCACGTGAGTGTGTGGGCAAGACTGAGCGAGCCAGCACACATGCAAGGCTGTTCTCCAGAGTTAAAATAGAAACTATGTGTGGATTTATGCCTCATTTTTCATTGTCCCCTTTTTCTCTCCATCACTGAGAACAATTGAGAGTTCACTGCACAAATTTTAAATATGTACACTTACACCCACACGTACATATAAACACACATTAGGTATATATATCATGTGGATATCAGATATATATAGATGTGTGTGTGTATGTGTGTGTGTAGGTGGAGGGGGAGAGAGAGAGAGAGAGAGAGAGAGAGAGAGTCTTGTATTTGGAAATTCACTGGGCCATGAGGAATGTGCTTTATGACTACAGAAAATTAACTTCAGCAAACGTTCCTGTGCATCACATCTGGGTGAGGGGCACTTTAAGTGTGGGTTCTACTTCCTGATGTAACTTGTTGATGAACCCCACCATATTTTAACAGTAATTCCCTCCTTGGTATAATTAATAGAAAATTTGTTTCTAAAAGTAAAAATTGGGTCAGAAATGGAGATTATTAAAACGTACAGTTGCAAAAGGCTGACCCTACAAACCCCATTTACGCAGCCGAGTTCCAAAATGCTGTTGAGTGCTTGATGACTCACTGTGGCTTCTTCCTCTGGCTGGTTCAGTGTAGGCAAGAGGTTAGCCGACTCGGGGAAATTAAAACAATGTTGTACATTATATTGTTACCAGCCATCGAAAGGCCTATTTTGTATGCAAGACAGCAATGCCGAGATATATGGAGAGCCCTAGGCTAAGTACAGAAGATAATTACATTTGGAATTTTACTGAGTTAAGTCATTTACAGCTTCAAATAGTTGCAGAGAAAAATCAGCCAACACACACTTAAACTTTTTGTTTTGACTTTCAGGATAGAAAGGATTTTTTTTTTAATTAGTTATCATCTTATATGACAAATCACATTTTATTTTTAGTCAGAACGTCTCAAAAGTTATTTTCTTTAAGTAGTTAATATTTTTCCATTCAGACTACAGATATGAACTTATTAGGACAGTGGGATATTTATACAGGCAAAGGGTGCATCGTAAAATCCCCAAATTCTTACATAAGCCTTTGGAAACATGTTTAAATTTAGCACGTTTGTTGGGAAGGAAAGAAGGAGTATATTTATCTCACCCCCAGAGTTCACTGGTGGTTGAAGCATAGGAAGCCCTTAAAGCATTGGGTTGAACAAAACAAACTCCATGGCTACGGCTACCTGAATTTACATGTCTCAGTGGTGGTGTTTATAAAGTGATCCAAGTTCCTGCATTTATGTATCTAATTGATAAAATTAAATTTTTAATGATCAGCTAGAATAAACTGTTTACCAGAGGTGATGGTTCACCTAGGTTGGCGTTCCAGACTGCAAATCTGAGTGCGGGGCCACCGTTAACTACTCAGGAACTGACTATCTCTTTTATTCACTACTCCTCACCCTCCACAGGAAGCGGGTGGGAGAAGGAAAGGAGTTAGACGATCAGTAAGTCAGGTGGTTATCTTCTGGCAGCTTTAATGTTGAGTTTTGGCGCATGTGGCCTGGGAGTGGTACAGACCGATAAGATGACTCTTGGATTATTTGTGGATTTCACGTAGTCATAGATTTCCCTTCATCCTCCAGTCCTACATCAAACCCAAGGCTGGCTTTTCAACTTTTGATTGGAATCAAAGACGATCACCTGGCCAGAAGTTACTATGTGGTAGTTAACCGGTGATGTTCCTTATAACGTTTTTGCCAGCGAGTTTGCTTTAATGGAGGAAGGCGGGGCTCATTCCGAAGAGTTCAGTGTCTTCCAAGCTTGAGAGCGTTGCTGCAACGAGGACACGGTGCTTGTCGAGAGCAGGGCTTGGAAAACTACAGACCCTGGGCTGAATCCCACGGGCTGAGAAAGGTCTTTACACTCTGAGTAGTTGGGGTAGGGGAGGTAAGAATCAAAGGAAGAATAAATTATATGAAGCTCGAGGTTCAGCATCCACGTATAAGGTTGTGTTGGAACACGGCCATGCCCATTGATTTACGTGTTATCCGTGACGCTTGTGCTCTACAACAGAAAAGTTGAGTAATTCCAACAGCGTCTCGATGGTCTGCAAAGCTGAAAATATTTACTATCTGGCTGGCCCTTGCAGAAGAAGTTTCCCAAGCAATTCCTGATCTAGAGGAGCAGAAGAAAACAATTTGCATCACGTTATTAGCAACTTGTTCCCTTAGGTTCCTGGCTCCCTAAAGGTCGGCTCGCCCCTTCGTACTTCATCCTTCTTTGCCTCGGTATAGAAAACCAGTCTAGTCACCATATTGGTCAGTTTCCCCCAAGGGCAGCTTCACCTGCAGTTATTATACTTGCCGATATTGGGGGTCGCGGAGAGCTGGCTGAGGGATATTCATTCATCCGTCCATTTGTCTACTCATGCATTTAGCAAACATTACCCGGAGCCTGTAACATGGCAAGAGCCTTGTAGGAGCCACTAAGGAGTATGAGATGAGTGAAATGGATCGGGCTGCCCTCCTGGTTCTTATTCTCTAGAAAAAAAAAAGTAGACTATAAATAAATAGCTCTCCAGTGGCACTGTTCATTCATTGGGTAGTGTTCGCTGACACTGATGCGTTCTCGGAAACATCAGAAGCGTGCTCCAAAGAGACTTTCAATGCTAGATAAGGGCCAAACCCAAACAGATTTTACCCATTAGATATTTAATCAGATGAAATGCACAAGAAAATGTCAGCAGTTTTCTGTGCCCGATGCCCTTATCAAGGACCAGATGGAGACTCTTTGGGTGGCAGACCCGGTTTGTTTGGGAGAGTTTGGGGCAAAGTACAGTTATACTCACAGCCAGACCCATTTGAGGCTTCCTGTTTCTCTGATGTTTGTATTTCCATTTGCCATTTCATGCACCCGTGTCTGGAAGTGTACTTTTTAATTGACTTAACTAATCATCCTTGTGCCCAGAGAACCCGAGGTATTGGGGAAGCCAGGTCTGTGCAGCAGCTAGGCTACATGGAAACGGTGTTCTTGTGTCTCCGCAGCCTTTCTGTCTCGTTTCCCGTTGGCATCACCCACCGTCACCTCTCGGTTCTCCCAACAGCAGACTGACATATGGGGCATGCCTTGTATGTGACTGAGCCAAAGGCTGCTTCTGTTTCCCTTGAAGAAGGCATTTCCCGGTCCAGGAAGTACCTGAACCTCCGAGTATCTCAGAGTCTGTTACACAATTACCATTTATTAACTCGAATGTGAAAACCGTTGGTGCCACTTTGCACTACAGGAAAGAGCAATCAGGGCCTGAGCGTATTCCCAAAGGGTGATCACTGGTAGAGCAAGATGAGACCACCACCCAGACTCTCTCTGCAGAGCAGTCCCGAGGCCTCTGGTGTTCACGTCTGGGAGAGAGGTCACACGTGCGCCCCCACTGTAAAAACAAACCCAGTAAGCTCAAATTGGATCTTACAGTAGAGATCAACAGAGGCTCGTTATGTCTACCCTGGAGAATCATTGTGAAAGGATTCCACTGGAGAATTCGGGAGGACAGAGTCAGTCCCAGACGTGACCAAAGCCAGGGAAAACCGCTGGAGTGCTGTCCCGTGTCTCTTGCCAGCCCCCAGATCTAAACCCCAGACACCTCAACTCTGACCCCAAACAGGAGGCCCTTGCGTTTCTTACCGACAGTCAGACCTCCCTAAAGAATTTTATGCAATTTTTTAAAAATCAGCATCGTTCCCCTTGGAGAATAGTGTGGTTGGCCATGTTTCCCTTTATGGTGCTCTGTGTACAACACTGCACTCGAACCAAAAGGAAGGAAAAGCCTTTAATATTCTCGTGGCAGAGTTCAAGCGACCAGGCAGAAATCAAGATGATGGGTTATGGAGTCTGGCTTAGACCTATCTGTGCAGCACTGGGAGTGAGATGCATCTGTCTTGTTTTTATTTTTGTTGGAAGGTATCAAAATATATAATGCACGTCTTCTTAGCAGTGGACTCCTTATGTAGAGCTTGTTGACAGAGAAAGGTTGGTTAATTCATGTTCCACCCTGTTACTGGTCTCACTGAGAGAGAAGGCCGGGGAGTGGGGGGCGACGGTGGTCAAAAAGACATCTTAGTGGGCATTTGAAGCCCTTTGGAATGTTTCTAACTGCACTTCATTATTACAGAGGCAGTTGTAATTTTTTGACATTTGTCAATGGACGGGATGGGGATTAACCCCAACCCTTACCAGCAAGTCGAGAAGTGACGTGAGATTCTGCACTGTGCACGTAGGCACCTAGCATGAAGACAGACGGACACCATAGAAATCATTTGGGTCGAGGGCAGGGAATGTCCTTTTTGAGGTCAGGGGATGTATTCTAAGATTCCACCTGTTAGATGTTCTCTGTTGACAAGAGTCACCTTCTGGATGATAGGCAGTCAGTGGAAATGAGTTAGAAGCGGAGGGGAAATCCCCGCCGTCGGCGTGCACGCTCTCACGTGGGTCATGAGCGTAAGGCTCCCTCCCCACAGGACGGAGGGGCAGAGACACAGGGAGTGGGGATGTATTGAGAGTCAGGGTCGCCCCCCCATCCCCCCAGTGCCATGGCCAGCCTCGTAAGGAAGCACCTGAAGCTTCCGTGAGAGTTGAGCACCTGCTGTCCCCCAGATTTAAACCCATATTCATCCAGTTATTTGGGTTCACTCAGCCATCGAGCTGGGGATAAGGTATGTCGGTGGCTGGGTCAGAATTCCGTTTTGGAAAAAGGGAAAAGCATTCAGTCTAACAGACAACAAGCGAAAACAGTCTTCTGATGGACTTGCCTGTCTTGGAAAGCTGAGACGTTCGTGGTATAGATACAGTTCTCTGGCCGTGTTTATTCTTTTTAATCTGTTGCGTGACCGTGTGACCTTGCTCAGTCCTTAGCTCAGCCTCTCTGGTGTATGAAGATGGACTTTGAAGGAAAGAAGAAAGGAGCCTGGGGGGTTCGGCCTGCGTATCATGTCCAGGGCGCAGCATGTGTCGGGGGACACGCCTCAGGACAGCCTCCCCACAAGCCCTCAGCCTCGAGACCCTTGAAAGTGAATACTGAAAGCAGCCAAGGGGAGAAGCAGCCACCCAGCCCATGGGGATGAACTGCCTGGCCCCCGGCAGGGAGTGCGGGTGGAGGGGTGCAGACCTTGTATGCGTGAGTCATTTGACTCCATTCAGTCGCTGTTCATCAAGCACCTAGTGTGTTCCAAGCCCTGGATCTAGATAAGTAAGGCAGCTTCTTCCTTCCTGTAATGTGGAGGTGTCAGGGAAAAGAGCTCCTGGCAAGGACATTCCAGCCCAAAGGAGCCTCTTGAGAATATGCCTAGGTTGTAGTGGAGGGAGAAGGAAAGTGGAAGACTATTGTGTTCTTTTTAAAATTCAACTCTCTGTTCAACAGGATGGGATGGTGACCAGCCATCGCAGTTTGCTTACCTGGGACTCGGGGAGTCCTGGGACTTGGGGTTTTCAGTTTCCGAACCAGGAGAGTCCTGGGCAAACTGGGATGAGTTGGTTACCCTCCCAATCCACTGGGATCCGTCGGCTGTAGGAGAGATCTGTGGATTGCCCATATTCTGCTTGTAACTGTTTCCTAAAGGAGCTCGGAAGCCATTTGAAAGGATGTTTATCGAGCTCCTACTGTATCGCCAAGGCACTGTCCTAGTGCCTTTACCCTTAACTTCACTGAATCCTCACAACCCCTCTGTGAGTAGATTCTACCCTATTTCCTCCATCCCGAGAGTCATGTTTCAAAGGGTGAATCTCACCTTTGGAAATCAGTATGTGTCTCATACATGATTAACATGAGCATGTTTAATGGAGTATTTCTTCTTGCTCTCTGAGAAGGTGTTACGAAACGGATGGTGATCTTAACAATGACGGTCCTCTGAGAGTCAGAGAAGTAACTGGTGCCCTCCCAGCTTCCAAAAGAGGAAACTGAGGTATAGACGATCTGATTAACTTGTCCAAAGCTAATGGCAGGTGATGGGCCGACCCTGGGATTGTAGCCCAGCCTTTGTAACCCATCTTCCTTCGCTTGCCCAGTGCTGCTCTATGGCTTTTTACACAGGGGTCGTCATGGCCCTGTTAGGGAGGGGCACATTTTCCTCTCCCCGTCTGGGCTCTTCTGGCTGGCCTCAGAGTTCAGTTGACACGAAGACAGAGTAACAGGAGAAAATCAAACAAAAGTGTAGCAGCGTGTATACACGGCAGTGACCCAGGGAAAAACGGAGTCACTTATCAAAATGGCCAGAATCCTCACCATAAATACCATCTTCAGCTAAAGACAAAAGAGGGTGTTGGGGGTAGGGGTTTGGGCCTTCAGAGGGGAGGAAGGCACCTCACAGGGCAATGGAAAAGTAAATGTTTGGTAAATAAATGTTTGTGGGACCACACGGAGACAGTGGGACACAGAGTGGACTCTGATCTCTGGGCCCTGCCGAGTTTCCCACCCCCTACCTCCTAGCCCATATTCTTTGCAGATCCTGCTGGTGATGCCTCTGTTCCGACAGGCCCTCTGAATTCTTTTAGGCAGTTGCAGGGAAGGTCAAAGTGTCTGAGTCTTTTGGGCCTTGAGTCTTTTCAGCTCGAAATAATCTGCATGCCAGAGAGACATTTTGGGGTGGCCAGTTTTTGCTCTGCTATACCCCATGAGGTTCTCTGCACACACCCAGGCCTTACAGACTGAGGGTTTTGAAACTTGGCTGGTGAGGCCACGCTGTCCTCTGCCTCGAGGAGCTTTCTCCCCAGCAGTCGTGGCAGCGGGGCCAGGGCTGGAGCTCAGCGGCACCGGGCTCATTCTGAAGTTTTCCAAATCCATCTACCCCAGGAACTGTAAGCTCTAAGAAAATGTCAGCAGAAAGAAAAGTGCACAAGTTGCAAATAGCAGAGGGAGAGACAGTAAGCCTAACACAAACCAGTGACTGGGGACTTCACCTGTGATGCCTCTACCGTCAGCGGGGCTGTTTGTAATCACAACTTCCTGGACTTTCGCAAGTATATTATCCGTCACGGGTCCCCCTTTGGACCTTTCTGACCCCATTCAAAGCAGTTCTCAGGACAGTTCCTCACAGCGGTGGCCTCCTAGAGCCTCGTGACTCTCTCTGAATAGGCTCAGAGGCGCTGGGGAAAGAGAAGTCCTAGTAGCATCGTAGCTTCATGTTGCCACTGCTCCGTGCCAGGGGCCGAGAGACGCAGGGTCTCTGCGTGTCTCACTTCCGCATCCCCCCTTGGAAGACCAAGACGCTGCTTTTTCATAGTCTAAAATTCTGCTTTACTCCAGGAGCATTAGAATTCCTAGACTATGACAGAGTATCAGTGTGCGTCTGCTTGAAATGTCAAGAGAGTCTTTAATAATAACATGTGAGGAATGTTAAGATGGTGACAGAATACAGTACAAGTCGGGAAATTCTTCGATTGGGGTGAAATGAGCCGTAGGTTGCCTACCCCCTGAGAGCTGGAGTTGGCCTTCAAGACCGAGCTGTGAAGGCCTGCGCATGACCACAGTTAGAGACAGTGGCTGGAAAATAGCTATTTGGTAAATACTCAGTTTGGTTAGGAGAGTTTCATTTCTCCTCCTTCCAGTTGCCGCTTTTTTTTTTTTTTTTTTGGCTTGTTTTTCTCCTTTGGATCGTACGCCCGTAAGAGACCCCAGGTGACAAGATCCATTCTTCCTCCGTCAGTTGTGTTGGGGCCGTCACTGTATGCAGCCCTGCTGAGGAAGTCTGGACCGCCCCCCTGTAAGGCACGCTCAGTCCATGGAAGAGAGTGGTGTCTTCCCAACGTGCCTCGCTAGACTTGGACCCTTGGGGCCTTTCTTAGAAGCACCTATTCCCTCGTCTGTCCCCTGGAGGACTGGGCTCAGCAAGATTAGGTCAGATCCCCGTGAATCTGGGGATCACCACTGCACTAACCCGGACTCGCCGCCTCATAACCTGGGTAACACTGCACGTTCCACCCTGCCCCCACTGCCCGCGGTTCTGCCTACGGAGGGCAGCATGGAGGCAGGGAGAGAGGCAGAGATCTGGGTTCCCAGGCAGTGTCCCAGGTGATGTCTGGGATCACAGCGGTGTAGGAAGGTCAGACCAAGCATCCTGTCACCAGGATTCTAGCCTTAGCGTTGCGCCTTCCCAGCTCCACGACCTCGGGTTAAGTTCTCCCCCGTGAGCCTCAGCTTCCCCAGCTGTAAAACACGACACGAGGACCAGAAGACTTGACCTAGCCACAGCCGTCTGGGCTTCTGTGAAATCGAATGAGTGGCCGGGCCCCTTCTTCTCTCCATCCTCAGTAATTCCAGCATTTTTTCCCACATCCCAAATCCTTCGCTTATTTCAAGACTTCTTTTCTCACAAGTGAGAACCGCCACATTGGGCTTAAAATGAGTAGTCCTCCTGACAGTGTAGAGAATGATGGTGTTCAGTGAACCCCAAACCATGTTCCCTTTTCTCTGCTGAAAGGATGAACGTAATCTCCCTTAGTTTTTATCTTTGAAGGTGGCACACGGGGCCCCTAGCCTTCGGCAGTTATCAGCAAGTCTGGAGCGAGACCCCCGTTACGGTCTTGCCCAGTGTGGACTATCTAAAGCCTAACTTGAGGCCATGGGTAATAGAAAAGGGGATGACCTATATCATCCGAGGGGAGAAAAAGCGTTTGCTTAGGACGAGGGACAGATAACAGTGAGAAGCAAGGAAGTAAATCCATGAGAAATGGGCCTATCTTTCCCGCGCTTCTGGTTCCCTTCTTTAAAACATCAAAATTCTCCCCCCCAGTTAGCCCAGCTGCAAACTCCACCGAACCCCTGTTATGTTGATCCAGATTCCTAACATATACTCAGCCAGTAGAAGTCGATAGACTTGACTGGTTTAACTTTCCTATTAAAAAAAAAAAAACGAGAGAGAAGGAATTAGGTTTTTTTGAGCATTCTCGAAGCACTAGGTTCTATGCTAAGCTTGTTATGTGCAAGAATTTATTTAATCCTCAAAACAACTCTTGGAAGTTCAGAGATTATTATTCCATATTTAGAAGGAGAAACAAAATACTTGAAAAGGTTACATAATGTGCTCAGAGTCGCAGAGCCCGGATTCAAATCCATCGAAGTCTGCTTGTTGGGTCCACGTCCTTTTTAGCCCATTTTTGACTCTGCTGTCATTCTGCAGAACGGGGCACAAGCGTGCTAATGTAAACAAACACTGCACAAGCAGCTCCCTTTAACGTGTGTCCTGTTGTCATTCCTTTTATGCTGGGTGGTACTCCTGTACCCACCGGGAAAGCTTTGAGAGGGTAATTCTCTCTTGATATCACAACATAAAAAGACGGGTAAATTTGTCAGCTGCATTTTTAGTTGACCTTCGGACTGAATTTCCCATCTTCCTTTTCTTTGCTTGTCATGGGATTCAGTAGAGGGAACGCTGGAATATATTTGCTAATATTAAATGTTTGTATTCCCATATTATAATAATGAAGGGATGCCATGAAAATCGATGGGGATGGTGAGCTCATGGAATGATGGCATAAAAAGTGCTAAAGAATCTGCAGGCTTTTCGAAGCACCAGTGAGTATTGTAAATGCAAGACAGGCACTTGAGACAGAGGAGCTGGTTTCACTAGGTGTGAATTTTTAGCCGTTTTGCATTTAAAAAACCCCAAAGGTGAGTTTGGCGGATTTTTTCCTTCAATTGTTACAACAGTTTGTGGTAGAGTTAGAGCTGTTATTGATGATAAAAATCCAAAACCCTTCCAAGAATATATAGGACATGCTAGTTTACACTCATATAAACAGCAACAAAAACTTGGATTTTTGCCTCTTCCTGTAACCTTGCCCACCTTTGCACAGTAAAGCAGAACTAGGATGGTAGGCTTGAGGTTGAGGCAAAATAAGGAACCTGGATAATTCTCAACATGGACGATGAATTCTAAGTAATATTCACACGGGAAAATAAGAAAAGATTCCCTACGGCAGTAAACCACCAGGGTTATGGAGGTGGCTGGGTATACAAATTCTAGGTATGTGTTTGCCACGTGGTATTACCACCTTTGATCAGTAAAAGGTCAGCCTGGTAGATATCTGGAAGGAAGAGAGAGGTGATGGTTTCTTTTGGTGCTGGGAATTTGGATTTCCCTCTACTTGGTCTTTGTAATTGCTCCATCAGCAGTGTTCACCCCCAAATTAAGTCACGATTAATATTCATCAGACTCTTCAGTAAATATCACCCCCCACCCTTTAATTTGTAACGTTCAGTACAACAGACCACCTCTTGTTTTTTGTTTGTTTGTTTGTTTTGGTGTTTGCGGTACGCGGGCCTCTCAATGCTGTGGCCTCTCCCGTTGAGGAGCACAGGCTCTGGACACGCAGGCTCAGCGGCCATGGCTCACGGGCCCAGCCGCTCCGCGGCACGTGGGATCCTCCCAGACCGGGGCACGAACCCATGTCCCCTGCATCGGCGGGCGGACTCTCAACCACTTTGCCACCAGGGAAGCCCACTTCTTGTTTTTAAAAAGAACGATATATATGCCTCCATTCCTTCTGCTCCACAGTAATTTTAAAACAAAACATGTTTCTTAATCTAAGAATGTTTTAGTTGTAACGTCGAAAAACTTAGGACACTTACATAAAAAAACAAATAACTAGAAAAATGCCATTGCTAACATTTTAATTGTTCTAACTGAGCCACTTGGAAAACTAAATTCCTTTAGCATTATGTGTTCAGAGCATCTTTTAGTTTGGCTGTTCAATAACTGACTAAAGAACAGAGGGTGAATAACATAAAGTGGCTCCTAATATGGTATCATTTTCATTTCCTGTTTGTTGAAAGATAAATGCTAACACTAGAAGGCTTTTTTCTTTCTTTCTTTCTTTCTTTCTTTCTTCTTAATTTATTCCTCCCTGAACCACAAGGGAATAAAAAGAAAAAAAAAATCAAATGTGATATGGCTTGAGACTGAGTCATCCAGTTAGGATAAGCCGAAAGCTTTTTCTTTCTTGTTTTTGTACCCTTTCCCTTTTCTCTGCCTTGCCCCAATTCCTGAAACATACCCCTCCCTTAAAACACACTTTGCTTTAAAAATGTGAGTCTTACTTGATTGGGGGGGGGGGCAGATAATTTTAGACTTAAAAAATTAATTGTTATTTAAAAGATTTAATGTTAATTATGTGACATTGATGGAATGCGTCTCTCTCCAACTTTAAGGCATTATTTTGGACAAATAGTCTTTAAAAGTACTGAATGAAGATTTTTTTTTCTATCTCTCCCTCTCCCTCTTCCTCCTCTCCTCCCTCCCTCCCTTCCTCCCCCCCCCCTTTCTCTCTCTGGTATTAATCTCTTCTACATTTCCCCAAAATTCTACAGCTGTTCTCTTAATATCTGTACCTTTGGGGGGGGATACATTTCCCACTTCTTTTACAGACATAATTGTCATATGTCCCCTATGCTCAACGATCTTGAACTATCAAAGATACCATTGTGTATGAAAGAGTCCACGGCAAGCATAAAGAAGGCAGCATGTAATAAGTAGTGTCTGAGTGCCTACTGCATACATCCAATTAGCAACTCATGTGCCTTCAGAAGATAACGTTTGATAGAATGAGGAGACTTGAAGTTTTGGTACGATGAGACTAGCACATAGTAGGTACTCACATACTGAGTCCGTGAAACGAGTAAGCTTTTTCTGCATTCACTCGAAAATGGGGGCTCTCTGCCTGCCTTGCCAAAGTTGCTGGCCAGTGCTGTCTTCACCTGTGCCTACCTGTGAAGAAAGATGGAGTTAATTTTGCGTAAGTGTATCTGTGTGCCTAGGAGTTTCTCCACAACCCCAACGGATGCATTTACGAGTTTTTAGCTCCCTAGCTTATTCTCCTTTGGCTTCCTCCTGAATCAGGTTGGTGAACAGGCGTGATTCACGGTTTTGTCTCGTAGCTGTCTGTGTTCCGTGGGACTCCTTGGTGCCAGCAGGTCTAGGGCTTCCCAGTTAAAGACTCGTGCATCTTGTGTGGAGAAATCGCACACCAACACCTCTAGTAACTCGGAGCCTGGCAGTGGTCGTCTAGATTTCAAAACGATTAAGCACTGATGCACATTTTGTCGTGTGCCAGGGGGCCATAGTGTGATTTGGAATGTGTATCATTTGGGATGTTAAAGGAGTACTGCATCTGCATTCAAAGAAATAACAAAGCGTCTTCTCCCTACCAGCTTGCAAAAGACAAAGAGCGCCTGCAAGCCATGATGACCCACCTGCACGTGAAGTCTACGGAACCCAAAACTGCCCCTCAGCCCGTAAGTACTGAATGACGCCCGTGGGGGAACCCTACAGTGTTGCTTCTCTGCTTCCCTACCCCAAGGACGGAGGATCGCCTAGTCTGGCAGCTTTGAGTAGTGAAAGACTTAAGCTCCATCTGGTTCTGATTACCTTTTATGAAGAGGGCAGTGTGCTGGGCATTTAGGGAGACAGATATGGGATGATTCAGGCACAGTCGTTAGCCACGAGGCCCCACCATCAGCTCTTCTTTGGGACAGATGATTGATGCTACACCAAGGTACTAAAACATATTACGAGAGCTCACTAGAAGGGAAAAAACAAAACAGAACAGAAAGCAATCTTTCTGATTTCTCAATGGTGGAAACACAGAGAGAACACAGCCAGACCAGGAAAGCAGAGGAAAAAGGCATGTCAGCATGGTTTAGCCAAGAGGCAGTGGATGTGAGAAAAGGAGTGAGGGATAGTCCAGTCCAGTCTAACTGCAAGAAAGGAAAGAAAGAGGAAACACACTGTCGGAATAGTCAGAGGCTATAATTACAGAGAACATCTAACGGTCACTGAAGAGTTTGAAGCGAACATTACTCCTTCGCGGTGAGGAGACCCAACATGGTACCCTGAAATTACATTTCACTTTTAGCAATCTCTTACTTCTTGCCTTGTTCCCTTTTATTTGACGTTCAAGAGTGTCACCAAGCACAGACAGTTAATATCAGAGTGGAAGTGTGGTAGCTGAACCCCAAATCCTGTCTTAGGCCTCATTACTTGTTGCAAATTGATCGCTTTCACAGTTGTGTTTCTTGTACACTTACAGTTCTCAAAATCTAGTAGCTTCAACTGATTATTCACAATGGAGAGGGTGCTTTGCTTCTTGATTTTTAAGATTTGTAAAATTTAAGGGTACACTGCCTTTATTTGATTTTGCTTGGAGTCACTGTGTGAAAATTAATTGAGCGTTGACAATCTATAGTTAGTACCAGCAATTTTAATCAATATGCAGTGATGCGGCGTAATGGCAAAGTATTGGTTTATCTGTTTTGACTGATTTTTTCCTATAAATAAAGCAAACATACACCCATACATGTATGATTTATGGTGATAGAAATAAAACGGAGTCAGACTATTAACCCAGCAAATATGGTAGCCTGCCAAGATGCAGTTGGCAGACAAAATTAATGTCTGAAACAGAACACATTACTGAGATATAGGACATAAAATCATTAAACACTTTGCACATCCATTTTTACTAGGGAAGAGCCCTTGGTTTCCATGTATTTTGCAGTAAACGGCTGTAGGACCCAATGTGTAGGCTACCCAAGAGAAAGGGGGGCAGGGGGAGGCCATTCAGTATCGTGGAGTCAGTAGTCAGCTGTGCTCTCCGTGCTATTCCTGTCAACCCCTTCTTTTAAGGAGGGTCCTGGGAATACTATGAACCCAGGTGAGCAAATTGGTAAGATCCTGGCATGAGATCCACTGAGTTCTCCAGCGGGTATAGGGAGCTTGAAACTCTCTGGAAGTCTTCAGATGGTTGTCGTTGGTTAGGGAAATGGTTTTCCCCAGGTTGAAGGGTTTGCATCTCTAAACCTAGCAACAAGGGAGAGAATGCGATTATCTCCTCCTTCCTCCGTGGATTAAAACCAATGATATGAGGTTAGATATTAACTATGAGAACTAGAATAATGTTTGGACTCCGCACTCTAGGAATATACTCATTTGGGATCATGAGGCTCCTTGGGAGGAGGAGGGATAAAAGCAGAAAAGGAATTGCAAAACCCCACGGGGCACTCAGCGAGCGATGGCGCTGGATGCCGGCAGGGAGCGCCATATACATAGGCCTCCATAGGCCACAAAAGGGACCCTTGGGAATCTCCATG
This sequence comes from Grampus griseus, assembly GCF_964374135.1. NCBI lineage: Eukaryota > Metazoa > Chordata > Mammalia > Artiodactyla > Delphinidae > Grampus > Grampus griseus. The sequence continues at coordinate 84,808,202 of NC_139004.1, read as the reverse complement.
AGGACCCGTGTTAGGCAGCCAATAAACAGGAAAGTGCGGTCCTGGGGGAAATGCACAGGGCAGGAAGGTTTGTCTTGATTAGTATTTAAAAAAATGTTTTACATGCTGGAAAATTATAACTTCGAAGGGGGACCTCCTACTAAATGTATTTTTAACTGCTCTGTTGAAAATTCTCTACCACTAGTCAACATTATCTCTTAGTAGCTCAGCACAGTATTTCTTTATTAAAAGAAATAGGCACGAATATTTTTGACTGAAAAATTAATAGCTTTTGAATTCGTACGCAGCAGGTTTTCTTTTGCAAAGAAGTCCAATATCGCTGCACAGCACTTCTATAACCATTTATTTGGAGTCCAAGTCAAACCTTTGACAGTTAGAGCCGTGCTACAAGCCAATATAAAGAACTCCAAGATGTAAACCAACAATAGGCCGTCTGTGTGAGGTTTGCCATTGTCAAATACATAGATTGTTTGGATTAGTTTATGTAAATGGACTGTTGTATTACCCTTTGGGAAAAAAAAAAAAAGATCACATTTGTGTATGAAAAGTGGTTCCCTTCACAGGCAGCATTATAAATTCCTTATCCTGTAACTTACATGTAAGAAGTAAAAATTGGTGCCTGACAAGCACATATTGTGTGACACTCTGTTGCCAGAGAGAACCTGCCTTCTTTTCATTCATTGGAAAATAGAAAATTTTATTATAGATACCATCTTATAATTTGGGAATTATTAAAATATGTGTAGGTGAGGCATTGGGAAATTAATTATAAAAGGTAGACGTGTAGTGTTTTGCATACATTTTTACTTCTTTGCCCAAAAAAAGGGGAGGGGTGGACAGACGTAGAGCAAACCCTTGATGCTTTCAACTTTAGGGATACAGAGTTATCTGATGATCGGTTCTAAGGTGCAGAAGACTCCCTTTTGCTTGTAATTGATTTATTCCACCTGAAATAGTAGAACGCACGGTGTATGTTCAGATGCCTATCGTTCTAGACTCTCTGATTTGAAGGAAGCAGTCCCTGGGATTCAGATCTAACCTTAGCTGGGGACTCTCACGTTAGAGTCTTGCCAGGAAGTTTGTGGAGTGTTTTTTTTTTTTTTTTCTTTTCTTTTTTCCATTTCTGTTTAAAAAGGAACTCGGTGTTTATTTTAAAATCCTTAGTCACTAAGTGATAGAATGCTTTGCTGTAAACGTTGCTTTTCACTAAATGCCATTTGGGTGGTAAGTGTCATTTGCTGTGTCCAGTCATCCAACCCGTTCCCATTTCACTGCCAAAACCTTCTTGGATTGTTCTGACAGCAGCCCGTAGACGTGTTCGCTGGACGCTGTTGTGGAACTCATGTTCCCATTTGGCTAATCAGAGGCTGTGCTCATCTCGGGAGAATCCCAAGTTTTTAGGCGTGGGTCTGAGCGCGACTCCCACTGGAAAGCGTGGAGAGGACCTGAATAGGGGTTTACGGCGGTCCTGTTCCACACGTGCCTCCGATAACATCTCCTCCTGCTTGCTTGAAAATCTTTTAAACCGATAAAAACCTTTCCTTTCGTAATTATACCCAGGACTCAAACTGCAGTGCACGCTGTTTTCGTGAAGAGAATTCCTGAATTTAAAATCGAATTATTGCGTCAACGAATATTTACTGGACGTGCGACAGGAAGACATAGGGTAGTTAAACCAGACAGAACCATCCCTGCCATCGAGGTGTTTGGGGTCTCGTGGGACCAACTACCAAAGACACACTCCCAGGCTTTCCCTGGCATGAGCTGTGCTGTCGGGGAGTGAGTGTGTGGACCGCTGCCCTAGACGGTGGGGGTTGAGGAAAGACTTCTGGGACAGGTGACATCTAAGGTGAAACCTAAAAGATGAATAGGAAGAAGTGGAAAGAAGCGAGTTTCGTGACTCTTTTCTCGGGTTAAGAGTAGGTGCGTGTGTCTGTGTCTCTGAGGAAGGGAACTGGGGAAGTGTGTGAAGATGATCAGAGTGGAGGGGAGAAAGGAATGGCCAACAGCGGCTGAAATAAGCTTTTCGTTTGTCATAATTTTACTTAGAAGCTTTTAATTTTATTAAGGCTGGCCCCTGCTTGGAAAAATTTACCAGAACAGAGCTGTACATTCTAGCAATGGGGGACATACAGTGGGCAGAGGCGGGCTTGACATACGTACAGAATGGCCCAAGTGTATTGTACGTTGGCGATTTAAAAGATTCGTCTCTTTTCCGTGTTCAGAGAAGCACAAGCGAAAAATCAGGCGATCGTAAACTGTCCTCATGAGAATGATATTCTTTTGTTCCACACTCGGTACCAGTTCATGTTCTCAAGGTAAACACCAAAATGGATTGCTTGGGGGTGAATGCTTGTCCTTGAGGGAGGCCTCACTCAGAGGATAAAATAATAACAACCAGCACCAAGAAGCATGTCTGTAATAATACTTTATTAAGTTGTTAAGGATTTTTGAAAAAGACTTTTTCACTATCATAAGGTCAGGAGAATACCGTAGGTCATATTCTATAATCCTGAGAACGTAAGAGGTAGGCTTTGCTTTAGGGTACTCCTCCTACCCACCGGAGAACAGCTCCCAGCGCTGGAGAAACCACATCCCTTCAGATTTGGTGGGCAAGTAATTACAGTGTAGGTACTATCTCCTTTATGGACATGTTGTAAAACACAAGAACTTGGCTATTTGAGGCGAAAGGCAGTATTAGATTTTCCTTTGCACGCATTCTCGTTTCCTCCAACCGTAGCAGTTAGGACTGTTTGGAAATCGTTTTTAGCTACTAATAAAAACAGAGAGAGAGAGGGAGAGAGAGAGAGAGTGTCCGTCCGTGTGTTCCCTCGCCCCATGCCCCCCGCTCCGCAAATGGGGGGTCTCTCAACGAAGTGGCTGATTTTGTGGGCTGCTCGCTGCAGCCTGGCTCTTGAGTTGGGGGAATAATTTGATGCCGTCATAAAGAGAGATTCGCAAGCACCACACACACACAGGGGATGTTTCTATACTGTTTCTCGCGAAGTCCCCCACCCTGAGGTTCATCCTGACGACCACCTTCTCGGTCACTGCCCTGCGCCAGGGCCCAGATCTAAGGCAGTAGCAGGACCAGGCAGAGAGAGCTCTCCCCAGGGCCACCCCCCAACCCCCTGCCACGATCTGGTAACATCTTTCCCGTCCCTCCAGCCTCAGAAAAGGCCACCTCTGAACGCGAGGGATTCGTGTCTAGGATTCACCTGCTCAGGCCAGTCGAACCAACAGCAGAAAAGCGAGTGAGCCCCAAAGTCCATACTGAGCGGCTGGGTCCCTCGGTGTCTGGGTTTCAGGTTGGCCTTTTGTTCTCAGCATCTGTTCTGAAGCGAGGCAAGAGCACAAACAAAAATCCAGATGAGTCCTTATGGGAATGCTTACAACAAGTCTGTTTCTGTCTGGGGTTTACCTCAGCCGTTTGTTGATTTTTAAAAAAATGGGAGTGACTCACCGTCTTTAAAAGAGAGAGAGGAGGTTACTGTTTAAAAACGAAAGATAAATCTTTCGAAAAGGGGCTCAGCAGAGTCCCGGGCAGCTGGGCTGTTTCCAGTTGTTCGGATGGGTAAGATTTCTAGGATAGTCACCCCTGGAACTGACCTGGGAGAAAAGCTGACGGTTGAGAGTGCATAGAAACTAAAAAAATAAAGCCCAACGGCAATCTTAAGTGACATAAGAATTTAAGCTTTTGGCCGGCGTTTCAAAGAGATTATCTTTGCCCAAATCATCACATGATGGAAACTTGCCATGTAGAAAATATCAGAGTTACTAACTTTTCTAAACATAGCAACTTCTTTTTAAATAGAAAATGAACACAATCTGAAAAATAGGAAAAGAAACCCTCCCAGATTCCCCATCCCTTCCTGCTCCAGGCCCCGGAAGAAAAAAATTCTCTCTCCCAACCTGAGCTACAGTCAGAAACACGAAGCACACGTGCTTTCATTTCTAACTGATGATTCTATTATTAAGTTTTAATAGTTTACAGTTCAGGTGAATCTTGCAAGATTGCAGCACACCCCTCACCGTTCCCGGTTTGCTCTGCTGTTCTACGTCTGTAATTAACTTTTGTGTGTGTGGTGGGGGGCGTAGGGGGTCCAGTTTTTGCAGAGAGAGACCTTAATGAAAAGAGCAGGTCTGGTTTGAACGCAGAGCCTATCTTGAAACCTTCCCCCTGCCGCATCTTATCACTCCCTCGTGACCTTCCTCCCCAAAGATGGTCTCTCCTCGAGACCAGCATGTGATCATCCAGCCGGAGTTTAAAAGTGAAGAAACTTCGATCGCCGTTGACAAGGTTGACATTTCATTAACTTGTTGGTTCAGCCTTCAGATGATTCCGCGAGGCGAAGCACCCTGTGTTTGGAGTTTACCGCTTTTTGTTCTTTCTTCCCTCGCAGGCTACAGTCGTGTTTGATTTGGAATCGGGGCTCCTTTGGCAAATTAGCAATTAGAGCAATTCTGTGGGAATATGTATATATGTCATTAGTTTTCCTGCAAATTAATAGCAGGGGCAGAGGTCAGGCAGAAATTTTCCACTTGACTGCAGTTCCTCTGTGGAGACTTGGCACTTGGTTCTGGAATGGCCACAGCTGCTCTCAGCCACCCTCTTCCTCTAGGAACTGTCTTTTAATTAGTTTACCTCATAGCCATCATTACAAATATTACTGCCTCCCCTCCTCGAAATAAAATTACTGTTTCTACAAAATATTCCAGTGACATCTTGCACCACTGCACATTGATGGTGGGGTCAGTCGAATGCAGCATTTAATCATTAGATCACCTCCATCCGCGTCTCCTAATTAGAGTCCTTACAATACATTTTTATCTGGTAATTAGCCGAGATTGGCTACTTCCTCTGTGGCTTATTAGAGACGGCCCAGCAGTGGGTGTGAATCACGGTGTCATTTGTCAAGCCTGGTAAAAAAAAAAAAAAAAAAAAAAAAAACCCTCTCTGCTCTCTTCGGGCTTGGTGTTGATTTCCACTTGGTACCTGTGTTTCAGAGCCTCCAGAAAATTCAGCTGCATCTCTTTCTTCGTGGATCGTGCTAACCGGGAGGGATTTTCTTCCCGACTGTTGCTTCTTCAGTAGAAACAGTCCAAGTATTAAGGCTGCAAGAATGACATTCTTTGCATGTTTTATGACTTTGTACCCGTATCGTGGGGCTTGTCTGTTCTTGTAGGTGAGCTCCCAAGAGATGGGCCTGCACTTGCTGAATGTTTCCACGAGTCTGGGGTTTGGGCAATTAACTAGAACCCAGTGGGCCTGGTGATCTTCCTCACAGAACTGGAAAGGAGCGTGCATATTCCCTGAGGACGCTGTATTTATATTATAATTTTCATTACCTTTTAAAGAACGTCGTGGTGTTGAGGGTACTGTTCTTCCACCGAAGAGCCCAGAAGCAGAGTTAGTTCTCGGAATTGTTTTACGGTTGCTCTGCCTGTTTTCCTTTGATCAGTGTCTGCATTTGACGGTAAGCCCTTCGAGGGCAGCAGTTGTCTGTTCTGTTCCTTCTTCTGTCGTTTCAGTTCCCATTGCCGTATGTTTGCTGGGGAAGATTTATTGAATGTCAGTTGTAAGCAGGGATAAAAGCTAATCCCCAGGTCCCTTCCAAAAATGAGCGTGCAGAAAAATGAACCCGGATACTGTTGATGGTTCCCGTTGTCTGGGCGTAAGGAGACTGTTATACAGAGGGCCTAGAATCTCCAGTGTGTATGTGATTTTGAGTCCAGGTTGTGAATATGGGCACGTTATTTAATCTCCCGTGAGCCTGTGTTTGCTTATCTGTGAGACGTGAGTAACAACATCTCAAGTGTTCCTGATGGTATGAGAATTCAGCGAGACCAGGCGGTGGCCCGGGCTTCACAGCGTGGTCTTTACAAATGGTCCCCGTGACTTTCCCGAGCGCTTGGATCCTCTTAAGCCTAAGAGCATCTGCATTTTAAAGGCTGTATACTGATGAGCATTAGCCTTCCGTGCGCTGATTTCCTTGACCCGTTGCTGGGGCTGATGCTTAGACACGCTGTTCCTGTACTTGGTCAGTGATGAAGGCCCAAGGCAAAGAGGAGGTCAGCCCCAGCCTTCCCAGATCTGCTCCATCCCGCCGCGGCTGCTACGCCGGACCGTGAGCACTTAGTTTGCAAATGTGTGTCACGAAGTCACGTTTCCAGCACTAATAAGAAAAGCAGCTCCCAGCGTCTGCCCAGCTTGCTGGGGGATTCATAAGGGTGGTACCATCTCCACAGCTTGCTCTTATCAGGCATGGGGGAGCGTGGGGTGTAGGGATTGGTGGTGGGCGGGGCGGGGCGGGGTGGGGTGCGGCGGTGGCGGTGGCGGCGGCGGTGGTCTGGTGTTGGCTGAGTCAGCATTTAAAGGGAGGGAGAAAAAGGAAAGCCCAACCAAAAGCTTGCAACCCAGCGTTCAGTTTCCAGTGCCATGTTTATGTTTTTCCATTAATACTTTCTCAACGATATTTGATCTTTCTCATTACTAGGGTATGAGTAAGGTTGAGTCTTCCCAACAAATTAGAACTCTCTTTTAATCTGTTCTTTGATTATGATCTCAGAGGAATCTCATTTTTAATACTTTCCACAAATAATGTCTTGGACTTAGGACTGTTGCAGTGGTGAACCAGACTTAATTTGTTAAGTGATTCACAATCTGGTTTGAGATAGTGATACCAAGTAAGGCTACTTTGCCAAACTTTCTTGGACTGGGGGCAGCTACGAGTTCCTCAGAGGGCAGTTCTGGGTAAACTGTAAGAACTCTGTTGAAAACAACCAAGTTCTTCAGTGTAGCCAGACTTAATATTTCAGTAGCAACGAGTTTTTGCAAAGGGGGACAGGCTCGTGTTTCCAGTTATTAATTAGAGAAACACTTCAAGGTGCAGGCGAAACAGATAGAAAGAAAGAAAGAAGGAAGGAAGGACCGAAACAGGGCTTGTTGATTTTCCTCTGTGCTCCTGCAAATAACTAGCGTGTGTTTCCGGACTTGAAGCGCTGGATTATTCCATTTTGTTACTACACATTTGAAACTGGAAGGAAAAAAATTAAAATGTTTTACAGTTCCAGATCTCTCCTATGCCCTATTCTTTTTAAACAAATGATTCCAATCCCATACTGGATAGAGTTTAATGAAGGCGACAGAGAAAGCTTTCAAAGATTAGTCTCTGCCAACTAATGGAACTAAATGGATGTTCACTGGATCCGGTGCCACTCTTTTTAATACAAGTCACAGGCCAAACCTCTCAGCAGTCGTTCCCGTCCGTGAAGTTTCATCCTGGAGTTGAGTGAGCCCGTCCCAGTGTGGTGCAGCCAGTGGCTATATGTGGCTGTTTTAGTACAACTTTCCTTTTTATTAAAATCAGGTAAAAACAGTTTCTCGCTTGTACTAGCACATTCCAGAAAGTTCTAAGAGCTCAGGTTGATACCAGTGTATCCCAACTGGTGTTTCCTGAAACATCAGCGTTCGTGGGGCTACAAGGACTCCCTCTCCCGCTTCGAGATTTACAAGGCATACTAGGGTGCAAAGTCGTGCTTAAAGAAACGTCCTGACCCAGAATTTCTCAAACTCACCAGGCTAGGTAACCCCTTTTGGGTCTGTAAACGCTTGTTTAACTGTCTTTGGGAAAAAACCTGTCTCAGCAACAACAGGAAAGGAGAACATCGTAAGAGATATTATTTGATAAACTACATGGGGGAAAAAAATCTGAAAAGGAATATATGCGTATATATAGAGAGAGATATAGGTGTGTGTGTGTGTGTGTGTGTCTCTGAATCACTTTGCTGTACACCTGAAACTAACACAACATTGTGTAAATCAACTACAATAAAAAAAATAAATTAGAAAAAAAAGAATCACAGGACAGGATGCTAGAAATTTTAGTAAGTAAATAAAGTGAATGGTTTTTACATGGGAACTCGCCTCCTGTTTCAGCTGATGATAAAAATCTACTGTGAGGCATAAAACTAGCCAGGCCTCCCCTGTATAATTCCTGCTGCATTGCAGATGCTTTCTTGGTTGCTCTGTTTTTTTCTGAAGGTCTTCTAAGAACTGTTCCTTTCCTCACAGCTGAATCTGGTATCAAGTGTCACACTCTCCAAGTCTGCATCAGAGGCTTCTCCACAGAGCTTACCTCATACTCCTACGACCCCCACTGCCCCCATCACTCCCGTCACCCAAGGCCCCTCCGTCATCACCACCACCAGCATGCACACGGTGGGACCCATCCGCAGGCGGTACTCAGACAAATACAACGTGCCCATCTCTTCAGGTAGATGCTCCATTTTTGCCGCGGGGAGAACGGTGATCGGCAATGCTTGTCGACCAGCCTCTTTGTAAAAAGTGATAATTAATAGGACAATGATTCTTATTTAGCAGATATTGCGCAGAACCAAGAATTTTATAAGAACGCAGAAGTTAGACCACCATTTACATATGCATCTTTAATTAGGCAGGTAAGTAAATAACGCGGTATGAGAAATTATATCGGAAGGTATAGGTGTACATGGATGTATTATATTGATGCAGTAGATTTAAAACCGTTTAGTATGCAAGCATGCTAAAACCTGTTCTATAAGGTTTTTTAAATCTGCAATATATAACATAATTGCTTTTGATTAAGTATTACAATACGATGTGATTATTAGGAAATTCATTTCACACAACAGTGAAAATGAGCCTGTTTAAAGATGGCAAGTCAATTATCACAAGCTACAGTAATCTCTGATCCCTAGAATTAATCTGAGCTCTAAATAATTACTGAGCTTTAATCAGCTAGTGAAATGTTTTGCATTTCTCTTTGATTCTGCTTTATGAATGACTAATAAATTAATATTTCTGTACGGAAACAGAAATAAAAACTCCAAACAATTAGATAATTCCATTTTGCATTTTGCTATTGAACTGGTAAATACAGCCATTAATCTTAGAGCATTTCGTGAAAGCTTCCTTAGGATTTAGCTCAGCGTCACGATTATTTTATGTTTTCAAGAAACCGTACAATGGCGGTTCTGTTGATTTGGTCATACATTATCTTTCTCTGTTGCCTTTGCTTCACAGGCCATTCTCGAATCTCCAGAGAAGCAGCTAACACTAAATGAAATCTATAACTGGTTCACACGAATGTTTGCTTACTTCCGGCGTAACGCTGCCACATGGAAGGTAAGCTTTCTTGCAGGCCTGTTGAGTCTTGGGTCTTGGCATTTATAGGAGAGAGTTTGTTGTCGGTAAGATGCAGGTGTTGTAAGTTACGAACATATTGTTTGGCTACATTCAAAGAGTCTAATTTGTAGGCATACTGGATTGAGAAAATAATTCCACTGGGGTTAAAATGCTGGGATGGAAGAGTCCCATTATGTTGGCATAACGAGTAAAATCATCTCTCTCTGGTTGGAATGTGTAGGAAGTTGTCTCGTGTACACAGACCTCATGGTTTTCCGTCTTTAGCCACCACCAGTATTTGCAGAGAATGCGTAGATAACTTTTGTGTTTTTTTTTTAACCATCAGGAACCTGGAGAAATGATCAGATACACTTGATCAGATACACTTAACTTTCATTGGTTGGATATAAGCTCCTTAACCTATGCACTCCAAGTACTAGCAAGGTATATTGGAGTTATTACAGGAGAACCCAATATATGTATTATTAAGGGTTTGTTTGTTTGTTTGTTTAAGTCGAGAGACTGTCCATCGGATATTCATAGGCACTCTGGGGAAGAAAAGCAAATTCTGAAATATGTGACTTGACTGTAATAGCATTTGCTGTAAAACGGGTCAGATTCCATAGCTCCACCTGGGATGCCCCCAGCAAGGCTTGGGGGTCACATGACATACCTCAATCCCAGTTCAGCAGTTGGTTCGTGGGTTCTGTTAGTAGTGATTCCATTGTATTCGGTTTAAGCCCTCACCAGTCTTTGGATTTTCGCACTTTAAATTTCTCGGTTTTTAATAGTTTTGCTTTAGAAAAAGGGGCAGCAGATACAATCTGAGAGTCATATATTTTTTTTCGCACCTTTACTACTATCTAGAATTCTTGTAATCCCTGAATTCCAAAAAATTTAGAAATATTTAAAATGCAAACATTTTTGGATATTTTACACGTTCTTATTAGAAATAGGATAGGAATTTATTATAGGATGCAAGGAAAACATGCTTTGCTGGACATACAGGTCTTCCTTGCTCCGTTCGTAATTTATATGGGAGAAAAACAACAGCAGAAACAGAAAACGCTGTTTCCTCTACTACATTCTTCATCAAATAGCGTTTTGAAAGAATATAACCAAAGAATTAATTCATCAGCCTTACGGAGCTGTGAATCATCTCTGATGGCCCAAAGTAGCTTTTTTATTTCCATTAAGACACGTGGGCCCCGAAGGAACCTAGGTTCAAAAACCTTCCCTTCTCTTCCTCAGCCTGCCTTGAGATGTAAAATAGAAAACAGTCTTCAGCTGTGAATGCTTTTCAGAATTTCGGAAGTATAAGCATGAAGCAGACATTTTCTTCAGATTGCCTTTTATAAATAGCGAATGATCAAGTTTTAAAATAATTACCCGTTATGAATGTGATATTTAAGCTCAGATCTTCAGATCTAACTTTTTCATTTTCAGAAACTGCAGGGAAAAGTGCCCTTCATATAAACAGTCCTAAATGAAGTATTTAATGACTCATAAATACGTATAATTTTCTCCATGTGTCCTTATTTGTACTGTCATCTTAGACAGAAGATAAAATGCCCAGTTAAAGTCATGAGTGGAAAGAGTTCACTCAGCTTTTGTGGGAAACTCTCCATTTCCAGTTACTTTTGCTTGGATGCACAGTCTTCGAAAACAAAACTTAAGTTTTGACTTTACAGTTTTATTTACACGGCTATATAGTTCAGACAGGTCCACAGCAGTCCTGCTTTTCAGACATGGCTTTACAGTGTACACCTCCGTACATTTTGATACTTACTGGAAAACTCAGACAGTGATTAGGATGAGATGTTGATTTCTTTTCCCAGTAAGGTGTCTGATAGGTACACATGCTCTGTCTGGACTTTTTTTCTTTCTTTCTTTCTTTTTCAGGAAATTTGGGTTTATTTATTTCAGCCTCCTCAGTGTCATGGTAGGAGATAAACAGTAGACCCTTAGCATCCTTTATCCTCTGCCTTTGTGCAGTATTACAAAAGAAAGTGCCCACTTAAAGACCAGACTACAGTTTATACGCCAGGAAATTTGCCCTACTGGCTGTAGTTATAACATGCCCAGCATTCTCCAGAGATGTTTGTTGTAGACCTATCAAACCTGTTTGAATCAGGGGTGTCCTTTCGTAGTCAGCTGGAAGTCTGAACCCACCCCAGTTATGCTGACATTCCTCAAAAATTCCTTGAGCGTTTGTCCTGTGGCTTCTCCTTGTGAGCAGTTCGTCATGCCACGTGATAACACTTCTCTCGTCTTCCGTATCAGACAAGAAACATCACCATTCTCTAGCATGACTCCTCACAGAGTCGCTAATGGCGATCATCCAAAAACAGAAACACCTCTCAAAGTAGAGATCAAGATTTTCCACTTGAGGGCCTCCCCGGTGGCGCAGTGGTTGAGAGTCTCCCTGCCGATGCAGGGGACACGGGTTCGTGCCCCGGTCCGGGAAGATCCCACATGCCGCGGAGCGGCTGGGCCCGTGAGCCATGGCCGCTGAGCGTGCGCGTCCGGAGCCTGTGCTCCGCGACGGGAGAGGCCACGGCAGTGAGAGGCCCGTGTACCGCAAAAAAAAAAAAAAAAAAGATTTGCCACTTGGAAGGATGAAGTATATCACAGGTTAAGGGGAGGAATACAGACTGTGTGAGCAATAGCAGCAGATGGATTGAGGGACTTACAAGGCATGTGAGGTGTGGTGTAAGTATCCACTTCTCCAGCCCCTGTTGTCACCTACTCATTCCCTATAAGAAGAAAGTTGGGAGTAAATGATATGGGTCTCTTTGAAATAGCCTCGTGTCCAGGTTTGAGTGTCAGTCAATCACGTTCACCCAGGAGAACTCAAAAAGAGATGAAGCCATGCTTGTTAACTGTACCTAGTGTAAGTCAGGGGTGCGGATTATTCCTGAAACTCAGGAAGGATGAGATGTCAAAAACTCTTCACCCTGCAGTTGAGATGCTCCTTTGGCAGATTACACATGTCAAGGGTCTCAGCTTAGGAGTGACGGGAAATGACTTTGAACCCTAAGAAAGAAACGTGTCTATGGAAAGAAACCATCAACTTAGAGTATCCTCATTTTGCCATTGAGAGTTCTACTCATGGGTTCCTTTGGCATTTTCTCAGTTAATTAAAAGCACTTGCCCATAGTAAGGGCCAACATTTATATAATTGGGAAGGTAAGACCTAGCTTGATAATGGATACTGACCCACTGCAGGGTCATGTCACTCACTGCCGCCCCCGCCCCCGCCCCGGTCCTATCAGCTACAGGAGGTGATACTCTCGATGGTAGAAATCCAATGTCAATTTCTTCATAATAGACCTGAGCAAATGTGTCGAAGGTGTTAAAGCCAACACTTTGACGAATTAAAAAGAAGCAAAACGTATTTAACAGTAGGAATTATCATCTTTCATGGTTTAAAAAAATTAAAATAAATTACCCCTTTTGTCTGAGAGACAAGTGGGTTTAAAAGGGACGGTTTTATGCTTTACCTGTTTCCTGATTTTGAAGTCGTATTAACGTTACTTTTATATTTTGGCCGTGAAACCTATTTGGGGGCTAATAGGCATATTAAAAAAAATCTTTCCTCTGTTTAACTGTTCACCAGAGACTAGACTAAAATGCCAAAGCACAATTAAGTCATCATTTGGGGTTTTGATTTTGGAAGAGGCCCCCCCCCCTTCACCACAGGAGGGTCATCCATGGGGGTGGGAGCTACAGTTCTCGGGGACGGTTTTACAACTGTGGACTGTTAGGCTGAATGTACTGCTGTTTTTGGAGTCTTTTCTTATAGAAAATGTAAATGTTCTCTCTTTTATACTTGCTGCAGAATGCAGTGCGTCATAATCTTAGTCTTCACAAGTGTTTTGTGCGAGTAGAAAACGTTAAAGGGGCAGTATGGACAGTGGATGAAGTAGAGTTCCAAAAACGAAGGCCACAAAAGATCAGTGGGTACGTCCACCATGTTTGAACTTCTTAGCCTAGCTTGGATTGCGCTAACAAGTGTTAACTAGAGGCTTTTGGCTGCTAGATGGTGTTAGACCAAAGAACTGGTTTCACGTTGTCTCAGTTAAGGGAAGCAAAAAAGCATTTCATCCCTCCTGTTTTGTATACCCACCAGTCCCCCTGCCCTGCTTGCTGGTCTTTGTTGCATCACATGCTAGTAGCTTTTAGGTGGCAATGCATATTAACCCTCACAAACCATTGGCTTATGCTTATTGCATTTTATTTTCTTTCTCCTGTTCCCTGTATTGGATGTCTGTTCTGCCCCCAACCCCGCCTCCTTTTGTTGCCACTTCATCTCCTTTGCTGCTGCTCCTATCCCAGGGTGCCATTCGCACCAACCTCTCACTGCATAAGTGCTTTATCAGAGTAGAGGATGAGTTTGGGTCCTTTTGGACAGTTGATGATGAAGAGTTTAAACGTGGCCGCCATATTCAACGAGGCCGTCCTCGCAAATACTGCCCCGATGAAAACTTTGACGAGCTTGTCGCACAGTAAGAGCCTTTACTTGCTTTTGTTTTTTGTTTCTGCTGTTGCTTTGGCTTTGCATGGTTGACTCATCCCATGATAGTTTTGCATTTCACCACGTAGCAGTGCCACGGCTTTCTGCAATGGAACTAAATCGTGTGATTTGTACATGTATTTCTCTCGTTTCTCTTTGGAACACCAGTGCCTTGAATAATGCTTTTTTGACGTCTTTAATGCAAATATCGGTTGGCTTTTGATTCAGCAGCTTTACGGGGACCCTATAACCCCAGTGCTTTTGTGTGACCCCCCCTGATTCCTCCAAGTGAAGAGGAAACTTCCTTCTTTAGAGTTAAAATGTGTATTTACTGGGATACATTTCTTCTTGGCTCACTCAGTATAACGATATAAATATAGTGAAATGAATGCCAAAAGGGCCCCAAGCATGGGAAAGAAATGGAGACCCGTGCCTCTCCTTCCTTTAGGGACCATTGGGAAACGTACATAATTTCCCGCCCCCCCCCCCCCGCCCACGGAAGCCACCCCTTTCTTTCCCTCAGTAGCCTCCTGTATGATTTTTTTTTTTTTCAAGTATTTGTATCCCTCCTGGCTACAGCTGTCCTTAAAACAACATCTATCTTGTCTTCGTTTGGTCGGTAATGGACACAGCATCAAATTATTCTCGTACCCTCCCAAATTGCGGCTGTGCCCGAAGGACTGGAACCCCAGCCTCGGCTGCCTGACCCTCCCCTGGAGTAGCCTTCTCTCCATCTTCTTCTTTTGGCAATAAATGAGCCTTGAAGATCTTTTCTTCGGAGCTACCCTGCCGTTCCTCTAGCATTCATTCTAGAATTCAAATCCTGGAGAAGCTTAAGAGGCAAGATTCCTCCCGCTGGCTCCCAGGAAACCCTGCCAGTCCGCTCGCTGACTTCCCCAGCCCGAGGCCCTAGAGCATCTGCCTTCCTGCTGGAGTCCGGGCGGGTTACTACGTCCGTGGAGGGAGTGCCCGAGGCGATGATTACTTAATCCAAAATTTTACCCCCAGTTTGCCTGAACGGGCAAACTCTCTCCCACCCCGGGGCGGGGAGGTTCACACAGAGCAGCCCCCCACAAAGCCAGCGCGGGGGGGGGGGGCGAAACCCACCTTTTCTTTGGTCTTCTGGCTGGGGGACATTTCTGATTGATTTGGAAAGATAGCGGCAAGCTTAAGACGAGACTTTTAAGACCAGACTTCGCGAAAAACACTCGGGGGGTTGATTGATTGCGTTTAACTTTGAGTTTTTATCTTTCTCTTATGCAGTAACCCTTCCCTTATTAAAAACATGCAGACCAGCCACGCCTACTGTACACCTCTCAATGCAGCTTTACAGGTAAGATGAACGGCCGTCCGGACTGTGCCGCGGAGGCACATGGCTCCCGCACTCATTTCAAAATATATTAGCCTCGCTCTAATTAGATATTAAATTTTAATTCCGTTAAACTTTTTTCTTAAGTGCACAAAGCATCGTACTCCCTGGAGGCAGGCACGTCGGGCTGCTTCAGCATTAGCAAGATGCTTAGCATTTTGAATATTGTGGCAAAAAAATTAAAAGTTCACTTATTAATATTTATCAGCAGTATCATAATTTCCATCCTCTTATTTCAGAATTTCACTTGAGGCAAAAATACCACAAGTGTAATTACTCTAGCACAGCTATTAATGTGCTGGGTGATAGGCCACTGTGTCACATGACCTTCTATTGTTCACGGGTTTAAAGAGAAAGCGGAGCTTTTTTTTTTTTCTTCTTCTTCTGCTCCGTTTTCTTTTCAAGTCCAGTTTGGCCTCTTTTCACTGGGGAGAGCGGGGCGGGTGGGGTTCGGGTCGCTTGGTAAAAGTAAACTGTTTTTGTTCAAGCGATAGAGGTGTTGAAGGAGAGACTCTTTAGGTTTCCAGCGGATTGCTCAAGGTTACGTAATAAGCTCGCAGAACGTTTGTTTCCTACTGACAAACCAGGCCCTCCTTACGTAACCGGCGTTGCCAGGGGACGAAGCCACGGGGATTGAGCAGGAGGGAGGTTACCACCCAAACGTGAGTTACCGGGGCAGCCCTGGCACCCATCAAGCCTTTGAATTATCGCATATTGCTCCGTTACCCAACAGTAAAGTCATCTCTCAGGTCGAAGAGAAGACTGTAGTACACTTCCTTAAGGTTTACCTGGGTACCCCCCTCCAGAGTTCGTAGGTAGGCAGGGTCCTTTGGCCCGTCCGTGGTCCTGTTATGTTTTGACCCACCTGGATTGTTCTAGACCGCAGTCCAGAGGGATCTCGGTAACTTAAATGACAACAGTCTACACAGATAGATAGATAGATCTGACGTTATGTGATCCTAGCCCGTGACAGACCTTTGCAGCATGCGTTCTCGATACTTAAACATGACAACGTCATGGGCTCCTGCAAAGGGCTGTAACGCACAAACAGATACTAAAATTTTGTGAGGGAAGGGCGCAAATGAGAGAAGTGTAAAAAAGGCTCCTCAAGGGACGCTAATGATGCAAACTCGGTGGACACGCTCAGCGTTGAGGGGAACAGAGTGCAGGGAAGAGGCGATCGGGAGGGGAGCTCTGGCTATTCCTGTTTAACAGCGGTTTGCTGAGCACCTCCCCTGCGCCCTGGAGAACCGTTTTCCCAGTTCGGTCAGCAGGAGCTCAAGGCTCCGGAGGATGGATGATAGGCCTCTTACGCAGTTTCAGTTCAGAGGCAAATTCACTGACCTTAGCTTTCGCGCGCACGCGCGTGCGTGTGTGTTTAGCCTGAACCAAATTTAAGAGGAGGAACTGCTTTCTGACAGTTTCTTTTAATTACTTGCAGTTCACACCGTAACTAACTTTCGAAAAGCAAATGAAAAGCACGCTTAGATGCTGCCACTGTAAATATTTTCCCTGGAGTGTTGTAAAGTATGAATTTAAAGGCCGCTCTACCTGGAATCGTATTAAGATCACAGGCACATTTTACATTCATGAGGCGGCAAGGGCAAAAAAAACCAACAACGACGACACAACAACCCACCAGCAACGGTGATCCTCCATCCTCTGGATTCTCTCTCTTGACTCTGTGACTAATGTCAGTTAGGAGGCTTTATCATTACAGAACTGTTCTCACCTCTAAAACATTTGCTCCTGGCCTCCTCTGCACCCTTTCTTATTTTCAGCCATAGCCCCAAACTCTGCTGCCGTTTTCCAAGAACACTTGGTGTCCATCCTGCAGTGAGGTGAATACATGCATCTCAAGTCATGATTTGAGGAATGGATCTTTTTCCTCTCCTCTAGGAGTCTGGGTCCCGGGTCAGTAGACAGTCCCCTAGGACAACTTTCTGCTGTGCAAATTAAATAAAGAGTCTACCAGCAGGCCTTCCCTTCCCGCCCACTTGCATTTTTCAAGGCAAGTAAAAATAATAGTGGAACAACATCTTCAAAAGATTACTAGAGCAACATAACGCGTGATATACAATATATAAAATAGGACAGCCGAATCCACTACAGAAATAAAACATTGGACTCGGGACAGCTTGCAGTATGCTCTGAAAAAGTGAAGTAACTAAGGGTAACCGTAAAGCTTCGTATTTATAGACTGCCTTTCCCCCGGGCGTCTCGGAGCGGTTAACAAACATTCCAAGAGGGACAGGACTTAGGGACTTCTGCACCTTGACTTAAGGACCTTTGTTCTTTTTTTTCTTTCTTTTTTTTTTGGCAGAGGGCCCAGTGTGATATGAAACCACATACTGTGGGCATAGGACCACTTATAAAATTAGGTCCATCATAAAAATTGTAAGCCTCCCCCCACCCCTGGCCCCCTCTCCTAAATAGACATCAACGACCAAAAAAGAAAGAACCACTAGGTTAGACCGAAGCCGTTGGTGAACATTTTTCGAAGCTCGGGTGGGTTGCTTTGCTCCCTCGCTCAGAGAATGTCCGAGAGGCTCTATCGTGAAGGAGCCACCAGGTTTCTCTACGCAGCCCACTTGATCGTTTTTTTTTTTTTTAAAGGCGACCAGGCTGGTTTTTTTCATTTACGTCTTTTTTGTCTGAGAATCAAGGGATCAGTGTAAAATGCTTACCTTGGGATGCCTTTCACCACTGTCAGCCCAGGTTTTATGATCCAGTCCCCATCGGAAATAGCTTTGCCCTAGAACGCCTTAAGAGCCACGGAGAACGCGTCATCCCCAAAAGGTTGCCCTGTACGTGACCAGCTCGTCCCAAAGACTGCATCCTTAGAAACATTTCCCTTTTGTTTTTACTTCTCAATCTTTGACTGACTTGAGAAGCTGCGAAAAAATACCAGGCTAGAGAGGGGCCCCACTTTCGCCACATTCTGACTGCAGCAGTGAAATGGCTTTGTGGTATTTCCAGGAAAAAGAGACTCACATGATGGTCCCAGCAGAACTTCCATGTCGGGGAGAGGCAGGACCACTGTGTTGTCTCAAACAAAGACAGTCAAGATGCTTGTCCAGCTGCACCTTGGGGCGGGGGTAAAAAAACCGGGCAGCGGGTCTGTCTTTTTGCTCTGCCA
Organism: Grampus griseus; assembly: GCF_964374135.1. Taxonomy (NCBI): domain Eukaryota; kingdom Metazoa; phylum Chordata; class Mammalia; order Artiodactyla; family Delphinidae; genus Grampus; species Grampus griseus. The sequence goes on along the minus strand of NC_139004.1, from coordinate 84,790,012 downwards.
AAAAAGAAAAAAGTGCTTTATTGCAGTCACAAGAGATCTGTTGAAAAAAGTACTTGATGCAAATTATTTGACAAACTGTAGGAGAGTGAGGAATGTTCAGATGTGCTGTTCATCAAAATGAGTTCACCACATTTGGAAATGAAAACAGGATTTTTTTTTTCCATTTTTTTTTCAAAAGAAGGCAGTTGTTATATAAATTCAGAAGTGGCGGGAAGGGAAGGGAAAGCTGTGGGCTTTCGGAGGGCCTGCCTTTGAAGTAGTCCCTTAGCCAGGGCTGCGGTAGGTGTGGATGGGGCATCCATCGCAGGGCTTGGATGGCTAAGGCGTTTCTGGCTTTGGAGTTTGTACAGCGAGCGAGACTGCGATTGTCTTAATAGGCGGATTCGCTGCAGCCCAGCTTTGTACGCGTCCTCTCTTGGTTTTTGGCTCTTACTGTCTCACCAGAGCCAGGATTTCTAGACTAGTTTGGACTCGTGTATGACTGGCCAGTTGGAGTCACCACGCCAGATTGTCTTGTGATTGCACTTTTTTCCTCATTAGGATGGAAAGGCAGGCATAGTGTAGTCTGCAAGAGGGCCGTTTTGATAACTCTGGGTCTAATTACAGCCGCCAGTTTTTGAACGTCTGTCCTCTTCTAATAAAATGAAGAGTCACTGGGTCAGGATCATGACCCAAATGCAACACTATGGCTACTTCAGCCCAGTGATAATAAGTATGTCTGACTATTGTCCGCATCTCAGGACTGGGGTGGTCGTTCTGCTCAACCGCAGTAGGATAAAACAGTGAGCAGTATCCCACCACGGGGTCGAGGGTTCTTTCTTTTCCCCGCCACTTCCACACTGTCGCTGCCACTCGCTTGGAGGGAGGGACTTCGTCACCTTCAGTGAGGATGTACTTACGTACCCAGAGGAAATAATACGCTTTACAGCTGCCTTCTGCCAGACATTCCTTTCTTCTTCAGTCCTCCAATTCCAGGTGATTGGTCAGAGCCTGAAAGATTACCTAGAGTTACCGTTCAGCCCGTTATCTGAAAACTACACTAAAAAGCTTCAAAAATAATTCATTCCAATGGAAATGGTGGGGGGCGGGGAGATAAAAACGGATTCCACTTCTATAATCTCTTCCTTTTCTGTAGTCTCTAAGACAAATGGTTATGGAAGTGCTCCTAAGTTTGGGCTCTGTGGCCCGAGTAATCGGCTCAGATCTTTAATAACCTCCAATACTGGAGTCATCGAAGTGGATAAAGAAATGAAAATTCCATCATATGTCCCTGTGATCTAGAAATATTCCGTTCCTCTTGAAAAAAGGCATCAGACAGAAACCTCGTTACTGGTAGATAGCCTTGTCTAAACCCAGATGCCTCTACCCAGCAGGGCTGACTGGAGCCCTCCCTCCCCACGGGCGCTTTGGTCCCTCCAGCTAGCTCTCTGAGACCCAGCCTGGGCCGTGTGTCAGCAGCCTGACTTGTAAAGCACAAATCCTTCTACACCGATTAGAAACTTGTCTTTTCCAACCCGTGCCAGAATGCCGTGAAACCGAAGATCATTGAATCCACCCATAACTGATAGCTTCCCCACCTGTGTACACCCTTGTCTTCATAACTCTTCTCTCGATTGATGGCAGGCTTCGATGGCTGAGAACAGTATACCTCTATACACTACCGCTTCCATGGGAAACCCCACTCTGGGCAACCTAGCCAGCGCCATACGGGAAGAGCTGAACGGGGCGATGGAGCACACCAACAGCAACGAGAGCGACAGCAGCCCGGGCAGATCCCCTATGCAAGCCGTGTGAGTACCCGCCACCCCGGAACGCCTTTGCCGTCACGTCCCGGTCCCCCTGTTCTAGGTGCACACCGGCCCCTTCTCCTCTGGCGGCTTTTGACACCTTTTCTGTAACTTCTGATTTCCTAGAACCCAGATAGAAGTGGGTGCGTCCAGAAACCCTTAGCTCGGTTCGCACCTAGGAGGACCGTTTACTGACGTTCCCATTACAGCAGTAGGCTTCACGCGGCCCCACGAGTGCCCAAGGCCATAAAATGGGTGACACCTGTGCTCTTGGCCTTCGCTTGCCCGGCTCAGGCCATTCTCGCAGCCACATTACCTTTTCCTCCTATAGCAGTAGAACGCATCCCGGTGGCAGAGTTCTTCGCTGTCTGTTCACCGTGTGGGCGGGCTGAAGCTAGCGGGGAGGCAAAGGATGCTCGTTTACTTGGTTACGTGGTACGCGGAAGCGTGGACGCCATGCCGAAGCGTCATTACCAAGCATTGACGATGGCACGAACGAAAGGTGGCATGGTTCATAGATTGCTCTTAAAATATTAAAAGGAAAATTAACAGGAGGATTAGAGCAGCAGACGGCAGTGTAATGAGCACGCCCAGAAGCGTACGGAGTGAGGCACGAGGGCTATCCCAGGCTGCATGTGCGTGGCGCCAGGACCAGGCGCACCACGGGCAGGGCCGTGCGTGCTGCCCCTTTTGGCTGGGTGATGGGAGGCAGGCGGGGTGACAGTAACGACTCCCCGTATCCCAGGAAAAGTTTTAAACGAGCAAAGAGAGCACATTTCCCCAGAGAGGATTGGCGGGGGATGCTGTCGAATGACAGCCTCTGGCTTAGAGCGAGTCTCTGCGAAACCCGCTGCCCGCTTTAAAGGGATAAACCTATTCAGTGTTGACCGTGCTGTCAGCTCCCAGAAACGAACCCCTTGTCTACACAGTGTCTCTGAATTCCTGACCAACGTCTTATTTTAAGAGCATTTGAGTGATGAGAATGGAAAATATGACCTGTGGCAGTTAGCAAGAGCATGAACTGGCACCTACCAACAAAGGCAAAATGCTGTCTGCCAGCATGGGTAGCTTGGTGGGTTTGGAGGAATCTGAAATTTGATTCTTTAGCATTTGAATTGCATGCCCAGAGTGCTTTGAAGAGGACCTTTAAAGATGAAAATAATCGTTTTAAATTTATATCAACAGTCTCCTAGCATTTACTCCACAGCATTTTAAGAATGTGTTTCTCTCTCACGCCGCTACTGCCATCGATCTTCCTTCGTCAAGCAACCTGGTCTTTCTGACTTTATTATCACACCCGTATTCATCTCGAAATCGTTGTCACCACAGGAGTATTTTACTAAGCTATTAAGGAAGTTCAGAGCACACGTAAATTGGCGTGTGCGCTGCTTCAAGGAATACTTACTGGAGCAAAAGCAGCTGAAGTTACTGAGTGGAAGAGAGACTGTTTGTCTGTCATAGTATCCACAGACCGCTGACGTTTACCTGATGTGTGTTCCTAGTATTTATAGTAAAAAGGATCGCTGAAAAAAGAGAAGAAAATTTTTAAAAAAGGTATTTGGGTAAAAACCTCTCACAGCAGTTTAGAGGGAGGCTAATTTTGCTGTACAAGATAGAGTCACTATAAAGTTATTTCAGACTTTGAGTTAAACCAGAAACCTTGCTTTACAGCAAGCAATCAGCCTAATTTTTAACGAAATGAAGGTTGTACTGGTGTGAGTGTGTGTGTTTTGTTTTTAAGAAACCCTGCATAGGGATGCCCCAAAGCATAGTGTTTTATTGCTCAAATCTCACAGGTTTACACGAAAATAAAGGATTTTGCTAAAAATAATTGCTGGTCATCAGCCCATATTCCCTGTGCCTACTCTCGGTGTTTGTGAGAGATGCTTAACTCTATTTGATCTCAAATTTCCATTAAGCAAATGCTATAATGACGTAGTTTTCTTTCCTGTCCAACGTGCATTTACCCTGCTATGATGCAACTTGGTTCTCACCTGTTCTATTCTCTGGGAATAAACCAGCCATAAACTCTACAGCAAGGCTTAAAGGGCCTCGGTTAATGAGGCAGCCCAGCTACTATCGAGTGTCGAAATAGAACTTCGTACCCTTTCTGTGACACTCAAACCCCACAACATTTTTGTCTGTCTCTTGAAACAAACGCTACAAAGTAGTCACATAATTATGGCTTTGGGGCCTTATACTTTTATCCTGATAGGGGCTAAAGGAGCTACAAAGCAAAATACTCCATGCTGTGCCCACACCCTCTGAACACAATGCCTTTAAACACCAGTCAGTCAGCTTGCCTTAAAAACTCTTCTGTTCCCAGAGTAGCTAAACAAAGGAATTACTCAGATGTAAGAAAGGAAATGTGGGGCTTTGCAGTTATTCACTGGGAGCCCTTTCGGAAGCAGGAGTCGGAGAGAAAGGCATTGGGGCGGCGGTGGGGGGGGGGGATGGGGGGGCGACCTGCAAGGGTAGAAGGCGCCACCTGCAGCTCCATCTCCCAGGAGGCACCTGGGAGACCACGAAACACGGTATCTTCAGCAGTGTGCATCTTACCTGAAATGGATCTCGCGTGGAGATCCTTTCTCTAGAGCCCTGCATGCCCGAGTTACTGCTTTTGCCCCACCTGGGGGAGGAAGGGCCGGGGGGCGGGGATCTGCTGGTATCACGAAACGGCGTGAAGCTGGATTTCATTTCTGTGGCGTTTTAAGAAGCCTTAGTATCTCACCTGGTTGTGTTGTCAGGTTGTCACACCGTAGACCTGGTCAGTTCACCTTGGCTGGGCTTCCACTCGGCAGTAGGTGCTGGGACTGAGCCAGCGTGCGTAGGGTCGTCACCTGTGTCTTTGAGACGGAAAATAACCTTCCTGAAGTTCGGTTGCAGATTTCAGGGGAAAACAAAATATTCTCTCCCGTGAACTCTACCTTGTTGGCGGGACTGGGTGGGTGGGTGGGTGGGGGTGGGGGGATTTTGTTTTGTTCTGCCTGGCAAAACATTTGTCCGAGTCTAAAATTACAAAGCAAGAACTTCATGAAGACTCGCCAGTCTCTTCCAGGGCCCAGCACCCCTCCCACCCATATAGCCTTGTATCATCTCTGTCATCAGATTTAGCTCTGTAAACCAGAAAAGATGAATACATGGTAGTTTAAAAAAACGAAAATAGGAAAATGTTGATCAGGGAAACAGCTGACTCTCAATCCAGGCTACACACAACCCAGCACCACTCCTATCCAATCAGTGTCACGAGAACCACGTTGCCAGAGGACAGGAGGGGGGTGACGTTTGAAGTAACAGTTCTCAATGGTGCGAATACGAAACTGAAACGTGAAGAGATGTTCACCATCGTCAGTCATCCAAAAACAACACCGTGTACGGTAACCTGAGCTTTCCTTAGTACACCTGCTCAGCAACACGATGTTCTCAGAAAGCAGTGCTTGGTGATGATGAGGTTGAGTCTAGATCGATAAAGCTTCTTTGGCAGTTAATATCGCACTAAATCATACGAACCGTAAGATGTTTTCGCCTCTGCTCCAACAATTTTATTCTTAGAAATTTATCCTAAGGAGGTAAACCAACAGAAATATGGATAAAAGCGGTCACTGTGTTATACAAAGATCAAGGTGGGGGCGAGGTATGGGGGTGAGCGAAAGACAGTCCCCAAATGCCCTCATCACACTGGGATCTCATAGCCATAACAATTAATTAACACTGTAAAGGTAGCACAATAATCACATTCTTGCTATGTGTACAATATGTAAAAACAGGGCCCCAAATGCGAGAAGGCAGGCAAAACCAAGAAAGTCTACCTTAATTAGAGTTTATGGGTGATAAATATATACATATATATATATATATATATTTTTAAGGAATAAAAATCAACACACCTAACTCTTCCCAAAACAATATAGGGGGTCCTACCAGAGCTGACTTCCCAGGCAACGCCGACGTACGCAGTCACACAGGATCCCACACTTAAGAGTTTTAACGCTTAGCTGTTTCCGAAATCCTCAACGACTTTTTCAAACACATTTTCACTTTGCACTGGGCTCTGCACATTATGCATACGGTCCTGGATCTTGATGCTGAAACACAAATAAATAGGCCCATTAAAAAACTAAAGCTAGATGGACCCAAACTAGTAAAACATACTCTACTCTAATAAAACTTGGGTATATTTCGTTTTGCACATAGGTTGTAAGAATACGGGCCCTTTTTTTTTTTTAATGGTTTGCTGTTTTTTTGTTTTAAAAAAATTTATTTTGTGTTTTATTTTATTTTTGGCTGCGTTGGGTCTTCATTGCTGCGTTGGGTCTTCATTGCTGCGCGTGGGCCCTCTCTAGTTGCAGGGAGCCGGGGCCACGCTTCACTGCAGTACGCGGGCCTCTTCTGGCGGTGGCCTCTCTCGTTGCAGAGCACGGGCTCCAGGCACGCAGGCTCAGTAGCTGTGGCTCACGGGCTCTAGAGCGCAGGCTCAGTAGTTGTGGCACACAGGCTCAGCCGCTCCGCGGCACGTGGGATCTTCCTGGACCGGGGCTCGAACCCGTGTCCCCTGCGTTGGCAGGCGGACTCTTAACCACTGCTCCCCCAGGGAAGCCCCGGGCCCTATTTTTTAAAAGCTGTTTATCCCAACATCTACCCCCAGACACTCTCTAGGCTCTGCTCATTTTACAGTCAGTTGCTCTTCTAGAGGATCACGTGTCAAAGGGCAGTCCAAAGCACTCCTCTGTTGATTTTTCAAGGGTTCAAGAGGCTTTTGGGGTTTGCACACAGCATCAGTTATTTAGGAAGGCCACCATCCCCAGCACCTCCTCTTATTACTAGTAATACTTGATAACGTCAATGAAAAAAATCCTCCCTTCTGCGGCCCGTTCCTGTAATGGGACTTCTCTTTAAAAAAAAAAAAAAACCTGAATGGTTCTTTTACGTATCAAAAGCCCCTCCACCGAAAGTAATTTGTATTTGCAAACGATCGGTTGTAAATATGATTTAGGAACAACATTTCTCAATTGTTACCGGAGTGCTTCACGTGGTCCCCCGCAGGCCCCTTCGGGTGAACCGTGCGCTGGGCTATAATGAGCAAGTCGGCAGATCTCATCGGAGCCCCGCGTCCCGGTGGCCGCTACCAGCCGGGCCTCATGTTTTGCCTTGTTTACAGCTGACAGCGTTATTATTCTGATCGGGGCTCTGCTTTCTTATCATATTGTTGTGTTGAGCGTGCCTTTTCCTCTCCGTTTGTGTTTCCTGGCAGGGCTTTTCTTGCCTTATTGACAGTTTGTAAAAATATGCATTAATTTGGAGTTTCCAGCATGTATCATGGTGTCTCTCTGCTGTGTTTGCTTGAAGTTGATTAATGATAGACCCTCGCTTGGGGTCGGTCTCCGGAGAGTTCTTTCACAGGTTCTGCATGTTAACTAGCAAAGCAGAACACACAGCAAGCCGTGATTAGCCCAGCCTCCTGCACACAGTGGTCCCCACAAACCACTGTTGCGTTAACCGATTCTTGCTTCACGGGATTATTGGAAGATTTGTATTCATCCACCCAGCAGGCCACTATGCGGCCTGTTAGCTGACACTCAAAGGGTGGTCCTCGGACCAGCAGCATCACCGGGGAGCTGGTCAGAGATGCAGAGGCTCAGGCCACACCCCAAACCTGCTGAGTCACAGGCTGCATTTTCACCAGATCCCACGGGAATCTGTGTGCACATTACAGTGTAAGAAACACCACGGGAGGAGGACACACCCCCTGATGCTTCTGTCCAGAGACCCTTCTGTGATGATGGAAATTTCTCCCTCTGTGCTATCCAACATGGTAGCCGTTAGCCAACACATGTGGCCCTTGAGCTCTTGAAATGTGGCCAGCGTAACTGAGAAATGGAATTTTAAATTGTCTTTTCATAGTCGCACGTGGTTAGTGGCTGCTGTGTCGAACATCACAGCTCTAGACTGGGGATTCTGTGTTACCCAAAACCGCCGACGTACCTTGCGTTGGGAAGTCCCCACGGTGAACCTTCTTTTGTCTTTCCAGGCATCCTGTACATGTCAAAGAAGAGCCCCTGGATCCAGAGGAAGCTGAAGGGCCGCTATCCCTAGTGACAACAGCCAACCACAGTCCAGATTTTGACCACGACAGAGATTACGAAGACGAACCAGTACATGAGGACGTGGAGTGAACATCTGGGCAGGCCGACCCCAAGAGCGTGAAGATTGGGGGGGGCACACAAGACAAAACACGTCAAAAGTTTGCAGTGAAATCGTTCTCCATTGGTTGTACAGTGTGGAGGATTTTTCACTGCATTTTGACAACTCTGCAATGTGTTAACTCTTAGTGCCATCAAGAATCCCATTTGGGAGTATTTTTGATTTTTCTACTTTTTGTTGAAAAAAGGAATTTGTACTCTGTGCATTGGATGGACTTGTTTGGTACTGGGGATTTTCCTCTCTTAACAGTCAACATCAGTGTTGTAAATTTGCTAAACTGATTCACTTTTAGCAGCAGACTTTGAACTGCAGTCCTGCCGACATTGGACAGTGAGGACACCCAACTGAGCATGTGCACCTAAGCTGCAGACCACGCCTCTGCCCAGAATTTAAGGATTCCAATGGACGACCTATTTGCACAGTACTGCATGTTGATTATCACTGCCTTTACTCCATTTTTTTTTTTTTTTTTTTTTTTTGCTTCCAGTTGGGATGGGGAAGGCCTTTGTGTGTGTATTGGGGGGAGGGTTTAAAAATAATTATCCCAAACTTTTTAATGTATTGCTTTTTTTTTTTTTTTTTTGGCTTCTCCTATACCATTTTAAGTTCTGACCTCAGGCCTCCATTCGGGCCCACGGCCTCTTGGAGGCTTCAAGTTTTCTGTACCTTGTGATGAATGTTAATAGGTGTTTTTATTATACGAAGCTGAATGTCATTTCTCGTTCGTAGTTTTCTGTCACTCATTCCATGTCCCTTCAGACATCACCACTGTTTTCTCGAAAGTCAGAAAACATTCCGTTTTGATCTTTTGCAAAAAGGTCCCAAATGCTGCACTCTACACGTGAAGGTCCTCTCACCCAGACGTGAAGTTCCTGCCAGAAAGAGAATGAATGACAGAAAAAAAAAAAAAATAGAGACACCCTAGGAACCATGCAGATTCATTCCATGAAGCAGTATTGGAAGGTGGGAAGGGGGTTGTTTCAGAGTTTCCTCTTTTTTTTTTTAATATTGCACCTACCATCATTCTTAATAAATGCCACAGCATTTACCAGCACAAGGAGACACAGGCAGCAGCCCCCTTACCCCCAAAGCAAAACAAGCAAAAGACAAACTCTCGCAGTAGTTCGACTGACAGTGGCTGTGGAAGCCCGTCCCTGGGATGACCTAGTTGAGATGGGCCTCAGGCTCTCGCAGTTGTTCAAACCAGTGTGGGTTGCTTTGTTTGCAAAATGGCCCAAAAGCTGGCTTCCCTGAGCAACTGTGCTGAAAGTCGTGGTGGCCCCAAACCGAAACATCCATTCAGACCTGCTTGGTGGCATTCATGTGTCTGAATGCAAATTAGATTTCCGATTGAACTTGCTATGCGAGTTAATGAGAACTGGGTTCAGCAAATGCTAAAGTGTTAATTTCCAATGTGCAGGTTTGGTATAGCAGTTCAGCATGGGAGGCAGTACCATCCCACCAACCCAGTCCCAAAAACCAACAGAAGACATCAGGCAGATGGGGGCACAGCTCAGCCCTGGGCTTTTGGGGAAACACACGTGGCGCACAGAACATAACAGTCATGGGTCAGTACAGCCTCAGTCCTTGGAACCCCTGAACGCTTCCACTCTGCACCCCTTTCCTGTCACTCATTTATTTACCTAGGAGTGTAGCTTTTGTTTTAGTTTAAGAGCCTTTTGGAGCTTAATTTATATGCTTTGTACCTCTTTTTTTTTTTTCCCTAAAATTACCAAAGATATTCCACAAAGGTAAATTATGTTCTCTGTTTTTATGCTTTATCTGATGAAGCCAAATATCCTCTTCTTGTTGATCAAAGGAGGCAAAATAATTTAGAGGCAATTGATGAGATATAGGCTATTGCTAACTTAAGAGAACTGCTTCTTCATCATAGAGGACATTTAGAAGACCAAGTAGGTAATGGAACCAAAGTTGTTACTTTTTTTTTTTTTTTTCTTCAGTCCTCGGTTTTTGTTTTTGTTTTTTCCTTCTGTACCTCTACAGAGACCAAAACGCATTCTTGTAAAGAGAACTTATGGGGCTACTGAAGAGAGAAATAGGACACAGTATTAAGGGAGCAATAGAAGGAAGGGATTACCATCTCCAAGAAGAAAAACCAATGTACGGCACATGAAACTTAGGGGGTGTCCAGTCCAGGAGACAGTTAAGACACAATGAAGGTAAAATTCAGAGAGAACAGAACAGCTTCCACAATTGAACTAGACCGCGTAATGTAGTATTTCTAGAAGACATTTCTTTTTCAAAGAAAGATTGTATGCCACTTTTGTTTAAGGACTGTGCTATGATCACTGCATTCATTTGGGTTTATCTTGGCATATATATCCTCTGGGTTTTTGTTTTTGTTTTTTTTAAAAGGTTTCCTTTTTTTCCTTCCTTTTTTCCGGATTAGGCTTGCGTCAGCATTTTTCATTTAAAAAAAAAAGTAACATTCCCGTCCACTCACAAGCTTGGTACAAAAACTTCTCTGGCAGTTCCTTTTGAAGCTTCACACTGCTTTCTCTATAAAGAGCAGTCTGTGGTCACTCGAGACTTACTTTTTTTTTTTTTTTTTTTCAACTTTTCCAGGCAGCGTCATGATGTGCAGGCAGTAGCCAGACAGGGTCATGGGAAGGGGGCCCTGTGCTTCTAAACTGAGTGGTTGCTGGTTAGTTTGGTATTCAAAAGAGGATAAAAATCTGGTAGATTAGTTCATTCTCAGCATGTGTAGCTAGACATGAGTAAAGTTAACAGCATGAGAAACTGTTAGTACGCATACCTCAGTTCAAACCTTTAGGGAATGATTAAAATTAAAAAAAAAAATACATTTCACTCAGTTGCACTTAGTCGTATGTCTTGCATGCTTAGTCTAAAGACTGTAGCAAAAAGAAAAAAAAAAAGAAAAATTAGCTTTTACATATCTTTGCAGGTATCACAGCCTTGCAGAAGAACCAACTGAAAAAAAAAATTTCTCAGGCTTTACAGCAAGCAAACTTCACTCTGATTTTTCCAATTCTGATTCTGTATCCCTTGGGGGTATCCCAGTTGCTTCTTTAGGATGGGGTTTATTATGTTGTACATATATCCCGATGTGTCTGTGTGACTCTTTGTCTTTTTTGGGGGAGGGCGGAGGGTGGTTCTTTTTTTAGATATTGTTCCTAAAAAGGAATAAATGCATATACACCTGTTTGTCAAAACACCTTTGCTTTTTGTGCAACTGCTTTATATTAACGATACTTAAAAAAAAAAAAACCTTTGGAAAAAAAACTACTGTATGTAATGGAATTGCAGAATATGCTGCACATGTATTTTATTTAGTTATTCTTGCTTTCAGAATATTGGATGACATTTCCTGACATGTGGGAGGGAGAAACTCCCAAATTTCTTTTCTTTTTTTTTTTTTTTTGGCTTTTAAAATTGTAACATAGTTGACAGATTTTTTTTTTTTTTTCTTTTTTCCTGTTCTCATTGATCGGAGCATCTTGTACAGGTTTTTTTGGTGTTTGTGCCTGCCGGTGTGAGTTCCTCTGTTTTTTGATACATTCCTATCCCTTGTGTTTATCCTACCATTGCCTTCCTGGCTATCTTAAACAAGTTCATGCGTTTGAAAAGAGAAAAAAAAAAAAATGTTGTTTTAAACAATGTTTTCTCCTGCTGCAGTAAATATTTTGCATGATGAAATTCCAGGGTCACACTTTCAAAGTTTATCAGTGAAGTAGTGATTAATCATGGGGAGTGTCAAAGCTATTGAACTTTTTGTATAAAAACAAGAAAAAAAGAAAGAAAACTTTACAAGGTGCCAAGATGTACAGACAATTTGTTGCTTTTTTTTTTTTTTTCCCCAAAGAAAAGCGTACCTTAGGGAGAACGGTCCCTTGTACCGGGCAAATGCACTGTCAGGAATGAGGATCCATCCTACTTGTTGTCCCTAGAGTCTGTCCTTGTAAGACAAGTTCACGCTGCCTGCATTGAACCAGCAGTGAAAGGAAACATCAAGGCTTATGAACGGGAAGAGTGACCGCCAGCCCTGCCACCTTCGGACGGCTCTGACCTGATTCCCCGCGTTCCGTCAGACCTAGTAAAGACACCTCGGATTCTTCACCCAAAATACGATGTCCATCACTAGCTATTTTATCCCGGGAAAAAAAAAAAAGTTAAAGATTTCCTCTCCTTTCCGCATTCCAGCTTGAGCTCCGTTTCCAAGGGTACCAAGAAGAACATGCTTGTCGGGATTTTGAATCTTTGGGGGACCTTTTGGTTCATGGTAGACCCTCTGGATATTTTGGATGTTTCTGAGAGTCGATTTTGGCTTTTCTCTCCTGAGAAATGAGACTTATAATTCCAAAGGCATTTTGTGGGCCCGGTGTAGTTCTCATGATCTCTGCTACCCAGAAGCCTGCATGGAGATGGTAGAGCCCGGACTGTCAGCGTGGTGCTCCGTGGAGATGTGCTGCCAGTAACAAGAATTTTTTTTTTTAATTTCGTTTTGTTTTGATAAGGCATAAAAGGAACTCATTCCGTGACATCAACTGTAATTCCATCATTCCGTGTCTGTGGATACAGACAATAAAAAAAAAAAAAAATGTTGTGTAGTCAGTACTAATGACTGACATGATCGCATTCTCAAATGCAATAAAAATGCTGGTTGTTCACACTGGTAGTAAAAGTCGCCACAGCCTAAGTTTCTTTCCCCTTCTGACCTGCTCAGAGTGTGTGTTCGGCATATGCCTTAGGTTTAGCACCAGCTGCTTCCCTCCCAGAATTAAAATCAATCTTAACTAAAAGCTTTCATCATCACGGAGAACTGAAGCTCTCGTCCCTCAGGATTTCAAAGTGAAAGTCTCCACTTAGAGAATTGGGGGAAAAAAACAGAAAAAGAGAGGCTACCTTTTCTCTCCAGGAAGCACACTGTGATTTTTTTTTTTTTCCTTCATCACATTTTATAGAGAAAAAACAAAATATTGAATAACTAGCATTAAGAGCTAACTAAAATTTCAGAGGAAGGCAATTTCATGAATAATTCATTCAAATTTCACATCTGCAAGATTAGTCATCCAAATAAAATGCTAATGTCAAAAACATGCACCATCTATAATATTCTCATCAAGAAATCTTTTTGCATATAATGATAAATGCCGAGATTAGGACAAATGATTTTATAAAAATACTCTATCAGAAAGTAGGTTCGATAGCTGCCTTTACTGATGGAAACAGTAAAGCTCCCATAACTAAATATTTCCAGAACAACCATCTTGATTTCTGAGGTCTTTAAAAATCGCAGACCTCTAGAAAAATGTGCTATTTCTCTTTAATATTATTCTGTCATACACATTCTAAGGATTAATGAATTTGGGCATCCTCTTTGAGTAAAAAATCGGTATATCGAAAGCAGCACTATTAAGTGGCCAAACCGCAGTGACATACAACTGTGACGCGTATAATTCAGAGCACATAACACGAGCCAAGAGATGACTTGAAAATTAACCTTGCAGTTCTTATTCGGCAGAGACCGGCTGATACTGAGGAATATGTAAACGTTCTTTCCCAGCATTGTTTTGAAAAGCCCATACAGTTATGCCACTGTCTAAAAGCCCTCTGGTCTGATAATTAGTAAAACATTTGAACCCTTAATTCTTATCTAGCTACTAAGAATAAATTAGGGTTAATTGAAATTCCTTTAAACGCCAGGCTTAAACATAAATACTGCTTACAGCATGTGCAGTTGGTAAAATTAAATATGTACACATATTTGAATCAACTGAAGGACCCAAACCAAGTAGGACGACGCATTAGAGAAGATTTTGCTGGTTGATGCATATATACATTTTTCAGTGTATTTCAGGAATCGTTCTAAGACGGGAACATCCTCTTTGACATTTATTTCAGGCTTGTCACTCAGATAAACAAGGCAGCAAACCCAAACTGTTGGCTCTTCTTTTAAACGGGAGCCTTTGTATCAAGAGCCTAAACTCTGAGGAAGGCCAGTTTCACACCTACACTAACCAGCTGCATGAGAGCTGTTACTCCCCCTCCCCCCAGAAAAAGATTAAAACATAGTGTAATTAGTCTTTCTTGACTTACGAGGTTGTGCCTTCTTTGATGCTGTTACATATTTAGGTGTAGGGTAATATTCACAATTTATCTTTCATCTTTAGTTGAGTCACATAAAAGTAGTCTTTATCTGAATAAAGTGAAGTTGGGTCTCAAACCTTCATTTAACGAATTGACTGATGGATGAAAGGTTTAAGACAGAATTCACATTGGAGGGAAATTAAATTACGTACAAAAACACTGGTTTAACTGTGGGACAATATTTGGCTTAGAACGCCGTCACTCTAGATATAACCGACTTCTATTTATTTTTAAACAGCATTTTATTTTTTTAAAAAATAATACCCCATGTCATCTTATTTCCACTCTGATCGTAAAATGAGATTCCGTGCTTAGCACCCCCAAAATACACATATATATCTATTTGAAATGATCAGCCGGCCTTTTCTTTGGCTCCTACCAGGAATGTAGGGAGGGAGAAAAAGGGGAAAAAGACAAGCTTCAAGTCATAATGTTAATTTGAAGGTAACCGGCCTTTCAAGAATTAATTTCAGCCAAAGCAATAATCATTATTTACCAGCGTGTGACATTTTTATCACTCATCATATTAGCAAATTTCCATTGAAAATGCTAAAATGGATCGTCATAAGGCAGATAACTGCTCTAGCTGTAAAAATGACCAACACAAGTGCCGGGACTCAAACATTAAATTATACTGTAATTAATAAAGACAGTTAAGCTGTCTACTAGCAACAGCAATTTAGGTAACCACATTTGATCGGCTATAAATTGTAACTACATTAAAATTCCAGAAATATTAGCAATATGGATTAGTTGATGGAAGTCACTGCTGATCACCAATTCTCTCCTTTTTTTTTTTTTTTTTAAAACAACGGAAGCACAGGTCAGGTTGACCACAAATCTGTGAGCGAAGATCAGGCCTTAGCACTTTTAATCTTGTGAAACAAGCAATTACAAATAGTTGCATCGATTTGTTAAAAAGCTTTAGGTGACATAAATTGTTTCCTGTTTAGCTTATTGCTCTGATACATAAATGTCACCCAGTCCAGTATTAATTAGGCCACAGAAGAACACAGGGTGACTTCCAGGGACGCATTTGTCAGTCCTTTTGTGAGCTTTCTGGGGAGCTGCTCTCTCTGGCTCATTTCTAATTAGCGACAGAGAGAGGAAGGAAAAAATCTTTTGCTATGTGAAGTCTTTAATACCAGTTTAATTTTCAATTCTCAACTAAATTGTGGGATTTCGGACTTGCTTTCTTGCTACTTGACATAAAGCAGCACGTCTGAAAAACATCTTCCAAATAGAATAGTATTTACAAGGCATTTCAGCCTCTGAAAAGCTAATACGCCTCCCTTCTCGATATAGGGGACTGCACGGGTTTCCGTGGATTGATATTTCTACACTTAAAATACAATTCTAAACGGCTTGTGCACGTTCCTGACTTAACATAAATCAACTGCATCACGTACACTTTCTTTAGGTAGGCATGCCACTTAGAAAAATACATGAGATTCTGGGGGCAGGGGGAAAGTCTGGAGAAAATTTATTAAATAGAAGTTTTTACTGTAATAGAATATTAATGTAAGCCAATGCTTATTTGCCATAAAGCTGTTCCTTTTTTTCTTTTTCTTCCTTTTTTTTTTTTAACATACACATGCTTTTTATTATTTTGCACTCAAGCAAAAATTCCACATTCAAAGACTTTCCATCTAGTTGGGAATGTCTCTGGCAAGAAACACGTAAGAAATCCTGACCTCCAGAAAGACAGCAGACCGTCCACACTGAGCTTTAGCCCCACAAGGCCACGCATGCAAACGTAAGGTACACGCTAGTCAACAGTGTGGAATCCGGAAAAACAATTATTCTTTAAATCCTGCCTCACCGCTACTCCACCAGAGCACAGAGGAAAATGTTTGATTTGCAACATAAAAGATTCATTAATTACCGCTTGAATATTTAAAGCTATTTTGCAGTCTAACAGAGATAAAGCAGTGAATTAAAACCTCTAATAAAATTGTAAAAATATTTCGGTAAGTTTACCCGTGTTATGATTTAGGGAGAGATTCAAGCATTCTCACGGAATAGTCTTAGCAATTTTCAAGTGTGTATTTGGAAGAAAGCTAAGTGTTCTAGGAATAATTTGTTTCTCACTTTCAAATGTTTACTAATAATTTATTTTCGAATCAAGTTTGCTACATTAGAATTCCACCGGTGGAGGGAAAAGAAAATCTGTCAAGCAGGTCGGAGCACGGTGTGTCTGACCCAGAAATTAAACTACTTTCAAAAGTATTCCATTAGGCTGAAGGCTTTAGAAGCTATCACACGAAAAGTGGTCAGTTCCTGCCCACAAAATGCATCAAAACCTGAAAACACCCCACCCCAAGGATATAGCCTAACACTCCCTCCGACGCCTGCCCAGCATTAGATGTATTTTGTTTTTATGATCCTTGAGAGCAGCGCTCCCCAACCTTTCTGGCACCAGGGACCGGTTTTCGTGGAAGACACTTTCTCCACGGATTCGGTGGCGGGGCGGGAGGGCGTAGGAGATGGTTCAGGGGTAACGCCCGCGGTGAGAAGCGGCGGATGAAGCTTCACGCGCCCGCCCGCCCGCCTGCCCGCCGCTCACCTCCTGCTGTGCGACCCGGTTCCCAACAGGCCGTGGACCCGGGAGCAGTCTGCAGCCTGGGGGCTGGGGACCCCTGCTTTGGAGCATTTCAGTGTTTGGATCCTGGGATCCTAGAAGTAGTGCCCAGCACGCTCTTGGAATCAAATGCTAGGGAACCTGAATGCCAAGTGACCAGACCCAGCCCTGACCATACAAACTGGGTGACTTTAGCAAGTAAGTAACTTCGTGCCTTTGGTCCTCCCCTTCCTCTTTCTGGTAATTGAGGGCATTTAACTACGTGACCAGAAGGGTTCCTTCCAATTTTAAGGTTCTAAAAATTCAATAACATATTCCCCTTGGGAACTTTTCTTGATGAAATCTACCATCTCAGCATGAACCAGTGTGTGTGGCACTCCATCTTTCACCACTATTAGAATGCTGTCCAACTGAACCCGGCCTTCTGACATGCCCTCTTAGGAGCAAATTTCACTAGCATGCATGCTTGCAACCATCCACCCATCCATCCATAAATAAGCATTCAATGCATTCAATGACCTGCTGCAACTCAACACTGGACGTAAACTGGGAACAAGATAGACACAGCGTTGGCCCCACTATAGCCCATGGTTCACTGGGAAGAGAGTTCTTAAACATTAGCTTGCACTGTAATGCACTGAGTGCTAATGAGAAGGGAAGTCCAGGAATACACAGGAAGACCATCCATTCACTGTGGGCAGTCAAGGAAGCTTCTGGGAACACACCATGTTTAAGTGAAACCCAAAGGATGTCTAAGAGTATGGCAGCTCGGAAGAAGAAATTGCTCTAAGCAGAGGCAAAAGAGCTGGAGTCTGAGAGGCATGGACTTCAGGGCAGGGTCAGCAAGAAATTTTACAGAAAAACACTAAATAGAGTCAGCCTGGCAGGGACCATATATCATGCATATGGCAGAATCATAATTTTTGTTAACAAATCCCAGTGCTTTCCACCGTCCAGCTCAGTAATTCCTGAGGAGTCGATGCTACATCAGCTTCGCATTCCGGGGAGGGAAGCGCCCCTCTCTTGGGGCCACGCTGGCCACTTCGCTCCTCCTGGGCCCCAAGCACACTCGCCTCAGGGCTCAGAGTTTCCCTTCCCTTTGCAGTGGATGGGCTTTTCCTGGCTCTCCGTATGGCACACAGGCTTCTTCCCTCCAAACATCCCAACAGAGAGGCCTTTCCTGACCATGCGGTGTCCATGGTACCCTGCCTGCCTGCTCTACCCTCCACACTCCACAGCCCCCTCACGCACTTTGTTGTTTCCACTCCACTTAGTGCCTCATAGCATTCTGCGTTCACGTGTGTCTTTGCTCACGGCCCATCTCCCTCCGACGACAAGGGCACAGACCCTGGCTGTGTGCTCAGCTGCTGCGTCCCCAGCACGTGGACCAGGAATCGACACTCAACGGTTGTTGAGTGAAGGAACAAACACTACCCTGCCGGGAAGGGAAGAGGTGGAATTGGAACTCCTACAGTCAGATTCCAGAGCCTGCCTGCGTAAACCATTCCACTGTATTTCATGGCCAAGCAAACCAAGTATCATTTCTAAGATTCTCACACCAAACCTGCCAGGTAGGAACGATCACCCGCATCTCACTGATGTGGACACTGGGGCTTTCTAAGTAACACACTCCAGGTCGCGTGGAGGAGAAGCTGGAGACTTGGCATTTGCCTCCATGGCTGGTTCCTTTAGCCCATTTACTGGCACTGGTCACACCACTTACCTCTAAAGGGCCTCTCACCTAAGGTACCACATGTGCTCATGTGACAATATAGCTTTAAAGTGGAATCACTGACATTCTTTTTTAAGATATTACAAAGTTATCAAATAACATGGAGAAAAAACATTTAAATGGGAGCCCTCTACAGCCTGTTGTGCCCACCATTTTTTTTAATATAATTTTTATTTTATATTGGGGTCTAGTTGATTCACAATGTTGTGTTAGTTTCAGGTGTACAGCAAAGTGATTCAGTTATATATACATATATGTGTGTGTGTGTGTGTGTATATATATATATATATTCAGTTATATATACATATATCCACTCTTTTTTAGATTCTTTTCCCATATAGGTTATTACAGAATATTGAGTAGAGGTCCCTGTGCTATCCAGTAGGTCCTTGTTGGTTATCTCTTTTATATATAGTAGTATGTTTGTGTTAATCCCAAACTCCTAATTTATCCCGTTGTGTCCACTATTCAATACAATGGCAAGAGAACAGTGCCCAGGCATGGACACACTCCGAATTAATTGTGTATCACAGGGTCTTTATGATTTGCCTCCCGTCAAAGAGGACTGTTTCTGCTCCTTCCTGAAATGGAGAGCGGCCTGACACATTCCTTGAGGTTTTTTTTCCTATAAAATCCCCTAAAAGTCTTTCTCATAGGTACATAAAAAGTTTTATATCCGGAATCCCCATCTTAGCTGAGATCCCTTGTCCCTGACAGGACACTTAGAGGGACGGTGAGCTCCTCGAGGACAGGCTCACTCTGTCTTGCTCCCTGTGGGACCACCCTGAACGTGCCGTGTGGGCAATGAGAGTGGCTAAGAGCAGAAGCAGAGAAGCCCGGGACTGAAGCCAGATAAATGGGATTTCAGTCGCCCTGGCCTCTGGATAACTGTGCAAATGTGGGCAAATGTCTCTAAGCTTCAGTAAAAATTCTCACATGGCAAGACAGGTATAATGACAAAACGAGATTTCATGTGTGTATATGTGTGTGTCAAGAGTGAGCCACGGAATTTACTCCTAAGAAATGGGATAAAGTGTTGAGAAAACCAGACTCAGTGCCTGTCCTCCTGTATTTTGCACTCTAGCTGGATGTACTCAGCCTCACACTGGAATGTAAACTTCCAGGTGTTCCAAGGATGTGTCACACACAGAGAAATGTGCTCTTGAGGGGAGGGGTCAAGAAAAAGCTCTGCAAAGACAAAAGACTGAGTTAAGACCTGAAAGGTGAGCGAGGATCATCTAGGTGGACGTCCAGTGACTTCGTTTCCCAGCAGTGATTTCTATTCTGCAAGTACAGCACCCTTATTCCTTGGGTTCCTCTCCCACGCTGTCCATGTTACTTCGGTAGGACTTTTACCTTCCTGCTCAGAGCTCATCCCAAGACTTTTATGAAAACTGTTGAGAGAAATACTCTTCCTGAAGAAACTGTTGACTGGCCAGGCCATGAGCTTAAAAGCTACGCTTGGCTGCTTGTGCTATAACACGGAAAGGAGCCGCCTAAGTAAAAGGAAATAAAGGAAACCAGAGACCGAAGAGGAAGAGCCACAGGTAGAAGCCCAGAACAAGACTAAGAGCTGATACCGTGGCTATGTACGCAATAGAGTAGTCAGGCAGGCAGCGGGATCCCGTAAGACAGCTTTGGAAGAGCCGAGGAGAGAGCCCAGGGGCTGTGCAGGAGGCCGCTGTATTGCAGGTCAGTCAGAAAGGATGAGGTGAACAGTGACGATGTGGATAATGAGAGGGAGGGACCCAGGAGGCCATTTGGAGATCAACTGGGTAGGATTTGGTGACCGACTGAATGCAGGGTGTCCTACACAGAGATCAGACTTGTGGTTGCCAAGGGGATGGGGGTGGGAGTGGGATGGATTGGGAGGTTGGGATTAGCAGATGCAAACTACTGTATAGAGAATGGATACACAACAAGGTCCTACTGTATGGCACAGGGAACTATATTCCATATCCTGTGATGAACCATAATGGGAAAGAATATGGAAAAGACTGTGTGTATATATATATATATATATATATATATATATATATATATATATATATATATATGTATAACTGAATCACTTTGTACAGCAGAAATTAACACAACATTGTAAATCAACTATACTTGAATAAAGTTTTTGTTTTTTTTAATTAAAAAAAAAAGACTAAGAGCTGAGACCAAGACCAAGACCAAGACCAAGACAGGAAGCCAGGAGGGGAAGGGAGACTGAAACCGACACTGGGAACAAGAAATACAGATATACTGATCACATCATTTGAGCTCCTGGATGCAGCCATGCCTGAAGCTAGAGGGATATTCCTGGCTTTCAATGATGTGAGTCAAGAAATTCTCTTGCATAGGCCGGTTTGAGGTGGCTCTCTTTCTTTTGTAATCAAATAGTCGTAATGACTATACCGCGAGGCAGGAGGCAATTCACAGAGGAAACAACATGCATCAAGGCCCTGCTACAGAAAAGAGTATTCCAAGTTCAAGGATCTGAAAGGAGGCTTCCAAGTTCAAGGATCTCAAAGGAGGCCTGTATGTCTGGAGCTCCAAAAGTAAGGGAGAGCACAGGTTAGACGATGTTTAAGACAGAAGCCCAGGCTAGACCACGCATAATCATGGCTTCATAAAAAAATGTCATGTGACATGCCAAATACATGTTCTATCTGATGCTTCTCCTGTCATTGTGCAATTAAAATTACAACTCTAAAACACAGTGGTACTAGGGAGAAGAGTAGCACCTCTTCGGAGCTGGAAGACAGGCAAAATGTGCTCTCACCAAACCCAACATCATCCAAGATGCTAAAAAGGGATAGCTGATCATTGGGAAAAAAACTTGGCTGTGTTTTATACTGTTTCTCTCATTTCTTTTTCTTTTCTTTTTTTTTTTTTTTTTTGCAATACGCGGGCCTCTCACTGTGTGGCCTCTCCCGTCGCGCAGCACAGGCTCTGGACACGCAGGCTCAGCGGCCATGGCTCACGGGCCCAGCCGCTCCGCGGCATGTGGGATCTTCCCGGGCCGGGGTGCGGACTCTCAACCACTGCACCACCAGGGAAGCCCTCTCTCATTTCTTGATCAGAGGGAATTTGTCTTCAGGCTTGACTGAACACAGGCTCAAATCCAGACTCACAGCTAAACAGAGAGAGGGGTCACTAATGCTTGAGTTTACCTCTCCAAAAGTGGTGATTTTGCAAAAAACGTCTTCATAGTCTCAAATAAGCAGTCATTAAGAATATAAAAGATGCTAAAGAACAGAGCAAGGCAAGACATACAGACAATGGACTCAAAGAGTAGCACATATTTGATGTGTCTGTGTTTCCTTCCCCACCTACTAAATAATAAGTCTTCTTCTCTTCCACCCTCCATCCCACGCCAAACACTCCATCTCTTGGTGTATGAAACTCACTCTCTCCAACCACAGGTGAGTTTCCGCTTCTGAAACTCAGCTGGCACACAGCCATATGATAGTGTCACTGTTTCTACCCAGTGTCCAAATTCTGATTGATGCTGTCTATGCCGTACCAGCTGCTGACTATTTTGAATATTGCCCCTAGCTTCCTCTGTGCAGTAAAGGAGGAGACCACTGGCTTCCTCTGTGCGGTAAAGGAGACCACAGGCAGTGCCGTATCTGTGAGTCTGGAGTCAGGGTCCCCTGTCTTCACCATCAGAGATGTCTAAGGGAGGACTATAGCCCAGCCTGGGTCTTCCCCTCCTCTCCCAGCCAATCATAATAACCAACGGCAGGAGAGACGTCCTCTAACTGGCCATGCCTGTGAGGAATATTTACTACACTCATCAGAACCATATTGAATAGAGTAAAACTGTTCCTTCTAAAAACTACCACTGATGCCAGGGAGGCTAAAACAATTGTCCACTACCCCCACTAGTGCTATGTATTGTGTTGAGCTTTCACCACTGAAAGACATAATCCCCAGCCCTCAAGTTGCTTATTATCTAGTTACACCTTAGAGATGGATCATTCAACAAACAAACCGTTATACTGAGTGCCTACTGTGTGTTGGACATCTTTTTACTTTCTAGGGGTTCAGTAGTAAACAAAGCAGAAAAGAATCCCTGCCTCCTTTTACTTCCTCTCTAGAAAGGGGAAACAGATAACAGCAGGTTAGATGGTGATAGGTAGTCGGGAGAAAAATAGCAGGGAAGGGGGATAGAAAGTGCCTAGAAGAGGGCTGGTAGGCTGGTTGCCATAGTAAAGACCTCCATCCTAAGGTGCTATTTAAATAAAGATCTGAAGGAGCAAGGTGGCTAGATATCTGAGAGAAGAGTGTTCTACGAAGAGGGAACAGGGAAGGCAAAGGCTCTTTGGCTAGAAGAAAAAGAGTGCGGAAGAGGTGGTAGGAAACAAGGACAGAAAGGTAATGGAGCAGATGATGTTATGCATCAGTGACCTCACTGTGAGGACATTTGCTTTTCTTGTTGGTGAGATGGAAGCCACTGGAGGTTACGAGCTCAAGCGTAACATCCACTGACTTGGATTTTAACAGGATTCCTCTGGCTGCTACGCTGTGAATGTAGGGAACCAAGTATGGAAGCAGAGGCTTTGGATGGAAGAGAGACTACAGTGGCTAGAACTAAGGGGGCAGCAGGAGAGATGGTGAGGGGGAGTTATAGTTTGAAAACAGAGCCAACGGAATTTGCCGCTGACTATGGCCCATCATGAGAAAGGAGAAGGGTCAGCAAAGACTCCAAGGTGTTCTGGCACGAAAAACTGCAAGAACAGAGTTGCCATTGACCAAACTGGGAAGACTTCAACAGGAACAGGTACAAGGTAATGTCAGGAGATTGACTGATACTTTTAAACCCAAACAGGTTTGCTGACCACCCAACCTGAGATGTTGAGGAGACAGCTGATTAAAGGAGTCTGGAGTTAGGGAAGCAGATGGAGCTGGATATGTGCACGGGTGTGTGATGGGTCAGGAGAGAGTAAATGATATTTTGCTTTCAGTAACACAGGGAAGGTAGAAAATCCTGGTCCCGTGAAAACAGAATCTAATTTGGAGAAACTGAAAAGTTTCAATTCAAGGAAATCAAGAATTGGGAGATCGAGCAGAATTATTTTTGGCCCAGTATCACGTGACTTACTTAATGAACTTAAAATTGATGTCCTTGGGGTGGGGGGGCGGGAAGTCCCCTATGCTAGCCTTAAAGCAAAGGAGATGTGGTAATTACTTAGTGCTAAATTAAGTTCATAAAGTAAAAATTTGTAATTTGTAGATGAGACCTAGAAATTTGTGTGTGGTGGTGGGGTGGGGAGAGAAAGAGCATGTTGTGTACATATAAGCAACTTCTAACCTCAAGTAGTTCCTGGGTTGCACATTTTTAAAGAGTCACTAATTTAAAACTAAACATTTTCAGAAAGATCAGTTCACCTTAGGTTCATTCGCTCTCAGAAGTCCCTCCTTAATTACAAAACCTGCATAACTCATTTCCTTTGGTGTGCAAAAAGGTGTGTAATTAAACCATCAGCATAATACCTATCTCCATGTAAAACCCACACTTATGAACTTTAACTGCTGAATAAAACCTCCTATTACATGACCATTAAGTATTATGAATAAAGCAAGTCATGGTAGGACTTGATTAATTTTTATGCACTACGGATTATGTCGAGAAGAAATTTGATTTTGGTGGGTCTCCTCCAGGGCAACCCCACTCACCGTCTCTGATGGCTTCACCTCAAGAAAGGCATGTGCTGAGTTGGCTTAGGGAAAAGGCATCTGACCGCACTGTGGACCTCAGTTACTCTTGCTCAGGGAGAAATCTCAGGCATCCCTAAAAAATAAACAACACAATCATCAGCACTGGAGAGAAAGGAAGCAATGGCAATGGCTGGGCAAAAAAAAAAAAAAAAAAAAAAAAAGTTGACTCCCCTGGGTATATTTTCCAAAGCTGACATCTTTTAAAATTAATACATATTTTAACTTTTTATGCCAATACGTAAGAATCTCAGTTTGAGACTGGAGTATTTCATCTGGAATTCTAAAAACAATCAATTTGTGCCTCAGGAGCTTGACTTGAAGATTCTCAGTTTAGACGCTGTTAGGGAAAAGGAAGAGTTGTGAATGGCATCTCAAAACCCCTTGTGGAATTTATTCTATGAACTTCTGAGTAGGTCAGCAGGATGTAAGAGCAGTGTCTCCAAGCAGAAAGAACTAAAGTTGACCAGCAAGTAGAAAGACAAATTTGGAGCAGAGAGAACCAAAACTTAGATGCTTGGGTCTGAGAAGTACCCAATACAGTGTCCCTGCCAGGGTAATGTCCGAGATCCCAAGTAAGGCTATAAGGATTCCAAAAGTGAAAGGACCTAAGCCAGGGTTAACTCACAGACAAAAAAACCAACCAAAAAAACCCCATAGCCGGGCTTCCCTGGTGGCACGGTTGTTGAGAGTCCGCCTGCCGATGCAGGGGACGCGGGTTCGTGCCCCGGTCCGGGAAGATCCCACATGCCGCGGAGCGGCTGGGCCCGTGAGCCATGGCCGCTGAGCCTGCGTGTCCGGAGCCTGTGCTCCGCAACGGGAGAGGTCACAACAGTGAAAGGCCCGCGTACCTCAAAAAAAAAAAAAAAACCCATAGCCAAGAGCGACTGACCAGGACATAACCATGGGAAAATGAGGTGGTAGGCAAATAGCCTGAGAAAAAGCTTTCAAAGTCCTGGTGTTTAGAGTGGTAGGAGAAACATGCAAAGTGTTTCTGGGACCTCCCTTCCAGAGGGCCTCAGGAGTGGATTCGAGCCTAGAAACTGAGGGGTGAGGTTAATAAGGTAATAGTGCTAGAACCCAGGTAGGGTAAAGAACAGGTAACAGAGGTATAGGCAGAGACAACTTCCCGTGAGCATTCCCTTATCTGCCTCGTCTCTTCCTCCATACCCTGAAGTATAAAAAAAACCCCAACAGAGGGAGTCTGCTCTTGGAAAACAGCCGTGTCCAAAGTGGAAGCACAAGCAAATTCCATGAGGGTCAGATTCAGCTTGTAAAGAAGTGGAAAAACGATAGGGCCAAATCCAGACTATAATGCTAGAGGATCAAACACCCCTCTCTTCCCCCAGGGCTTGGCCTTTAGCTTCTCCTTAGAATCCACTTTGCTAGACACATTAGTTGACACTCACAGGGTGCATGAGCTTAGAGGGAAAAATTAGTCACATCAGTAATACATTTACTATTCAAAACAGATAGCTGTCATTTATATATGAAATCAAAAGTAGACTTTCAGCATAAACCTTTTAGACAACACTCCTGGGGGCGGTACTCCAGTAAAAAGCAAAGTCCTAGAGGAATACTGTATATGATAATGATAGTATACCAAAGCTTGCTTTGCTTTGTACAAAAGCAAGGACAAAAACAGTACACATTCTTAATAATCCAAACCTAAATTCTAGTTAATACCAACATACAGTGTTGACGTGTGGGCTCAGATCTGAGAATATAACAAGAGGAAAGGGAGAGCAAACTAGAGGAGTTGTCTTTTTCAAAGGGAATAAATTGCTTTTTGTAAGTTTAAGAAATATATAGGAAAGCATGGATATCCTGATGTGTTATCCCTATTTTAACAAGAACTAGCAGTAGAGGGCAAGGGAAAGATGGAAAGTGTAGCATATAGGAAACAGAAAACATGATAGCTAAAGTAAGTTTTAATACAACAGTTTTACAGTAAATATAAACACGTTAAATCCAAAATCAAAATATAAAGACTCTGATGTTATATTAAAAATATAAGCAATAGTAATTTTTTTTCTATAAGAAGCACACTTAAACAAAATGGTACAGAGTTTAAAAATAAAGCAGTGAAAAAAAAAAATAAAGCAGTGAATAAGGAAGACCAAGAAAATATGAACCAAAGAAAATAGTGGCAACTATCTCATAAGAACAGTAAAGAAAGCACTTTTTGGAAAAAAATATCACACTGGACAAAGACATAAATCATAAGCCTTACAAAGGAATAAGAAATAAAAAAAGACACAGTGATAATAAACACTTAACATGTGACTAATAATATAGCCTCAAAATGTACTCAGCAGCAGTAAGAGTTACTTACAGGAAGAAATAAGTAAGTAAAACATTGTAGACAAAAGATTTAACAAATTCCTCTCAGAATGTGTTGGACCAGTCAGAAAATGAAGAGCACAAATATGGAACATTTGAATAAACTGATTTGTAGGCTCAAACTAGTAGGGGTAAGTGTATGTGAAGAGAACAATATATCAAACAAAAACTATACATTCTTTTTATAAAATAATGTAAAAAGTATACATTATTTTTATTTTAGTCATACACATAATATTCCCCAAATTCGCCATGAACTAATTCACAAAAGAAGCCTGAAAATGCAAAAGAATCAATCTGAAAAATTACATTCTCTTACATAATAGCTTAAACATTCCACATGTCTAAAAACAAAGTAACCCTGACTTAAGTGAAAATCAAAATCAAAAAAATTATACTAAAAAGAAATCACTGTAAAAATGCTAAAGTCGTTTTTAGATGAAAATATACAGCTTTAAAACACTTGATGGTAAGTAAAGAAGCATTACAAATTATTTCAAGAAGTTGAACACTTCTACTGCTTCAGCTGGGATGAAATGACAAGGAGTTGATTTACCTTCCTATTTAAGCAAAAACCAAACAATCCCCACCCACCCACCCACCACCCACCCCCGACACAAAAAAAACCCTACAAAAACAAACAAACCAGTTTTTGAGACACAGGATAGCAGATAACAAAGAACAGTGATCCTTAAGAAATGGGAAACAAGTAAGATGAGGCCCATGATAACTCCAGACTGCAGAGTTTGCAGCCGGAAGCAGTTTGCAGCCTGAAGTAGATGGAGTGGAAGTACAGGCAGAGGTTGGTGTATTAGAGACAACAGTAGCCAGTCCTCACACAGTGCTGGCAACAGTGACTATTACAATCAGCCAGAATAATAAAACTTCAAGATTCAGAAGGCACTGACTGATTAGCATACTTAGAAGGGTCCGGCCTCAGTGGTGAGGATTAATTACTCTAGAGTAAATATTGCTCAGGCACTGCCTAGCAAATCCTAAAATCCAGACTAGCAAATCCAAGGAGCAAACTATTTCCAAGTAACTTAACTGCATCCCAGAACAAATCTCAAGAATATTGATAGGAATAAAAAAGTATCTAGCTCCCAACAAGGTAAAATTCACAACAACTAGCATCCAATCAAAAATGACCAAACATGGGGACTTCCCTCGTGGCGCAGTCATTAAGAATCCGCCTGCCAATGCAGGGGACATGGGTTTGATCCCCGGTTCGGGAAGATCCCACATGCCGTGCATCAACTAGGCCCGTGTGTTACAACTACTGAGCCTGTGCGCCACAACTACTGAAGTCTGCGTACCCTAGAGCCCACGTGTCACAACTAGTGAGCCTACATCCTGCAACTACGGAAGCCTGTGAGCTCTAGGGCCCACGTGCTGCAACTACTGAGCCCGTGTGCTGCAACTACTGAAGCCCGTGCACCTAGAGCCCGTGCTCAGCAACAGGAGAAGCCACCACAATAAGAAGCCCATGCACCGCAACGAAAAGTAAGCCCTGCTGGCTGCAGCTAGAAAAACCCGTGCACAGCAGTGAAGACCCAATGCAGTCAAAAAAAAAAAAAAAAAAAAAATACCAAACATGACAGGAAACAGAAAAATATGACCTATATAAGAAAAAGAAAAAAAAAAAAAGAATCAAAACTGTCCCATATCTATCAAAGATATCTGAAGTAGCAGACAAGGATATTAAAATAGTTGTTGTAACTGTATTCCATACCTTTAAAAGTTAAATGGAGGCACAGAAGATATTAAAAAAAAAAAAAAAAAAAGACCTGACTTGAACGTCTAGAAATGAAAACTACTATGCCTGAGATGAAAAATACAGTGGATGGGATTAATGGCAGTTTAGACATCATAGAAGAAAAGAAAAGTGAACTTGAGGTAACAGCAATAAAAACTATCCAAAGTAAAAAAGAGAAGAGGGAATGAATAAAAGATAAAAAGTTAAAAGAAGGGGAAAAAAGAATGAAAGGAAGGAAGGAAGGAAGGGAGGGAGGAAAAGAGGGAAGCAAGGAATAGGGGAAAAAAAAAAGAGCATCAGTGAGCTAGGGGACAACTTCAAGCAAGATAATATACATCTAACTGGAATCCCCAAAGTAGGGAGTAGGACATAAAAATATTTGAAAAAATAATGACTGATTTTGCCCCCCAAATTTGCTAAAAGCTCTAAACCCACAGACCAAGAAGCTCAATGAATCCCAAGTATTAGAACCATGAAGAAAACTACACCACAGCACATTATATTCAAATTGCGCAAAAACAGTGGTAAAGAAAATCTTAAAAACTGCCATCGCTAAACCCGCACATTTTATAGAGGAACAAAGAATGACTGCAGATTTATCATCAGAAGCAACACCAGTGAGAAGACAGTGGAGCAACGTCTTTAATACAATGAAATGAACTGTCAACACAGCAATCTAAATCCAGCAAAAAAAATTCTTTTTAAAAAGAATATGAAATACAGACTTTTCCACCTCGACAAAAGCTGAAAGAATTCATTACCAGCAAACCTGCACTACAAGACATGTAAAGAAAGTCCTTCAAATAGAAATAAAGTGACAAAAGATGGACATATGCGTCTTTACAAAGGAATTAAAGGTGCCAAAAATGGTAATTGTATCACTAAACACATACAATTTTTCAATTTAAATGACTTTAAAAAAGAACTGACGGGGACTTTCCTGGTGGTGCAGTGGTTAAGAGTCTGCCTGCCAATGCAGGGGACACAGGTTTGATCCCTGGTCCAGGAAGATCCCACATGCTGCGGAGCAACTAAGCCCATGTGCCATAACTACTGAGCCTGCACCCTAGAGCCCGCGAGCCACAACTATTGAGCCCACGTGCCACAACTACTGAAGCCCGTGCTCCACAGCAAGAGAAGCCACTGCAATGAAAAGCCCGCACACCACAATGAAGAGGAGCCGGCCCCTGCTCTCCACAACTAGAGAAAGCCCCCACACAGCAACGAAGACCCAACGCAGCCAAAAATTTAAAAAACAAACACAAAAAACTTCAAAAAAAAAGAGAAAGGAACTGATGAATTAAACAAAAAAAATAAGAATGTATTTTGAGGTTTATAACATATATAAAAGTGAATGTTTTACAGCAATGGTACAAAGGATGGAAGAGAATAACTGCAAGTACACTATTTCATGATTATTATGTGAACTGGTATAACATCACCTGAAGATGGGCTGATGATTTAAACACATATAAATTCTAAAGTAATGACTAAAATAAATATTAAAGACTTACAGCTAATAAGCCAACGAAGAAGATAGAAGGGAATCATAACTGCTCAATCCAAAAGAAGGCAGGAAAAAAAAGGGGGAAGGAAAACAAAGAACAGATGGCACAAGTAGAAGACAAATCCCAAGATGATAAACTTACATCTAACTATATCATTAATGATGTCAAATGCAAATGGTCTAAATACTGCAATGAAAAGGAAGAAGATTATCAAGTTGTAAAACAAAAGCAAGGCCAACCAAATGCTGCCTACAAGAAATACAGTTTAAATACGAAAATACAAACAGGTTTAAATGGGTGGGAAATGATATAACATATTTAAAAGAAAGCTACAGAAGTAAAAGATATACTATATAAAAAAGAAAGCTAAAATAGGTATGTCATGTAGGTATCATAGCAAAAACTATTATCAGGATTAAAAAATCATAATGATACTCATTAAGAAGTCATAAAAATCTTAAATTTTTATGCACCTAATAACAGAACTTAAAAATATACAAAGCCAAAGTGGCTAGAGCCACAGGGTGAAATAGAAAAATTCGAAACTATAATGTGAGATTTTAATACCTCTTTCAATAACTGACTAACAAGTACACAGAAAATTAGTAGGAATATAGACGATTTCTGCAACACAATTAGCTATCTTGATGTAATTGATATCTTTGGCATACCCTACCCAAAAAGACAATGTATATTCTTTTCCAGTGCGCACAGAACGTTTACCCAAATTGTTCTCTGACCAGTATAATTAAAACAGAAATAACAGTAAATTTCTGGAAAATACCCATAATTTTGGAAATTAAATAACCCCATTATAAATAACCTATGGGTCAAAAAAGAAACTAGAAAGTATATGAACTGAATGAAAATGAGAATAAAATACATCAAAATTTGTAGCATGTTGCTAAAATGGCACATACATTTATTAGAAAAGAAGTTCTAAAATCAATGCTGTCAGCCTCCGCCTTCAAAAACTAGACTAAGAACAGAAAAGGTAACCCAAAGTAAGCAGAAGAAAATACAGATTAGAGTGGATATCAATGAAATTGAAAATTAGAAACCATTAGAAAAAAATCAGTGAAGCACAAAGCTAGTTCTTTGAGAAGATCAACAAAATTCATAAATCTCTCTCTAGAGTTATCAGGAAGTGAAGAGAGAAGAAACAAATGACCAATAAGAGGACTGAGAGGGTAACAACATTACAGATTCTATCAATATCAGAAGAATAACAAGGGAATATTATGTACAACTAACTATATGCCAACAAATTAAACATCTTAGATGAAATAAATTCCTTAAGAGATGCAAACTACTGAAGAAGAAAGAGATAACGTGAATATCCTTATATTTAC
Source organism: Grampus griseus (assembly GCF_964374135.1). NCBI lineage: Eukaryota > Metazoa > Chordata > Mammalia > Artiodactyla > Delphinidae > Grampus > Grampus griseus. The sequence goes on along the minus strand of NC_139004.1, from coordinate 84,758,911 downwards.
TAAAGAAACTGAACTTGTAGTTAACAACCTTTAGAAAGAAAACTCTAGGACAAAATGATTACAACGGTAAATTCTACCAAATGTAGAAAGAAACAATAATAATTCTTCAAAAGTCTTCCTGAGAAGTGAGAAAGAAAAAATACTGCACAACTCACTCTAAAAGGCCAGTACTACCCAGACACCATAAGCAGAAAAAGCCATTACAGGAAAGAAACTAGAGACCAAAATTCCTCATGAACACAGATATAAAACTCTAAATAAAACTTTAGCAAACTGAATTCAGAAATACATAAAAAGATAATATAACATGGCAAAGTGGGGCTTATCCTAGCAATATAACTTTGGTTTAATATTCAAAAATCAATGTCAGAATTCTGATACATACAACATGGATGAACCTTGAAGACAGTATGCTAAGTGAAATAAGCCAGACACAAAAGAACAAATATTGTGTGATTCTATTTATATAAGGTACCTAGAGTAGGCAAATTCAGAGAGACCAAAAAAATAAAACAGAGGTTACCAGGGGCTGAGGGAATGAGTGACTTTTTAATGGGTACAGCTTCTGTTTACGATGACAAAAGACTTCTAGAAATGGATCTTGACAACAGTATACAACATTGTGAAAGTACTTAATGCCACTGAATTATATATTGAAAATGGTTAAAATGATTAAATTTATGCTATGTATATCTTACCATATAACAATTTAAAAAAGAAAAAAAATTAAAATATAATTTACCATATTAACACTCTAAAAATACAATCATATTGAGAGATACAGGGGAAAGAAAAAAAAAAAAGACCCTTGACAAAAATCCAACATCCATTCCTGATAAAAACTCTGAGCAAAGTAAGGATAGAATGGAACTTCCTTAACCTGATCAATGGTATTAGGCAAATTCAAATTAAGATTTTGTATATCCTCACAATGTGATACCACTACACATCTATTAGAACGACTAAAATTAAAAAGACTGACCACATCAAGTGTTTGCAAGGGTATAGAAGAACTGAAACATTCATATAATGCTGGTGGGAATGCTATATGATATAATAATTTTGGAAAAATATTTTGGAATTTTTTTAAAAATTTGGGCTTCCCTGGTGGCGCAGTGGTTGAGAGTCCGCCTGCCGATGCAGGGGACATGGGTTCGTGCCCCGGTCTGGGAAGATCCCACATGCTGCGGAGTGGCTGGGCCCATGAGCCATGGCCACTGAGCCTGCACGTCCAGAGCCTGTGCTCCGCAACGGGAGAGGCCACAACAGTGAGAGGCCCGTGTACCACAAAAAAAAAAAAAAAAAAAAAAATTAATTAATCATACACCTACCATACAATCTAGTCATTCCACTCCTAGATATTTACCCAAGAGAAAAGAGAGCATATGTCAGTACAATAACCTATAGGGCTTCCCTCGTGACGCAGCGGTTAAGAATCCGCCTGCCAATGTAGGGGACACGGGTTCCAGCCCTGGTCCGGGAAGATCCCACATGCCGCAGAGCAACTAAGCCCGTGCGTCACAACTACCGAGCCTGTGCTCTAAAGCCCATGAGCCACAACTACTTAGCCCATGCGCCAGAACTACTGAAGCCCGCACGCCTAGAGCCTGTGCTCCGCAACGAGAAGCCACCGCAACGAGAAGCCCGTGCACCGCAACGAAGAGTAGCCCCCTCGCTGCAACTAGAGAAAGCCCGTGGGCAACAACGAAGACCCAACTCAGCTAAAAATAAATGAGATAAAATAAATTTTAAAAAATAACCTATACATGAAATAGCAAGCAGTCTTATGTGTAATAGTAAAAACTCAGAAGCAACTTAAATGTCCATCATTAGGTCAACGGATAAACAAACTGGTATATCCATATAATGAAATATTACCCAGCAATAAAGAGGAATGAAATCCTGACACAACATCTACATCAATACAACAATAAAAATGAGCCTTAAAGCCACACCAAAAAAAGAGTACATACACTGCTACTCCATTTATATATGTGGCATGTAATGCAAACAGATTCACAGTGACAGAAAGCAGATCAGTGGCTGCCTATGGGACAACGATGCTGGGATAGATGGGAGAAAGGGATTAGTCACGAAACAGCATGAGGAAATTTTGGGTGACCTGGCTGTGCTCCCTGTTTCCACTGAGGTAATTGTCTCATGGTTGTACACATATCCACCTTATCAAATTGTACACTTTATTCCACGTTAGTTGTACTATAATAAAACTGTTTAAAAATGAGAAAGGAAATAGGGCAAATGGATAGAAATAAAGATACACTAAAGATAAGAACTGACATCTATGTAACAGAGGGGAAAAACAGATTAACAAAAGTAGAAGCTAGTATTTTGAAAAGATAAAAAGGTAAACAAACCTTTGGCAACACTGACGTTGCATACAAAGAAGATTAAAAATGTATATATGTGTTTTTTGACCATCTGTATGTCTTCTGTGAAGAAATGTCTATTTAGACCTTCTGCCCATTTTTTGATTGGGTTGTTTGTTTTTTTTGATATTGAGCTGCATGAGCTGTTTGTATATTTTGGAGATTAATCCCTTGTCGGTTGCTTCATTTACAAATATTTCCTCCTATTCTGTGGGTTGTCTTTTAGTTTTGTTTATGTTTCCTTTGCTGTGCAAAAGCTTTCAAGTTTAATTAGGTCCCATTTGTTTATTTTTATTTCCATTACTCTAGGAGGTGGATCCAAAAAGATCTTGCTGTGATTTATGTCAAAGAATGCTTTGCCTATTTTTGCCTCTCAGAGTTTTATAGTATCTGGCCTTACATTTTGGAGTTTAATCCATTTTGAGTTTATTTCTGTATATGATGTTAGAGAATGTTCTAATTTCATTCTTTTACTTGTAGCTGTCCAGTTTTCCCAGCACCATTTATTGAAGAACTGTCTTTTCACCATTGTATAGTCTTGCCACCTTTGTCATAGATTGACCATAGGTGTGTGGGTTTATTTCTGGACTTTCTATCCTGTTCCATTGATCTATGTGTCCATGATTGTGCCAGTACCATACCGTTTTAATTACTGTAGCTTTGTAGTATAGTGTGAAGTCGGGGAGCCTGATTCCTCCGGCTCGGTTTTTCTTTCTCAAGATTGTTTTGGCTATTCGGGGTCTTCCGTGTTTCCATACACATTTTAAGACTTTTTTGTTCTAGATCTGCAAAATATGCCATTGGTGATTTGATAGGTAGTGCACTGAATCTGTAGACTGCCTCGGGTAGTATAGTCATTTTGACAATATTGACCTTTCCTATCCTAGAACATGATATATCTTTCCATCTCTTCGTATCATCAGTGTCTTATATTTTTCAGAGTACAGGTCTCTTGACTCCTTAGGTAGATTTATTCCTAGGTATTTTATTCTTTTTGATGCAATGGTAAATGCATTTCCTTAATTTTCCTTAATTTCTCTTTTGGATCTTTGGTTGTTAGTGTATAGGAACACAAGACATTTCTGTGTATTACTTTTGTATCCTGCAACTTTACCAAATTCATTGATGAGCTCTAGTAGTTTTCTGGTGGTATCTTTAGGAGTTTCTATGTACAGTATCATGTCATCTGCAAACAATGACAAAGATGCTCAACATCGCTAATTATTAGAGAAATGCAAATCAAAACTACAATGACGTTTCACCATGGTCAGAATGGCCATATCAAAAAGCCTACACACAACAAAAGCTGGAGAGTGTGTGGCAAAAAGGGAACCCTCCTACACTGTTGGTGGGAAAGTAAATTGGTACAGCTACTATGGAGAACAGTATGGAGGCTCCTTAAAAACTAAAAATAGAGCTACCATATGATCCTGCATTCCCACTCCTGGGCATATATCCAAAGAAAACCATAATTCAAAAAGATACATGCACCCCAATGTTCATGGCAGCACTGCTGACAATAGCCAAGACACAGAAGCAATCTAAATGTCCACTGACAGATGAATGGATAAAGGTGTGGTACATATATACAATGGAGTAATAATTAGCCATTAAAAAGAATGAAATAATGCCATTTGTAGGAACATGGATGGACCTAGACATTATCATACTAAGTGAAGTCAGACAGAGAAAGACAAGTATCATATGATATCACTTATATGTAGAATCTACAAAAATGATACAAATAAACCTATCTACAAAACAGAAACAGACTCACAGACTTAGAAAACAAACTTATGGTTGCTGGGGTGGGGGGTGGGAAAGGGAGGAGGGATAAGTTGGGATGTTGGGATTGGCATATGCTCACTACTGTATATAAAGTAGACGGTCAACTGAGACCTGCAGTATAGCATGGGGAACTATACGCAATACTCTGTGGTGACCTGTATGGGAGGAAAGTCTGAAAAGGAGTGGGTATGAGAATGTGCGTGGCTGGGTCACTTTGTTGTACACCTGACACTAACACAGCATTGTGAATCAACGCTACTCCAACATAAAATAAAAAAATTTAATAATGTATACATAACAGAAGAAGGAAGAAATAACTACAGAGATTAACGGAAAAAAATATTACAAACAACCCTGTGTCAATAAGATTGAAAGAAGACAAAATAAATACTTCAGCATAAGATAAAAACAGAAAAATAGAGTAGAAATTGCAACGGTAATTAAAGACCTACCCACTTACATAATATGCCCTTGGTCCAGATACTTTTACAGGTGAGTCCTTCCAACCTTCCCAAAGAACAGACAACTTTTACCCTAATGTACTTGTTCCAGGAGGGAAGAAGAGGGACAGAAAAAAACTGCCCAACTTATTTTATAAGAATATCCTTGGTTCTAAAATATGAACATAAATCAAGAAAAAAACATACAAGCCTATTTCTCTCAAGAATATTTATATGAGAATACTAGGTAAAATAGAGTTGAATAAAAAAAATTTATTATAAATGTATCTTACTCAAATAGACCTTTGTTCTGGAATACAGGGATGGTCTGACTTCAGAATATTAATTAAAGGGAAAAATTACAAGGTTAATAACAGAAAAATCTGGTAAGTTTCAACAACTGTTAGTGAATATACATATATACACCGATCACGAACTATCTCTATGTCATCAATATTCATTTATCTTCTTACTTAATTTACTGATCAATTGATCGATCACTGGATCAACAAAGAAATATCTTCAACTCGTAAATTAGCTTAGTAACAAAAACTGTAAGATGTGTAATGGACAAATCTTAAATGTGTTTATTTTAAGAAGAGGAACAAGTCATTGATGTTTTCTATCATCACTAATGTTCAAAATAGTGCTGGAAATTCTATTTATTTCAGTAAGAAAAAAGAAAAGAAATAATAACTATAAGAACTGAAACAGAAGTATAAGTTCCCTAGGAATTATTTATTTTAAAATGTACAGTTTGTTGCAATTCATAAAACTCTATGAAAAATACTAAATTAATGGGAAGATATATTATGCAAACATTAATTCTCCCCAAATAGATCTTTAGAGTCAATGCAATTTCAATCCAGCTCCCAAACAAGGTTTTTATTTGGGGACAGGGGAGAATTTGACAATCTTCTTCTAAAATTTACACAAAATAGAACAGAGTCATATCAATTGTTTAAAAGAAGAACCAGATGGTGACCTTACTCTGCCAAATATCAACACTTATTATGAAGCTACATCAACACTTATTATGAAGCCAAATATCAACACTTATTATGAAGCTAAAATCATCAAGCCAGTGGTGTATGTCATAGAGGTGCATAAATAAACTACTGTATGAGAACAGTGAATCCAGAAGCAACACTCACAAAGAAGCAAACCCCACATATATAGATACAGCTGGTGCTATAAATGAACGAAGAAAGGATGAATTATCCAAAATAATGGTGCGGGGACAGTTGTTTTTTGACATAGAACCACATGAAGCTGGGTCCCTATCGCATAAATATCAATTCCAGATGGTTTTAAGAACTTAAACATCCTTAGAACAACCCAACGGAAATTTACACAACATACAACAGAAAAAAATATACAAAAGACATCAACATATTTTGGATATGAACCCCCTGTCAGTTGTTATCATTTGCAAATATCTTCTTCCATTCTATAGGTTGTGTTTTTGATTTCTCACTGTTTCTTTTCCTCTTAAGTTTAATTAGGTCCCATTTGTTTATTTTTGCTTTTGTTTCCTTTGTCTTAGGAGACAGATCCAAAAAAAAAAAAATGCTATGATTTATGTCAAAGAGTGTTGTGCCTATGTTCTCTTCTGGGAGTTTTATAACTTCCAGTCTTACATTTAGGTCTGTAATTCATTTTGAGTTTATTTTTGTATATGGTGTGAGAAAATGTTCTAATTTCATTTTTTTTTATATGTAGCTCTCCAGTTTTCCCAGCACCACTGATTAAAGAGACTGTCTTTTCTGTACTGTATATTCTTGCCCACTTTGTCATAGATTAACTGACCATAAGTGAGTGGGTTTATTTCTGGGCTCTCTATTCTGTTCCATTGATCTGTGTGTCTGTTTTTGTGCCAGTACCACATTGTTTTGATTACTGTAGCTTTGTAGCATAGTCTGAAGTCAGGAAGCATGATATCTCTAGCTCTGTTCTTTTATCTAAAGATTGTTTTGACTATTGAGGATCTTTTGTGTTTCCATGCAAATTTCAAAATTATTTGTTCTACTTCTGTGAAATATGCCGTCGGTATTTTGATCAGGAAGGCACTGAATCTGTAGATTGCCTTGGGTATTATGGTCATTTTAAAAATATTAATTCTTCCAGTCCTTGAACACAGTATATCTTTCCACCTGTTTGTGCAGCCTTCAGTTTCTTTCATCAGTCTCTTATAGTTTTCTGAGTACAGGTATTTTACCTCATTAGATAAGTTCGTCCCTAGGTTTTTTTTTTTTTTTTTTTTTTGATGTGATTTTAAATGAGACTGTTTCCTTCATTTCTCCTTCTGATAGTTCATTGCTAGTGTATAGAAATGCAACAGACTTCTGTATATTAATTTTGTATCCTGCAATTTTACCAAATTCATCAGTAAGTTCTAGCAGTTTTTTGGTGGTGTCTTTAGGATTTTCTATGTAGAGTATCATGTCATCTGCAAACTATGACAGTTTTACTTCTTCCTTTCCAATTTGTTTTCCTCTTATTTCTTTTTCTTGTCTGATTGCTGTGTCTAGAACTTACAATACTATGTTAAATAAAAGTGGCAAGAGTGGGCATCCCCTAAGCATTTCTTTGGGAAATGCTTTCAGCTTTTTACAATTGAGTGTGACATTAGTTGTGGGTTTATCGTATATGGGCTTTATTATGGTGAGGTATGTTCCCTCTATGCCTGTTTTCTGGAGGTTTTTTTTTTTTATCATAAATGCATATTGAATCTAATTTAAAAATGGGCAGAAGACCTGAATAGCTCAATTTTTTTTTTAGAGAAGACATACAGATGGCCAAGAGGTACATGAAAGGATGTTCCACATCACTAATCATCAGAGAAACGCAAATCAAAACCACAATGAGATACCATCTCACACCTGTCAGATGGCCAGCATCAAAAAGAGCACAAATAAAAAATGTTAGCAAGGATGTAGAGAAAACAGAACACTTGTACACTGTTGGTGGGAATGTAAATTGGTACAGCCACTGAGGAAAACAGTATGGAGGTTCCTCAAAAAACTAAAAATAGAACTACCATATGATCTAGCAATTATACTCCCAGGTATATATTCGAAGGAAAAAAACCCACTAATTTGAAAAGATTCACGCATCCCAATGTTCACGGCAGCATTATTTACAATAGCCAGGACGCAACCTAAGTGTCCAACAACAGATAAATGGATAAAGAAGATGCGGTATATATATATATATATATATATATATATACACACACACACAATGGTATACTACTCAGTCATAAAAAAAAGAATGAAATTTTGCCATTTGCAACAAGATGGATGGACATGGAGGGTATTATGTTTATAAGTCAGACAGAGAAAGACAAATACAGTATGTTATAATTTATATGTGGCATCTGAAAAATAAAACTAGTGCTTGTAACAAAAAATAAGCAGATTCACAAATATAGAGAACTAGCGGTTACCAGTGGGGAGAGGAAAGAGGGGAGGGGCAAGGTAGGGGTAGGGGATTAAGAAGCACAAACTACTAGGTATAGAATAAATAAGTTACAAGGCTATACTGTACAGCACAAGGAAAATAGACCACGTTTTATAGTAACTGCAAATGGAGTATATAATCTATAAAAATTTTGAATCACTATGTTGTACACCTGAAAGCAATATAATATTGTCAGTCGGGCTTCCCTGGTGGCACAGTGGTTGGGAGTCCGCCTGCCGGTGCAGGGGACACGGGTTCGTGCCCCGGTCCGGGAGGATCCCGTGCACCACGGAGCGGCTGGGCGTGTGAGCCATGGTCGCTGAGCCTGCGCGTCCGGAGCCTGTGCTCCGCGACGGGAGAGGCCACAGCGGTGAGAGGCCCGCATACCGCAAAAAAAAAAAAAAAAAAATTGTCAATCAACTACCTCAATTAACAAACAAAAATTATTTTTAAAAATAGGACATCAACGGTCGTTTCACAGGAAAAGGAATTATAAATGCCCCCAAAAATATAAAAGGATGTATGACCTCACTTGTCAGAAAGATGCAAATTATAATTTCAATGAGATACTATCTCACACTCAGTCGTTTGGCAAACGACAACAACCCGACAATACCAAGTGTTGTGGTGGAAGTAGAACACGAGGCACTCTCCTACATGGCAAGTGGGAGCTGAAGAGGACACACCCACTTCACCACACACTATGGTACCAGCTAGAAATGTTCAATAAGCACATTCCCTACAGTCTAGAAATTCTGCTCCAGGAATTCACTCCAGAGAAAATCTTCCACAAAAGTATGTTTTTAGCAGCCGCATTGTCTGTAACGGTAAAATGCCAGAAACAACCCACACACCCATCAATAATAGAACAGAAAAATTAATTGTTGTATATAAATTGGAAACCTATAATGCAGTGATAGTGAATGAACCATATAAACTGGAATTCTCAGGCCAGTACTATGCAAAACCCAAAGCAAGTAATTGAAGAGTGACTGTACTATGATTACATTTTCATTAAGTCTCCAAACAGCAAAACTAACAATATTTTCTTTTGGAAATACGGCAAATCAATAAAGAAACAAGAAGTTTGTGGTTTTCTCAAGGGGGGGAAAAGAAGATGAAAAACATGATTGGGGATGGGCCTGTAAGGAGGCTCAATGACTCTGGTAACATCCTGTCTATTTCACTTTGTGGCAAGTTTATAAGTATTCATTTCATTGTTACTACTACCAAATTATATTATATTTCTGTTCTGGTAATGTTACCTGCCTGGTAGTTATTTGAATTTTTAATCCTTGCCATAAATCCTGTCTGGTAGCTTACCTTCCCAAGGATAAGTCCATCCAAAGAGGCAATAAATATTTGCACATGTGGAGATTTCAGGAAGTGGGGACATGAGTGTGAAAGCTGATGACTAGATGTACAAGAATGTATAAGAATTACAAAAACCAAACCCGCTGCTCTGCCCTGGCCAACTTACGGCAGATATCGCAGCCATCTTGTCTTCCCTACAGATCCCAAAGGGGCCTCAAAATGCTCGGCATCAGACCCCAAACACCCATTCACAATCCATCGGTGTTGACAGGTGAGGCACGACTTATTTCCAAGCCCAGTTCTTGAGTTCACTGTCCTTAGTCACATCCAGGCCAACGGGTTCAGGACTGCCAGTCAGTCCATTCATAAAAGACTGGAAACGGCACTTTTCAGGTCAGGTGATCAACGCTGAGAGGGAGGCCTGTGCTTTTTACCTAAGTCTCCTGACCTATCCTGACTTGAATTTACGTAATGGAAACAAAACGGCTCTTGTGCTAACTAAGCAACTGACTTCCATGCATAATATTTGTTTTGGGCCTGAGGATGCAGTTAGCTTTCAAAAGCAAAAAATCAATCAAATTCCTGCATTTTTTCTGGTTCAGGTGAATCACAGGGGCCCTTTTTAGTTGCTGAAGTTCTTCACATGTGACATAATGCTCTTAGTAGGGAGGAAGGGATGTTTGTGTTTTCTATCATTCACACTTTTTGGGAAGGACGTAGGAACTGTGAGGGACCACTTTCTTCCTCTCCTGTTATTAGTACAAGGTCGTGAAATAGGAACATAAACTCACTCGGAAATACTGAGAAAAACTCCTGTCTTTAATCCATTCCTCACTTGCTTCTCCCTGTAACAGGAGGGGTAGTTTCTCTAAGTGACTGTTTTGCTCAACCACGACATGCATAATCCTTTGGTCTGCAATTCTCTCCGGTACAGGGCTAGTGTATTAAACTTTGCGGTAAGTAAGGTAGCGCCATGTTCCCTGACCCTCTGTGGAGCCAACCATCCCCGCTCAGGTCCCAAGTCTAGGCCTAGGAGAATGAATAGACAGGCTACTCGGGCCTCAGGTCCACACCACATAACAAAAGCTAGAGCTACCAGTGATAAAGCTTACGTTTGTGCTTGTTATCTGACTCTGGTTTTATCTCCTCAATGGGTCTGAACTCCAAGGAGGAGGGTATACGTACTTACGTTGCTCTGACTATAGTATAAGGTGAGACGATGGTTAGCCTAGGCTTCGGTTAACAGATTAAAATGAAAAATTAGTGTAAATCAATTGACGTCACCCTAGGAAACAGACGGAACAACTTTAGTATAATATACTAAGGATAATGATATCTACTCTGTATTGCGTACTTACTGTGTGTCAGATACTCTTCTAAGAGTCTTATAAGGATTGGCTCCTTTAATTAGTTCATAACAGCTCTACTAGGTAGGTGCTTTATTATCCCCACTTTACAGATAAAGAAATAAGACACAAAGAAGTTAAGTAGGCAGACTGCAACCAGCGCCCAAGCTCATCACTTCTTTTTGTTATAAATTATTAGCTAAGACATGATAGTCTAGAGGCCACTGGAACATTTAATAAACTTATAATATCCACTGGGTCATGGAGCATTCATTCTATGAGAACTAATCCAGTGCTTCCAGGTGTCAAGGATGCTTAGAGATATTGAAATGTGTTGCAAAAAACCAATGTGGTGTCTTCAAGAAGCTAATATTTTATACAATTTAGTAATAGGAACCAGGGCTTCTTGCAGAAATTGCTGATTCTAGGGCTGGGACCGGGAAAATACAAGATGAGCCTGTATGATTCTGTATTACCAGAAATTAAGGAAGTGCTCGAAAAACAGAAGAGTAGGTGGCATGTCAAAAGGACACAGTAGTCAACCTGAAGGTGTTCCTGATGCTCAGAGACAGAACGGTTTGCGTAAGACCTAAAACTGTAAAACTAGAAGAAAAAAGGGGCAAAAGCTCCTTGATATTGGTCTCAGCAATGATTTTTTTTTCTTTTTTTTTTGGATTTGATACCCAAAACAAAGGCAACAATCTGTCAATCTATGACAAGAGAGGCAAGAATATACAACGGAGAAAAGACAGTCTCTTCAACAAATGGTGCTGGGAAAACTGGACAGCTACATGTAAAAGAATGAAATTAGAACATTCTCTAACGCCATACCCCGAAATAAACTCAAAATGGATTAATCTCCAAACTCTAAGGCCAGAGACTATAAAACTCTGAGAAGCAAACATAAGCAGAACACTCTTTAACATAAATCACAGCAAGATCCTTTTGGATCCACCTCCTAGAGTAATGAAAATAAAAACAAAAATAAAGAAATGGGACCTAATTAAACTGAAAAGCTTTTGCACAGCAAAAGAAACCATAAACAAAACGAAAAGACAGCCCACAGAATGGGAGAAAATATTTGCAAATGAAGCAACCGACAAGGGATTAATCTCCAAAATATACAAACAGCTCATGCAGCTCTATATCAAAAAAACAAACAACCCAATCAAAAAGTGGGTAGAAGACCTAAACAGACATTTCTCCAAAGAAGATATACAGATGGCCAAAAAGTACATGGAAAAATGCTCAGCATTGCTAATTATTAGACAAATGCAAATCAAAACTACAGTGAGGTATCACCTCACACCAGTCAGAATGGCCATCATCAAAAAGTCTACAAACAATAAATGCTGGAGAGGGTGTGGAGAAAGTGGAACCCTCCTACCCTGTTGGTAGGAATATAAATTGGTACAACCACCATGAAGAACATTATGGAGGTTCCTTAAAAAACTGAAAATAGAACTACCATATGATCCAGGAATCCCAGTCCTGGGCATAGATCCAGAGAAAACCGTAAATGAAAAGACACATGCAGGACTTCCCTGGTGGCGCAGTGGTTAGGCGTCCGCCTACCAGTGCAGGGCACACGGGTTTGAGTCTTGGTCCAGGAAGATCCCACATGCCGCAGAGCAACTAGGCCTATGTGCCACAACTACAGAGACTGCTCTCTAAAGCCTGTGAGCCACAACTGCTGAGCCCACGTGCCACAACTGCTGAAGCCCGTGCACCTAGAGCCTAGAGCCCATGCTCTGCAACAAGAGAAGCCACCGCAACGAGAAGCCCACGCACCGCAAGAAGAGTAGCCCCCGCTCGCTGCAATTAGAGAAAGCCCGTGTGCAGCAACAAAGATCCAATGCAGCCAAAAATAAATAAATAATTTAAAAAAGAAAAGAAAAGAAAAGACACATGCACCCCAATGTTCATTGCAGCACTATTTAAAATACTCAAGACATGGAAGCAACCTAGATGTCCATCAAGAGAGGAATGGATAAAGAAGGTGTGGTACATATATACAATGGAATGCTACTCAGCCATAAAAAAGAATGAAATATTGCCATTTGCAGCAACATGGATGGACCTAGAGATTATCATACTAAGTGAAGTAAGTCAGACAGAGAAAGACAAATGTCATATGATATCACTTATATGTGGAACCAAAAAAAAAGAAAAAAAAGATACAAATGAATTTATTTACAAAACAGACTCTCAGACTTTGAAAACAAACTTATGAATACCAAAGGGGACATGTGGTGGGGAGGGATAAATTAGGAGTTTGGGATTCCAGCTGCTGTCCTTGCCTGGGTCCCACGTCTCCTCCCGAAGAGCAAATGGCACCAACTTTGTGATTGGTTTGATAATGTCCTCTATCAACCCCCTGGGGCTAGTCACTCAGTCTTTGGCCTCTGCTGCATCCCTCATACTGTTCCAAGTGTGGCAGAGGGAACTGAGAAGTCCCTCTTCAGGCCCTGGTCACGATGGAGGTACTCGGGAGTTACCCACAGGGAACCATGAGCTCAGGAGTTTTGGAACTGCTCACTGAGGCAACCCTTCCTTAGGCTGGAAGTTGGCAGCATTGGTCACAAAGCCCATGCACTTTACCATCCAGGCCCTCACTTGGCCTATGGAGTTTATACCCATGTTCTTGGTTTACACATGAGAAGGCACTATGTCAAAGGGTGTGGAAGAACCGCTGGAGTTTGAATTCTCTTGAGAGCCTGGCTTAGTGCTCAGCATTCTCTTACACCTCAGAATATCGATGCTGGTACTTTTAGTCCCTATTTTTACAGGGGTTGGAATATATTGTTAAGGGATAGCCAAGAAAGGGTAAGAGACGTGACAGCCAGAGATTCAGAGCGGCCACAGAAAAGTAAAAGCAGCATAGATCTGCCACCACATTGTAACTTTGATGGTTCCTCTCACAACTCTGGGTCAAAAAGAGATTAATTTGGTTTATAATGTTTATAATGTGAAAAGAGAGCAAGAAGGTGTGTTAATAAAAATTTTGGTGCCTAAAGACAAAAAACAAAACAAAAAAACAACAAAAGCAAAATAAACAAATGGGACTACATCAAACTAACACATACACAGCAAAGGAAATCATGAACAGAATGAAAAGATGATCTACGAAATGGGAGAAACATATTTGCCAAGCAAATATCTAATAAGTGGTTATTTAATTCAATAGTAAAAAACCGGAAGGAGGAGACAAGATGGAGGAGTAGAAGGACGTGAGCTCACCTCTTCTTACGAAAACACCAAAATCACAACTAACTGCTAAACCACCATAGATAAAAAAAAATGCTGGAACCTACCGAAAAAGATATCCTACATCCAAAGACAAACAAGAAGCCACATGAGATGGTAGGAGGGGCAGAACCACCATAAAATCAAATCCCATAGCCACCTGGTGGGCCACCCACAAACTGGAAAATTATTGTACCACAGAAGTTCTCCCACAGGAGTGAAAGTTCTGAGCCCCATGTCAGGCTCCCCAGCATGGGGGTCTGGCAATGGGAGGAAGAGTCCCCAGAGAATCTGGCTTTGAAGGCCAGCAGGGTTTGATTGCAGGAACTCCACAGGACTTGGAGAAACTGAAACTACACTTTTGGAGGGCGCACACAAGGTCTCGTGCACATCAGGGCCCAGGGAAAAAAGCAGTGACCTCATAAGAGCGGGCCAGATCTACCTGCTGGTTTCAGAGGGTCTCCTGCAGAGGCAGGGGGGTGGCTGTGGCTCACTGCAGGGACAAAGACACTAACAATGAAAGATCAGAAAGAGAAATTAAAGAAACAATCCCATTAACCGTCTCATCAAAAAGGATAAAATACCTAGGAATAAACCTACCTAAGGAGTCGAAAGACCCATACTCCAAAAACTATTAAGACGCTGATGAAAAAAATAGAAGATGACACAGATGGAAAGATATACCATGTTCTTGGATTGGAAGACTCAATACTGTCAAAATGACTATACTCCCCAAGGCAATTCACAGATTCAATGCAATTCCTATCAAATTACCAATGGCATTTTCCACAGAACTAGAATAGGAGATTTAAAAATTTGTATGGAAACACAAAAGACCCCGAATAGTCACAGCAATCTTGAGAAAGAAAAATGGAGCTGCGGGAATCAGGCTCCCTGACTTCAGACCACACTACAAAGCTGCAGTAATCAACACAGTATGGTACTGGCACAAATACTGAAATATAGATCAATGGAACAGGATAGAAAGTCCAGAAATAAACCCATGCACCTGTGGTCAATTAATCTATGACAAAGGAGGCTATACAAAGGAGGCTATACAAAGACTATACAATGAAGAAAAGACGGTCTCTTCAATAAATAGTGCTGGGAAAACTAAACAGCTACATGTAAAAAAAATGAAATTAGCACATTCTTTAACAACATACACAAAAAGAAATTAAAGAAATGAATTAAAGACCTAAATGTAAGACTAGATACTATAAAACTCTTAGAGGAAAACATAGGCAGAACACTCTCTGACATAAATTGCAGCAAGATCTTTTTGGATCCACCTCCTAGAGTAATGGAAATAAAAACAAAAATGAACAAATGGGACCTAATTAAACTCAAAAGCTTTTGCACAGCAAAGGAAACCATAAACAAAACTAAAAGACAGCCCACAGAATGGGAGAAGATATTTGCAAATGATGTGACCGACAAGGGATTAATCTCCAAAATTTACAAACAGGTCATGCAGTTCTATATCAAAAAAGCAAAACAAAAACAAAAACAAACAACCCAATCAAAAAATGGGCAGAAGACCACAGACTGGGAGTTTGGGATTGACATGTACACACTGCTATATTTAAAATAGATAACCTACAATACCTACTGCATAGCATAGGGAACTCTGCTCAATATTCTGGAATAACCTAAATGGGAAAAGAATTTGAAAAAGAATAGATACATATATATGTATGACTGAATCACCTTGTTATACACCTGAAACACAACATTTTTAATCAACTCAACTGCAATATAAAATAAAATGAAATTAATTAATTAAGTGTAAAAAATAGCAAATAAACCCCCAAAACACCCAAAGAATCTTATTAAAAAATGGCAGAGGGGGCTTCCCTGGTGGCACAGTGATTGAGAGTCCGCCTGCCGATGCAGGGGACATGGGTTCATGCCCCGGTCCGGGAAGATCCCACATGGGCCCGTGAGCCATGGCCACTTAGCCTGCACGTCTGGAGCCTGTGCTCCGCAACGGGAGAGGCCACAACAGTGAGAGGCCCGCGTACCGCAAAAAAAAAAAAAAAAAAGGCAGAGGATCTGAATAGACATTTTTCCAAAGAAGACATACAGATGGCCAACAGATACATGAAAAGGTACCCAGCCTCACTTATCATCAAGAAAATGCAAATCAAAACCACGATGAGATATCACCTCACACCTTATATTTGGCTATTATCAAAAAGACAAGAAATAACTAGTTTTTGTAAGGAAGTGGATAAAAGGGAACCCCTATGCACTGTTGGTAGCAATGAAAACTTGCACAGCCACTATGGAACCAGTATGGAGGTTCTTCAAGGAATTAATAATAAAGCCACCATATGATCCAGCAATTTCACTTCTGAGTATACATCCAAAGGAAATGAAATCATTACCTTAAAGGGACACCTCTGCTCTCATGTTCATTGCAGCATTGTTCAAAATAGCCAAGGTATGAGAACAATGTAAATATCTGTTAATGAACGAATGGATAAAAAAGATGTGATACACACACATACAAACACACTGAGATATTATTCAGCCTTGAAACAGAAGAAAATCTTGCCATTTTCAATAACATGGTTGGAACTTGAGGTCATCATGCTAAGTGAAAGAACTCAGAGAAAGACAAAAACCATATGCTCTCACTTACATGTGAAATCGAAAGAAAGAAAGAAGGAAGGAAGGAGGGAAAGAAGGAGGGGCAAGGGAGGGAGGGGGACTTCCCTGAATGGATGGATGGATGGATGGATGGATGGAAGGAAGGAAAGAAGGAAGGAGGGAGGGAGGGAGAGAGGGGAGGGAGGGAGGAAAGGGGACTTCCTTGGTGGCGCAGTGGTTAAGAATCTGCCTGCAAATGCAGGGGACACAGGTTCGACCCCTGGTCCGGGAAGATCCCACATGCTGCAGAGCAACTAAGCCCACGAGCCACAACTGCTGAGCCCACGTGCCACAACTACTGAAGCCTGTGTGCCTAGAGTCTGTGCTCTGCAACAAGAGAAGCCAGCACAATGAGAAGACCGTGCACCGCAACGAAGAGTAGACCCCTGCTGGGTGCAACTAGAGAAAGCCCACGTGCAGCAGCGAAGACCCAACACAGCCAAAGATAGATAGATAGATAAATAAATAAATAAATTTATATTAAAAGAACTTAAAAAAGTAAGAAAGAAAGAAAGAAGGGAGAGAGGGGAAAAAGAAAGAGGAAGAGCAACCTAAGCTCACAGACACGCAGAACAGATGGGTGGTTGCCAGAGGCGTGGGGTGGGGGTGGGTGAAATGGGTGAAGGTGGTCAAAAAGGTACAGCCTTCCTCCCCGTTATAAAAGGAAGAACTCATGGGGATGTAATGTACACTATGGTGACTATGGTTAATACCACTGTGCTGTGTATTTGAAAGTTGCTAAGAGAGTATATCTTAGAAGTTCTCATCACAAGAAAAAGAAACTAGAAAAAAAAAGCAAGAAATCCTGTCATTTGTGACAACATGGATGAACCAGAAGAGTATTATTATGCTAAGAGAAATGAGAAAGACAAACACTGCATGGTATCACTAATACGCAGAATCTAAAAAAAAAAAAAAAAAAAAAGCAAAACTCATAGAAAAGTGGTTGCCAGAAGATGGGGGTGGGATACACAGGGAGAGGTTGGTCAAAGGGTATAAACTTTCAGTTATAAGATTAGTAAGTTCTGAGGAGCCAGTGTATAACACGGTACCTGTAGTTGACAACACTGTATTGTACAATAGCAAATTTTTAAGAGAGTAGAGCTTAAATATTCTCACATGCACACAAAAAATCATAAATATGAGGTAATGGATGTGTTAATTACCTAGATGGGGTAATCCTTTCACAGTATATGTATATCAAATCCTCACACTGTACACTTTAAATATTTCACAATTTTATTTGTCAATTATACTCAGTAAAGCTTGGGGGGAACTATTTAGCTAAAATAAATAATGTAGTATTATATTGTAACTCAAAATGTAAAATTAATATGTATGGGCCCATAATGATGTAAATACAGTACTGAATAAACAAACTGGGAGAGAGAGAAAAGAGACAGATATTTCCTACAGAAGAATTCCAAGAGTAACCACTATCCCGATTTCTAACAGCATAGACTAGTTTTGCCTAGTTTTGTACTTTACATGAACTGAAGCAAATGTACCATCTTTGAACGTTTTTGTTGTTGTTTTGGCCGCATCCTGCGGCTCGCACAGGATCTTAGTTCCCCGACCAGGGAGTGAACCCGAGCTCTTGGCAGTGAAAGCGCAGAGTCCTAACCACTGGAACGCCAGGGAATTCCCTTGAAGGTTTTTAAACAGGTCTATTACCTGTTTGGTGCAAATGAGCCTCAAGTGAAATATGAGAAATGGAAGTATAGAAGGGCTCTGATTTTTCATCATCTCTGGTAGATTTTATGTGTTTTCTTTTTCTCTTAAAATGCCCATAACTTTTGACTTTCAAATTTAACTAGTATCCAACAAAACACTTCAGATTTTCCTCTTGTGTCAAATTGCAAGCTGAAAATGGATGACTTGTTTATGAGTTAATGATTTTCATATTCTTGGACAAAGTCTCCCCATGATTCAAGTCCTTTAAGTGACCAGGTTTACACAAAAACCAGATGTCCTTATACCACGCACATATTGGTAAGAACTGCGTGTCAGATTTGTCTCTACTCAAGCATCCCTTTCCACTTAGCACTAACTGCTACTTCTAAGTATTTGTGGTCATTCTCACTGATACTTTTAAACACCCAACAGAACAAGTTAAAATTGTCAGAAAGTGAAAATGTCCATCTTGGAAAAGGAGCAGAAGTTCATGAAATTGATGAAAGTGATGTTGGAAAACTGCATTTTGGGGAGTAAAGAGGAATTCACTATGAGACGTGTTTTTGAACCATAGGCAAAGCCACTGATAAAAGAGAATCTGGCAGAATTAGGTCAGTTAACAGGGAAAGAGGAGAAAATCAACAAGTATGGGCATTTCAGAACAAAGAGATGTGAATATCAAGGAACCATGAGAGGATCCTGGGATAGTTTGACAAAACTCTGGAATATTTTTGCAAAATATTTATGACTATGATATGAAAGTCAGCTGTGGAGTTAAGAGTTTTCTTTGGTGCTATCATAAAATAATATCCCAAAAAGTACATACTGTTATAATTATAACCATAATTTATTTCAATATAAAAACCTAAGCTTGGACTAATAATTAATTCCGTTTTCCAAGGTAAAGTCCCCAATTAACCCTTCCCTTTCCCTACGATTTACTTTAACACTTCGACTTTTTTACGTTATGTATCATACTGAAATTAGGAGAAACTCTTCTTTAGATATAATGATGCTGTTCTGTTCTGGAAGCTTCCACTAGAAAAGGAGGGACTCCTTCGATAAGAGAGAAATTCCGATTTAGCGGAGAGGAAAGGAGAGTTTCCAGATTTGGGGAAAGTACGAGGGTAACTGCAAAGCAAGAATGAAAAGCTGGGGTATGAGAGGAGGGTGTTGGATCCCGTGGACCATTTCCAGGAAGAGAGGATTCTTGCTTTAGAATGGCTGCCAGCACCACCTCTGCTGTGAACTAGGCATCAGACTTGGCTCAAGAAGGAAAACCCTCTCTCGGAAAACATATCTGAAAACTTATAGTGGGAAATGGTGGGACAAAGGAGCTTACTTTACAAGATGACACTTTTCTATTTATTGCACATTATCAATGAAGAAAGAATGTGCTGCATTTCTAAGAGTTGTAGGCATTTTCTTTTTCTTTTGGCAATTCATTTGCCAAAGTGATGTGAAATGCTGCAAAAGAATCAGACACACATGGGGAATATAGCCAATATTTTATAACAACTGCAGCTGCAGTGTAACCTGTAAAAATTGTGAATCACTGTAGCGTACACCTGTGACTGATACAACATTGTACATCAACTATCCTTCAATATAAACATGTTTTAAAATACTTAATTCACCTATTAGAATGGCCCAAATCCAAAACTAGCAACAGCAGTTGCTGGCAAGGATGTGGAGCAACAGGAATTTCCATTCATTGCTGATGGGAATGCAAAACGGTCCAGCCATTTTGGAAGACAGTTTGGCAGGTTCTTAGAAAACTAAACATACTTTTATCCTATGATCCAGCAATCACGCTCCTTGGTACTTACTCAGAGGAGTTCAAAACATAAAAAGAATCAGACACAAAAGGCCCCTGAACCCAGTTCGAAATCCTTCTGGGCAGTCCCTCTGGCTTCTGCCATAAATATCTATGGCAGCATTTCTGCAAATCTGTTTGTTGAAATACTTGTCTATCGAGACACCCATGAAAATAGGATTCTCTGGTCAAATATGGTTGGGAAATGCTGTAAGCCCCATCTCCCTGTTTGAGATTCACAATGTGTATTAGTGTCACGAAGGCTTTATACCCACGTCCCACAAAAAAGTGAAAAATTCATATTGTTAAACTAGCGTATCTGAACATTGTTTCCTATCCAACCTTGTTAGGTAGGATGCCCACGAACATCCTATCACATGGGTGTTGCAGGACCACACTTTGAGAAACTGAGCTGAAATTCAAGATTAGGTGTCCTAATCCTAAGGGTTTCCAGCCTCTGAGGCCCATTTCTTCATGACAGGAAGCACTGGGAAATCTCAATCAGATACTCTGGGCTTGTTCTGCTGCCCTAAAGGAACAATCAGTGACATTCTGGGTGACACTGTGTACTGCATTAGGCTTCTACTGGGCAAGTGGCAGCAGCAGAAATGAACGCAGTCACACGACACCTCTTTCCTAGATAGCTATTATCTCTTTAGAATAAAGAATACCTGTGGTTGAATGGAATGTCAGTGAACCTCTAATTTCTTCTAGCCTGTTGGCTCTGGGTATTCTTCTCTTCCACAAACTACTGTATTTGAGTTTTCTGCTTCTTTCCCTCTGTCATATCAGACCTCAAAGGAGCTCAGGGCTGATGGGCTGCAGAGGATTCATTGCATATTCATGAGGCAGCTGTTTTCCCATCCCCCACCGAGGTAAAGACTTGTTCTCACCCTCCTCCAACGACTGGGAATTAGGAAGGAGGTTGGAGACTGGCGTTCAGTCATGGCCGTGAGGGGTCTTTATGCCTCTGTGAGGAGCAAAATCCTCCCAGATGGGGTAGCGTTCAGGGAGGAGGAAAAGAAAGAGGAAGCAGATGAAGCGAGAACAGTGTCGGATGAGGTGAGTGGTAATGAACACCTCTAAAATGAGAACCACCTACTTTTTCTTGGTCATAAAGGTTGTAGACACTCGGCAAATTAAAGCAATAATAATATTTCAAAAAAAAAAAGTCCAAATCATCCATGGGCAACCACTGTAAATATTTAGGGAATAACATTCCAGATAAGTTATGTATCATATCGTGCTCTTAGCACATAATATACACATGTTCCTGGTTTACATCCAATAGGGCAAAGAGCTGCCACACAGGATGGAGCGCCTGTCACAAGCATTTCTCCTCCGGGTTGCCTTTCCTCCTCAAACCTGAACAAAGGCTGAGACTCCTTGCAGACACTACCCACGGATCAGACTTGTCATCCTGACCATACATGCTATGTATAATTGTTTTATTCTTTTACTTGTGTATTTAGTATAGATTCACCTCTTTTTCCATTCATGCATGTGCCCGCCAAATCTGAACAAATCTGAATGAGTACTCATTATGTACTGGGCGTTCGGCTAGATGCTAGGAACACAGGGATTAGCATAAAGATCTGTGGTTCTTATTCTCACAGTACTTATGGTCTAATGGGGGAGATACAGGCTTGATTCAAACAATCATACTACAATGATATAAAAAACACGTGATGAGCGCTACAGAGAAGGACAAGGGACTGTGAGTGGCTGTGGATGAGAGGTTAACTGAGTCCTGGAGAGCAGGCTTCGTTTTATATCATATATCAAAGATCTACTTTATCTTCTTATAAGACTCTATTGTATGTTATTTGGTGGATAGGTCATAATCAATTATTTCCCTACCATTTTGCAATTTTTCCAGGGTTAGAAACAATGCTCCAATGAGATCTTGGCATTCTTCAAGTTAACTGGACGTACCAGGCCACTTCCTGGTTCCACCCCCTGCCCATGCTGGTTTTTCACCCTCACCCTCTGCGTCTGGTCACTTTCTTCCAAAGCCAACCTAAGTGCCACTTTGCCCACCATTACCATTACCCTGCCCTTGGAACAGTTAACACTCTTTTGCTGAATGCTCCTCTGGGTATGTTACCATATGTGCCTTTGGATTATATCAGCAGTCCCCAACCTTTTTAGCACCAGGGACCGGTTTCATGGAAGAGAATTTTTCCACGGACCTGGGCAGGGTGGATGGTTTCGGGATGACTCAAGCCCATTACATTTATTGTGCACTTTATTTCTATTACTATTACATTGTAATATATGATGAAATAACTATACAACTCACCATAATGCAGAATCAGTGGGAGCCCTGAGCTTGTTTTCACTCACCACTCACTGATAGGGTTTTGATATGAGTCCGCAAGCAATTGATTTATTACGGTCTCTGTGCAGTCAAACCTCTCTGCTAAAGATAACCTGTATTTGCAGCTGCTCCCCAGCGCTAGCATCACTGCCTCAGCTCCACCTCAGTTCATCAGGCATTAGATTCTCATAAGGAGCGCGCAACCCAGATCCCTGACACGCGCAGTTCGCAGTAGGGTTCACGTTCTTATGAGAATCTAATGCTGCTGCTGATCTGACAGGAGGTGGAGCTCAGGCCGTAATGCGAGCAATGGGGAGTGGCTGTAAATACAGATGAAGCTTCGCTCACGCACCCACCACTCACCTCCTGCTGTGTGGCCCGGTTCCTAACAGGCCACAGACAGATACCAGTCCATGGCCCAGGTGTTGGGGACCCCTGGATTATACCTCTCATGAACGTGTCTTGTCCCAGTTAGACTAGATCCTGTGGATGGTGATTCAAAAGATATTTGATTTACATTTCTCTTATATGTGTAGAATGATGACAATAGCTGTTTTGTGGAAGATACCACATTGAGTGAGAATGGTGTATTTACATTATTCCATAGGTCCTTCCTAGGAGTTGGCACTATAATCCTCATTTTATAGATCATAATACAGTGGCTGTAATACTATATGTTGTTATTCCATTCTATTTATAGTGAGATACATATGTATTAATATATAAACAGTTAATATATGGTATTTATAATGATCATGTAATAAGGAATTTATATGTAGCCCAAGTTTACATGACTAGCTGTGCCTTGAGGCTTGGAGTCAAACAAACCTGGGTTCAAATCCCAGCTCTGCCGCTTCCAAGCTACTGCTGTTCCCTAAATTCTCCCAGCCTCAGTTTCTTCATCTTTAAAATGAGGTTAGTGATGACACTGCTTCATAGGGTTATAGTGGGGGTCAAATAAGAGAGCCCATGCGAAGTGGAGCCACATCACAAGCCTGGAGAAGTTACTGGAATTGAGTCCTGTGTGCTCGGACTTCGCTGGCGGTCCAGTGGTTAAGACTTCGCCTTCCAATGCAGGGGGTGAGGGTTCGATCCCTGGTTGGTGAGCTAAGATCCCACATGCCTCGTGGCCAAAAGACCAAAACATGAAACAGAAGCAATATTGTAACAAATTCAATAAAGACTTTAAAAATGGTTCACATCAAAAAATCTTTTTTTTAAAAAAAAAAAAAGCGAGATGGAGAGATAATTTAATAGCATGGCCTGTCCTGCTCCCCACTCTAGACTAGGAGACCCTGGCGCAGAGCAAACATGAAGTGGGAGAAAGAGCACCTCCCTCAGATTCTGTTCCCGGGCATCTCTCACGCTTGCACCTGCTGCCAAAGTAAGTGTGACTCGCAACAGACAAAGGACTAATCTCCAAAATATATAAAGAGCTCATGCAGCTCAATATTAAAAAAACAAACAACCCAATCAAAACGTGGGCAGAAGACCCAAATAGACATTTCTCCAAAGAGGACATACAGATGGCCAAGAAGCACATGAAACCTATTCAACATCACTAATTATTAGAGAAATGCAAATCAAAAGTACAGTGAGGTATCACGTCACACCAGTCAGAATGGCCATCATCAGAAAATCTACAAACAACAAATGCTGGAGAGGGTGTGGAGAAAAGGGAACCCTCTTGCACTGTTGGTGGGAATGTAAATTGATACAGCCACTATGGAGAACAGTATGGAGGTTCCTTAGAAAACGAAAAATAGAACTACCATATGACCCAGCAATCCCACTACTGGGCATATACCCAAAGAAAACAATAATTCAAAAAGACAGGGCTTCCCTGGTGGCGCAGTGGTTGAGAGTCTGCCTGCTGATGCAGGGGACGCAGGTTTGTGCCCCGGTCCGGGAAGATCCCACATGCCGTGAAGCAGCTGGGCCCGTGAGCCATGGCCACTGAGCCTGCGTGTCCGGAGCCTGTGCTCCGCAATGGGAGAGGCCACAACAGTGAGAGGCCTGTGTACCACAAAAAAAAAAAAAAAAAAGACAAAAAGACACATGCACCCCAGTATTCATTGCAGCACTATTTACAATAGCCAGGTCATGGAAGCAACCTAAATGCCCATCGACAGATGAATAGATAAAGAAGATGTGGTACATATATACAATGGAATAT
Organism: Grampus griseus; assembly: GCF_964374135.1. NCBI lineage: Eukaryota > Metazoa > Chordata > Mammalia > Artiodactyla > Delphinidae > Grampus > Grampus griseus. The sequence continues at coordinate 84,734,287 of NC_139004.1, read as the reverse complement.
TAATCAGCCATAAAAAGGAACGAAATTGGGTCATTTGTAGAGACGTGGATGAATCTAGAGACTGTCATACAGAGTGAAGTAAGTCAGAAAGAGAAAAACAAATGTCGTATATTAACACATACATGTGGAACCTAGAAAAATGTTACAGATGAACTTGTCTGCAGGGCAGAAATAGAGACACAGATGTAGAGAACGAACGTATGGACACCAAGGGAGGAAAGTGGCGGGGGGGGGCAATGGTGATGGTGTGATGAACTGGGAGATTGGGATTGACACATATACACTAACATGTACAAAATAGATAACTAATAAGAACCTGCTGTATAAAAAAAGTGAAATAAAATTCAAAAAAATAATAAGTGTGATTCGGATGTTAAAAGGTTCATATCCTGTGTACATCAGGTTCCTAAAACATTCAATTCATTCATTCATGACATTCAAAACATTCATTCATCATGCACTAAAGCAAAAAAAAAGAGCAAGTAGTGATCCGTTTGTTCCAACATTGTGAAAAAAGTGGCCACCCTGGGCATATTGAGAGAGGCAATGGCAGTGCCCGCTGTCCGACCTTCCTAAGGATTAGCAAGGCCGATGATGACCTTACTCGATTTTTGCCTTAGCAGCCATCTTCAGTACCCAATGCTCACATGAGATGCCACGCCACTAAAGCTTAAATGGTAGACCTGGGTTGCCAGTCGGGCAATGTGCTGAGATCTGTTCAAACATTTACAGATTTCAAAGGAAGAAACTCAAGCTGGGAGTGAGAGCAGACGAAGAGATGTACCAGCACTAACATGGTCTGCTTCTTGCACAGACTTACTCCTCAAAACTGTCGACGATACAGGTCTGTTACACACTCTGAGTAAATTCTCACCTTCACAGCCAGCCGTTTACGGTCATGGGTAATAAGGTCTCAACCTACCGTACGGTTTTCCCCTCTGGTATCTCCTGTATTCAGATCCTCCACATCGGCAAGGCTGATTGGCCCAGCCCCTCCCTCCATACAGCTTTTTCTTCCTCACTTCTTTGCATTTGCTTACATTTTCCCTACCACAAAAATGCAGTTTTTTTCCTCCTTCCCAAGCTCAATCCTACCCATGCTGTAGAACCGGGTTCAGACGGCCTCATGTGTAAACTTTTCCTACAGTTGCAGGCATCACTCCCTGTCATACCCATTGAGCACTGAATATATTCCAACCTGGGACAGCCTCACTGGCTTTTCGCATCAATGCTCATCAATGACCAAGACCACATTACTGAGAGATTGATGGATAAACAAAATATCTATCTATCATCTATCTATCTACCTATCTATCATCTATCATCTATCTATCATCTATCTATTATCTATCATCTATCTATCATCTATCATCTATCTATCATCTATCTATCTATTATCTAACTATCATCTATCTATCTACCTATCTACCTACCTATCATCTATCTACCTACCTATCTATCTATCTATCATCTACCTATCTATCTATCTATCTGGCCTTGTTGATAAAAGGCTGTGAGCTGGAGACCACATCTTGTCATTTCTCTACCCCTGACCTTGCTACCTCTGGGCAGATATTAAAAGGCCCCAGAATGTCTGGCGGTTGAGTGATTGGTTTTAAACACTGCCTTCCCCCCGCTGCCCAACACTCATGGCTGGAAATCTCGTGGCAGTGAGGTATTCAGTGGGGAGGACTACAGGCTAGTAGAGTAGGTTGGTCTCTAGCTAGTTTCAAGGATTACAAGCTTATTTTGAAAATCTGCAACTTTTAAGTGCCCCTCAGCCCAGGGAAATGACTGACATCTGGTGTGGGTGCTCTTGTAGTCTGGGATGCCTTCCTAGAATCCCTTTGTTTGGCCTGGCCTGGCCACTGAAAGATGGATTAGGGCAATTTGAGGACCCATCTATCTGACCATTAGATGATGAAGCATCTTTCCTTTTAGAGAAAAACTATTTTAATCGACTCAGAATTTATGAAACACATATTCTGTGCCCAACATTCTAATAATTTATGTAAGTTTTAAAGTTTAATCTCTCTAAGAGTTCTTCAAGGTAGGTGGTGTCATCCCCATTTTACAGGGGAGGAAACTGATACTTAGGAAGTTTCAGTCCCCAGCAAGGTCACACAACTCGAAGTGGCTGGGGGAAAATTCCATGCTTTTCTCACTACCTCACTACCTTGGTCCCTAAATATCGCTGGCATAGCACATAGCTCTTTGCAAAAGACTGTCACCAAGGTGAACGTCAGGCCCCTATAATAAATTGTTTCCTTTTTATTGACTTGAAAGAAAACGCAACTGTGAATACTGTTTAGGTTTTATGTGTAACTAATAGCTTGATGGGCTGCTGCAGTGTGTGGGATTACAGCAAGTGATCAACAGATTATAAGAAGAGGAAAATGTGCTTTACTGTTAGAAAATGGAATCCTTTCTAAAAGGTAAAGGTAGACATAGAAGATTGATTCGAAAGGGCAGGGTTAACAAGCTCATTAACGGCTAGGTTAAAATCCATCCCAATCCTTCCTTTTCTTCAGAGGAAGAAATCATTTAGCTAAGTGATGCCCTTCACTGGTAGCCTGGGGCTTTTCTTCTAGAAAAGAATAGAAGCTAAGAGCGTGGGCTGCGGAGCCAGAGCCTAGGTCTGGCTCTTCACTCTCCGGGTAACCCTTACAGCATTAAAGAACTTCTTTGTACCACACTTTTCTTAACTGAAGAAAATGGAGATCAAATCTGCTCCTCAGAACTGCTAGGAGAACAACATGAGACACTTCACGTACCCCAAGGGGTCTAGTTGCAAGTAGGCTCTCAAAATAAATACTGGCTATTATTATCTTCTAAACTAGAGGTCTGCAGACTTCTTTTGGAAAGGATCAGCTAGCAAATATTTTAGTCTTTGCAGGCTAATAGTCTCGGTTGCTACTCTTCCAATCTGCTCTTATGGCCTGAAAGCAGCAATAGACGATACATAAACAAATAGTCATGGCTGTGTTCCAATAAACTTTATTTACATAAGTAGGCTGCTAGCTAGATTTGACCTGGGGGTCATAGTTTGTCGACCCCTGTTCTAATATAAACTATGTAGGAATACACATTCCAACTTGAATCTAGGTCTTCCCAGGATGGAAGATAATTGCAGTGAGGGTTGACACAGGCAGGACTAATCTCTATTTTTAGCTTTGAGAACCAAAGGACAGAGTTGTATAGACTTAAGTGGTCCCAAATCAGGACCCTTGATGAGAGTTGTAAAATACCAATTCCAAGACCCCACACAGAATGCGGTCCAGGAGTCCATACTGGATGGGCAACTGTGATGTGCAGAATCTTGCCTTGAATCTTTAGGCACTATGCACTGCAGCTACCTGGGGAAGAACAATGAATGGGAATCATCTACCATATTTTTCAAGCTTAACTGTCTCTTAGGGGTGAATCTGCCTTAGTGAACATCTAGAGTCCTGAGGTAACCACTCCAAGTGTTGTCAAATCTTTCCTTTTAACAGATCCAAAATCATCCGGGCACTAAATTGAGCTCTAACTTATCTGAGATCATGAGATTCCAGAGGCAATCTCCACGTGGGCAAGACGCATGTCAATTGTGAATGTGGAACACCAACATAGCAAACTCCTTAACAAAAAACTAACAAAATGAATTTTAACCACGTGTCCATGGTCTTCTGGAAAGAGCTTGACAAGGTTTTTGACAATGGGCCAAAAGCCAAGTTGATTTGGAACTTTTCCTCCGCCCATTTTTTTTTTTTTTTAACATTGCACCTTCATGGGGCTTCTTGCCTGTTGGTGCAAACCATGCTTTAAAGTACTTTTAAGACTTCTATGTTTGGCATATGCTCTTTCCTTTATTTGGGACGCTCAAGTAAATAAGCCCCTTTCACCCAGTTTTCTGCTTTTTATATACTGGATCTTAAATAAATGTTTATTTAATGTTCACACTGATTAGTTAGCATATCACTTTGCTACTGGGGATGGTTAAGGTCAAGGTTCAATTGCTACCCCTAACAAGGAGGGTGTGGCCCAGCTCCTTACCCTTGACTCTTACCTGGGGCAACATTTCCATCATCTTGGATTAGTTGGGATCACGCAAAGCAAGAGGATTCTCCCATCTATCTTTGCAGCTCATAGAGATTAGAGGATTATTTGGGCCCTCCTCTCTGTTGCTGTGGAACGGTAGAATAATCCATGACTGAGTAGAAATGAGATTTCTTTTTTTCAATTTATAGAAATTAAATTTTTTAAATATATTTTTAAATCTCTTAGATCAAAACAATTCTTTGCTGCTCAAGTGAGCTTTTCGAGAGAGGACAAAAGTGACATTAACCTAACCACCAATTGATTAGCTTTATGATTCTGATGGAGCAAAGAAAACCGATTTATTAATAAAGCGTATTGTTGAAAGAGAATCTTTGTGGAATTTCAGACTGTGTAACACATCCGTTTTCATTGGCTTCAGTTTGTTATGCTTTCAGAGCTATTTATAATGTTATTTCACTGAAAATTCCTTTCCATATTGTCATTTGTCTTCCATCTCCAGAAAGCTTCCCATCCAAATTAAAAAAAAAAAAAAAAAAAGCCTCTTCTTTCTTCTACACCTCCTTAAAATGAATTGAAAGTGGCATCTCCTGGGAATGGGTCCATGTCCTACCCATGTCTGAAGTTCCTCCTGTTCCTAGCAAGGGAAGAAAATGGAACTTCTTTTTCAAAGGTTTGCTCCTCAAAAGAAATACACCTCGGGCAAATGCTCCAACTCCCTCCTTGCTGAGAAGGGATCTGCTTTACCATTCTCTTCTTTTAGCAAAAGTAATGTGAGAATCAGAGCCATCTTCCTGGGTGTAGGGCCTGAGCGGTCACACAAGGCCCCATGCTGAGAAGCACCCCACACACTTGGTTTAACGCTCTGCGGCATTATTAGTCCTATTAGTCTTTGAACAAAGGCCCTCATGTTCTCATTTTGCACCAGGCCCTGAAAATAGTGTGGCCAGTCCTGGTGACAATCAACATATTACAGCACTGAAAACTTTTCTCCAAAAACAGACATAAGGAAACTTTTCTCCAAAAAGAGAGATAAGGAAATGTCGCAATTGTTTTAAGTTCTTACTCTGAGCCAGGTTCTAGGCCAAGCCTCATGAGTGATCAAGCTTCATCCCTAAACAACCCTGTAGGTACTGTCATGGACTCCATTTCCCCCCAGATTCGGAAATTATGGTTTAAAGACAACGTTGAACGTTAAACATGTTGAACGTCACAGAGCTTCTGAGGACAGAAGCTGGTGTTTTAACTTAGTTCTGTTTCCAAAGACCACTACACTATCTAAAAGTTCATAGTGCTTCTTAGTTTGAAATCAATGGTTTAAACATTCAACTTAATAGTTCATTGTTAGTTCAGTCCTTTCAACTTTTAACTAAATTCAAATTCAACCACTTTGTCCAGGCAGACGATCTGGAAGGTATGTGGACGCTCGTTTTAGGAGACAAAGTTGATATCCTTCCTCTCAACAATGATCCCCCATGTCCACCTCATTTCTGGGTTAGGAGGCACCTTCAGGCTAGAAGACTACTGCTTTCCCACTTCCACAAAAAGCTTTGTCTTTTCTTTTTTAAATTCTGTATTTATAATGTCATGGAAAAGCCATTAAAAACTGTGTAATTGATATGTTTTGTTTCTCTCTGCCTAATATGTATTTCCCAGATGATCCCTCCTTCGCACTTTTTGCCCTTGATATTTTAGTGGAATTGCCCTACCCCAGTCGCAGACAATCAAAATCTTCCAAGCTTTGAATACCATCATCCCAAATTGTTTTATGGTTGATTCAGGGATGGGGCACTTTGTGGGAATCATTGTGAAAGAGACGCTTTTTTTTTTTCCTGCTGTGCTGGAAAATGTAAAGTTGGAACTCCTTGGGCTTTCAAATTCAATCAGAACCAAGAGATGGACGAAGTAATATTCCTGAAGCACTTGAACTCCTGCTCCATTCACATTCACTCCCTGGACAACTTGATTTCACGACCTAAGAAAATCCATTTTTTGCTTACGTCATCTTGAGTTTGCGTTTCTGTCACTTGCAACTAAATGAGGTCTGGTTAACATAAATAGCCAGGAGCGACTGTACTTGTCAAAGAGAAACAAAGCTTTCCCAACATTTTCACGTGGAGGACTAGCTCAACTAGTAACCATCCACACTGTCTCAACCTGTGTTTCTTCTTCAATAGACAGGAATAAGGATGAGGTCTGAGGCTGGGAGGCGGACATACCGAGAGCTGAAACAAAATCTCAGACTCAAAGATCACGTGCTAAACAATGTCTATAGTTTTTCTTCCCTGATGTTTCTTCCTATAGTTCAACAACTGCTCGTTTCCTTTGTTTTTGTTTTATTCCAATGGTAGTAGAGTTTGTCAATTTTTTTTAGGAAAGTTTTCTACATGCTCCTTAAGGGTAGGGTCTAAACTGTATTACAATATTTTGTTTTCCAGGGGCCTGGCTGGTTCCCACTATATTGTAGGTTATCTCACACACACACACACACACACACACACACACACACGCACACGCACACGCACACAGCCTAATCAATGAAGGGGCTATCAGAATTCCCTCTCTACGGCCAGAAGGATAATCATTGTCAGCTATGGGCTGAGCTAGTTTCCCAGTTCAGTATCAATCAGCATTTGGTCTAAGGAAATGATAGCCTCTGCTAAACTGTCTCAAGTGAATGAGCGGATACTCAGGAATCGCAATTGCTAATGTCATTTGGGGCGAACTTCAAACAAAATTGCAAGAGTGTTTCTTCATTTATTATCTATCAGAAGAGACTTTGCGCCCTGGGTATTTCATTTGTCAGGCTCTGTCAAACACAAAGATTCTACTCTCAAAATAAATATGGAAAAGTCTATAAAGTACATTTGGCTCCGACAGAGCTGCGGTGAACAAACTTTTGTGTGGGTGACTTTTGGTGACATTTTGGTGACTTTGCACATATTTTCATACAGGTCACTTGGCTAACTTCGTCAGCCCCAGGAATCAAAGCGGGGGGGGGGGGGCTCCCCTTACTCGCTAAGTGTGATGCTGGCAGCCATCCAGCGAATGCATGGTGTGCAGACCACCCGCCGAGATTATTTTTTGCTTTCGGCTACCTAGACATTTGCTGTCTATATGTTTAAACCTCCAGAAGGACAGTCCATACTTCACTTTACTGCACGACCCTGAGTCATGTAAAGAGAAATGTCACTTGCCCAGATATCCCCAGGAGACAGTGGGTCATCTTTGTACGCCTCATAAATCCCTCCCAGCACAAGCGTCGTCACAAGAGTCTAAAGTGACAGGTGGTGGCCGAGAGTGCAGACCTGAGTTGGGAACTTCAATGCCATGCCTTCCTATCTGTTGTGCCCCTGGCTGAGGCCTTCATGACTTGGATTCATAATTTTCCTTTCTGTAAAGTGGAGATAGTAACATTGATCTAGGTGAGTTGTTACACAGATTAAAGAAAATGTAACACACAATGTAGCATGGCTGGGACACATAGGAGGCGCTCAGTATTTTCTCTTGATGTCGTTTCCCTTGGATGTCCATGAACTACCTGGCACTCACTCCTATTTCTGGGTTCTGCCTACTTCTCTGGGGCAAATGGAAGAACATGGATTTGGCCGTTAGAAAACGTGAACTTGAATCACAGGGACACTCATCATGGATAGGGTTGCCAGATTTAGCAAATAAAAATCCAGGATGACCCATTAAACTGGGATTTCACGTAAAAGAGAAAAACTTCTTAGTATAAGTATGTCCCATGCGATATTTGGGATACATTTACACTAAAAAACATTTGTTGTTTATTTGGAATTCGACTTGAATGGGACATCCCTCTTTTATCTGGTAGCACTACCCATGGGCTACGTGACCTTCAGCGAGTCATGCAAGATATTGAATTTCATCATATATAAGGATAACATGAACATCCATTGCTGAAGAATTATTATATGCCACACAGTTTTCCAATCATTTTCTCCTCATAGAAACTTGATGAGCTAATTTGTGATTTCTCTTTTGCAGATGTTAAAATGGAGGCACAGAGAGGTTAAGTAGCCCATGTCCACACAGCTAATAAGTAGCTGAACCAGGTCTTGAACCCAGTTGACTCAACAGGCTCCACGGTGTCCTACAGCCACTAGAAAACGCAGTAACATATCCACCAAATACTGACTGCATGTGAGAAGAGCAGATCATACATATTGATTTAAGACTAATCAATCCAAGGTTCCCACAGAGCTCAGTTTCGGGGAATCAAATTTTAAGAAGCAGGGTTCAGCTGCCAAAAAGAATTCTTAAAAATGTCATTAAAGAGGGCCCAAATATTTTAACAACACTTATCAAAATTCTCTCCCCTTTCCTGCTGCTTCTCTCGTACTCTGTAGCTCCTCAGGGACTTCTCAGCATCTTCTGGAGAAAACCTCTGCAGCCCTTGACTGTGACTTACTTTTCCTCTTTTCTCCCATCTTCTCTTTCTCAGTCCTTTATTATGTAGATACACTTGGCCTCTCTCCTAGAAGAAAGCGTCCGTATTTGTCAGAAGAAAGGAGGAGGAAATTTGGACTGGCAATTCGAAAATTATCTTTGGCAGGCGGGGGAGCTGCTCAAGTTCACGTACATCCCCGTGGTAGTAATTTCTTGTCCTTTTACCCTAGGTCCTCATTAAACGTTAATTTCCTTCCCTTGTACTTGCCCATATTTTGCCCACGAGAGTGGGAGACTTCCCCCATGACTCTCCGCAGATGGCCTGACAGGTACCTGAGGCTCTTGGAAACAGATGGGGACTGAGGCCCATGGGTATTGCTGAGACTACTAAGTTAGAGTGAAGAGAAGAGCGAAGAAAGATCAGAGAATAAAGGCACATCTCAAGAGAATGTGTTTCTAGGGAACCAAGGGTCAACACAAAGTGAGAATGGAGTCCAAGAAAATACCCTTCTCAAGTAGGAAGTCTTTGCAAGCCTTGGATGGTTTGTCTTTATCATTCCTTCCACATGCTGACGGGTTGTTCTGTGTAAGGAAAGGATGGCTATCCAGGGAATCTACTTGTGGCCAACTGGCTAATACCACCTTTCCTCCTAGAGTCCCCTAACAAGGTCAACACTTGACCTGTACGCTTGGGATCTGTTTATATGTGCTCTGGCAACCATTCATTCTACAGCATCTGATGGAATTAACGTTTCGTTCACCTTGGCCTCTAATTCGAACAAAAGTTGGTATCAATTCGGGTCTTGATAATTATAAGAATTTTTCAAAAATAAACAAAACAAACACTTTTTTGTCAAGGGGAACATTGAGATGATCTCATACCACTTATGGGTAAATCCTTGTATAATTTCATTATTTTGTTACTGGGATTTTTTTGTCTCCTTCTTATGTGTAGATATTGCAGTAAAAATTATCTCCTTGGCACATGGGAAATAACAGCAGATTCCAGGTAATTTATACAGGATTTTACTTAAGTTAAGCTTGAAGATCCACCTCTGGGCTGCTCTATTCTTCTGCTCAGCAGTTGAGGAAATGGTAAAACTCTTGCCTGAGGTCACGTAGCTAAAATGCTACAGAATTGAGATTAGAGCCCATGACTTTCTGGCTTCAAAAACTGTGTTCTTGTCATGATGCAGAGTGGCACTCAAAACACATGACCAAGGACTTGGATAGGCATTTCTCCAAAGAAGATATACAAGTGGCCACTAAGCACACGGAAAGATGCTCGACATCACTAAATCACTGGAAATTCAAATCAATCCACAGTAAGATAGCATTTCCCATCCATTAGGATTACTTTATTTTTATAAAAATATAACATTGTATATAAAATATTTTTAAAAACTTTTTAAAAGAACAAAGTAACAAGTGTTGGTCAAGATGTACAGAAATTGGACTCCTTGTACATCGCTGGTGGGAATGTAAAACGGTGTAGCCACTGTGGAAAATGATGTAACAATTCCTCAAAACACTGAAACACAGGATTACCATTTCATTTAGTAATTCCACTTCTGGGTATGTACCCCAAAGAAGTGAAAGCAGGAAGTCTAGCAGGTACTTGTACATTTACGTTCATAGCAGCATTATTCACAACAGCCAAAATGTGGAAGCAACCCAGATAGGTCACCATTTCCAAACTAGAAATTGGTGGATCTGGGATCTGTTCTCAGACTATGTGAGTTCAGAGTCTGCTCTCTTACGCCTATCAATATACATTTTAAAACTTTAGGTATCTCCTGGTGCCCCAAATACATAACACAAGCTTCTGGAAACTGGGAAAGAGGATTTTGATAAGTGTTATTGTAGATCAGTGGTCCTCAACTGAGGGCAATTTTCCCCTCAGTGGACATTTGGCAAAGGCTGGAGATATTTTCAGTTATCAAAACTGGGACTGCTACTTGCACTTGTATCTCATGGGTAGATACCAGGGATGCTACTAAACATCCTACAATGTGCCCCTACACACCCAACAAAGAATTACCTGGTTCAAAATGTCAGTGGTGCCGAGGTTGAGAAAGTTCCGTGTGGAATATGTATGTAGACCTTCTTTAATGGAATTTCTTTACAATCTCTTTCAGGAGCTGAACTGTGCCTCTTCAAATTTCACACCTTGAAACTGAGTTGGGTGGGAACCCCAGATGATTTAAATTTGACCTTTAGGGAATGTTGATGTTATCCGTGAAGCCCACTTGATTTTGCCAGTGAAGTAGTGTCTGTTCACAGCATGCCTCTGTAATATTTAATTTTTCTCAATCCCGTGGTTTTAGGATCCTTACCCAGAGATCACACATAACTTGGGCAAAACATCATGTGTCAATGTTCCCTTAATCGATATGTAAAATCTCAGTGTTCAGCAACCTGCATGTATCACGAGGTCCTCAAGACACATTCTTTCATCCGGACTTTGCTTGTTCTTTCCCCAGATTTCAGTCTGCTTTCCGAGGTCAATTCCAATGTAATGATGACTTTGTAACACTTGTGATACATGCCAGCTTGTGTCCTAACATTCTCACCTTCCTCTCCCAAGCCCTTTGGGTCTACTCTGGAACACCAATTTTCATTACTGAAGCTGAGCTTTTTCTTTCAAAGGATCCCGATAAAAACATGTTTCTATGGTTTTTACATGAAGTCAGGAGCTTTACTGGCTATTGATCAGCAGCAGTAATCTGACTCTTCAAAACTCTTCCGGGGAAGTCGAACCATAGACTGGGGAAGAATAAATTTCACAACTCAAACTCTACTTGCCTTGGTCAGCTCTACTCCAAATCAATCCTGACATCACGAAAAGCAGAACAACCAGAAATCATCCTGATGTAATGCAAGAGGAAATAGAAGGCACCACCCCTGAAGGATTCTTGCCAAAATACAATTTAACCAGAATGTAATCGAGTCTCCAGATCTAACGATGTACTTACAGGAAATCAGGGAGATAGAAGAATAAAATGACACAATCAGAAAACAATCAGCTAGAATCAGAATGCGGGAAGCCCACCAAAGGCAATGGACCTTATTTGAACTCCGATTCACACAAACCAAGTACAAGGAGACGTTTGAGATGAGAAGGAAAATTTGAACATGGGCTGGGTATTAGATGATATTAAGGAATCACTGTTAATTTTGTCAGAGGTGATAAGGACCTTGCAGTTCTGTTAAAAATAAGTTAGGCATGCCGATTGCTAGCGACGATGTTTTTCCAGACACGAGATTCCACTGTGTTACATCAGATGTTCAAGATTAACTACGTTTTTAAACTGGGACGACATGAGTCCACTCACGCGCCCTTGGCAGTAACATTTAACAATGGGCTATCTTGCAGTCATGAACTGCAAAGTGGGTGATGATGTTCCAACACGGAGATGACAGGCAGATTTCAATGCTCATAGCGTAAAGCACCTTGATAGAGGCAAAGGCAGTCTTTCAACACATGAACTGAATTAGCAATAACTAGAAGTCACATTCAGATGGCGCAGGATGAAGACGGAAGGAGAGGCAAAATGCTGAGGGCACACGATGAAGTCGCTATAGCCAAATCACGTTAATGGGCCCTGAAAGTCCCCGAGATGTGCTCGAGAGCATCTCGCTGACCTGGGATTCCATCAAGACTTTCGAGCTGGGAAAATGGCACATTTTGCGTATGGGTCTTTCGGACAGTAAAACACGACAAAAGGAATGCCACCGACCAGCGAATCGGTCAATATTTAATGATCTTCAGTTGAATAACTCTCCATTTAGTTCTATGAAGATAGTGGTAATGCTATTTTTTAAAAAAGTTACTTTTCTTTTGTTGGATCTGTGCCTATATAGCTTTAAAAGTATGAATAACGTCATTTCATTCTCAATAGGGTTAAAACTACGAACAGAACCCTCTTCAGCCAACACTGTGACTTGGTCTCAAACATCTGACCTCAATCCAAGCCATTGGTAGGAAGGCATCAAGAGAGGAATAGAAACTTATGCAGAGGGTGAACTTGATAACCTTGGGCTTTGGGGCTACAACTTCAGTATATCAACACATGTATTCAAAGGCAAGAAAAAGTGAGGAATCACATGGACTACCTAGCGTTAATCACTCAGTACAGTATCGCATCCGGTTTTACCACTTAACTGAAAGCTTTTCACAATGATTTAAGTTGCAGTGTTATGTCAAAGAGACAAAACAATAGCATGCCTGTTCTTCAGTCTGTCTTCGATCCTTCTCGATGCTTCCTAACCAAGTCAGTTCTATCCACCACCTGTCTAAAGTACGGAATAAAAGCAAGAGTAGCGGAGGGCTGAAGAAGAGAACTCAATTCTCATCTTGACGTGGCCAAACACCCACCTCAATTCTGTTGACTACATTTTTTAAGACGCGGTAGAGAATTATAGCAAGAAGGGAGACATAGCTTCAAAGTGGATTTCAACCTCATTTTCTGTCCTGGCTCAGTCAGTGCATATGGAAACCCCCCATTAACGATGGAGGTGCTCACTTCCGTAGTGGAATGGGGAGGGGCTCGTGCTCTGGGGTAAGATTTGCTGTGTACAAACACTTGCTATCCCACCCAGGGGAAAATTATCCTTCTCTCTCCCCACCGCAGTCAGGCTGGGTCATATGACCTTCTGTGACCAGTGACATGTGACTGGAGATGATGAGGCACTTCTGGTTAGAAGCTTAAGAGCTCAAGTGGAGTTTGCCATGTTGTCCTTTTTATCCCTCATGAGGTGAGTGATGTTCTGGATAGAGACCCATCCTTTAGCTTGGGTCCTAGAGTGAAGAAGCTGTGGAGCAGAGCTGCAGCCGACATGGGATGGACAGGTAATCTCAGTGGACAGTACACCTGTGATGTAAGCCACCACAACTGCGGGATGTTGTTGCTTTGTTTTACTCCAGCACAACTTATCCTATCCTATCTTGATATACACACCCAGGGGGCAGATCAGATTTGAGGTGGCGTGGAGAAAGAAGTAGACACCACTCGAAAACACGTCTCAGATGATTCTCAAGAGCCCTACTGCTTATATCAAGGTAAAGACCATTTCATCAAGGAGATGCTTTTTTCCCCCAACTGCTGGCGTGAACATCGTGGTCTCAAACTCGTATCAAGCTCTGACAATTGGTTCAGCTGCTTATTTGCCTTCTAAACTAGAAAGCTATCTTCCCATATATTGAGAACGTAATTATTTACGATACGTAAACCTGGTTCTTGTGGTTTTGTTCCAACGTATGCCCTCTTTTACTTTTTCTCATCTTCTGATGCAGTTGAACTGCCTCTTCAAGCTTAAGGTCATTATTGGGCTTTATGATCTTATAACCAGCTTGAACTGCTTAGCTATGAAAACAACACAATGTGGGCGAAGAGCATCTTCTGAGTTCCTGTTAAGTTACGGGCCCTTGTATTCGATGCTGTAAAGTTATGGGCCCTTGTACTCGATGCTGTAACATATTACAGTTTCTCTCACTTAACAAAAGAGGACATTTAGACTCAGAGGTGTGAAGTACTTGGCCTAAAGTCTACCACCTGAGAAGTGGAAGGGAAGGGACAGAGCAACAGGCCAACTCTACTATCCTTTACCCACAAACACCCTCCACCAAGTAATTTAGCTCCCTTTACACACTGTTCTTTCCAATTTATCTAATCGAAAGGACTCCTTTCTAGGTGTGGGTTCCTCCTTCATTTCCTTTACGTGCTTTATTTTCAGAGCACTTCAAACTTGGCTCGGGATGGAGCAGAACATGCTAGTTTATGCTGTAGTAACAAAAACTCCTCCACAGATCCGTGGCTTAACAGAACACGACTTTCAATGCCAATCATGCTGCATGACCAGCGTGGTGCTGCGGGCTCTTGGCTCCTCTAGGCACCCTGGGAATCGGGCTGAAGCATCCTGGGCCCATGATTCCATGATGACCCACTGGGGAGAAAAGAAACCTAGTGCGTCATGCACAGGTTTTTAAAGCCTCCTTAGAGACGACACATATCATTTGCATGTACATTTCATTGGTTAAAGCAAGACATCTGCCCATGCCTAACTTCAAAAGCAGTGAGAAAACACAGTCTGGTCATGTACTTAGGAGGAGGGGAGAACTGGAATATTCACTAACGTTTAAAAAAGTTTGAGGCATAGTCCATACCCAGTGGTGTTTTGTCCTGGTACCAATACAACACCTTTTACTAAAACATACACAGCAGCACCTGTGGGCATCAAGACGTCCTTGATGCTCCTGGGCTGGAATCCGTCAGACAGTGGAGACTATCCAACTTACTCTGGACTGTATTTTTCAGCACAGCCTAACTTTTTCAGATCTTTTCAATTAGAGTCTCAAAGCAGGAACTCATTCCTACCCAAGCTAAATGGTAGCATTTGATGGCCAAGAGGGAGATTCCTGTCTTGGACTGATCAATGGGGTCCTTACTTCAAGAACTTGTTCTACGCTGTGGTCTTAAAACACTGCCTGTTTGTAAACAGGTTCATAGTTTGGCCCAGGCAGGTAAATGAAGGAAACAGGCACATGTTATAAATTATCTCATTAAAAATTAAAGCCACATAAAATTGTATACATTTCACTAAATTACCTTTCTAGGCTTTGCAAATATTCTGAGGGCGGCTAATCTCTCCATTTTAATTAGATTGCACATCCTTTTCAAAGACTACTGTCCTGATGTTTTAATATAAAAAGACCGTTCCTGTTTAAGGCAGAAATCTGCAGAGCTGAGAATTAACATTTACTGTTAACCTTTTCTCAAGGGGAATGATTCAACTTCAAGTGAAGACCCTTCCTATTTGAACCACATTTCTGATTTTTAAAATAGAGTAGTAGCAAATGATACTCTGCATGTCTGAGATGCAACCGATCTAAAATTACAACGCCCGGGAATTCCCTGGCAGTCCAGTGGTTAGGACTTTGTGCTTCCACTGCAGGGGGCACGGGTTCGATCCCTGCTTGGGGAACAAAGATCCTGCAAGCCGCCCGGCACAGCCAGAAAAATAAATAAATAAAAAATAAAATAAAATGACAACTCCCACCCTCTTCCTATGGCCCTTCCTTAGTTCATTTTCCCCCTTAACCTTTATCATTACTCAATACGTTTTATATTTTGCTTATCTTTGTCTCCCTCCCCCATTAACTCAGGGATTTTTGTCCGGCTCATTGCCTTATCTTCAGTGCCAAGTAATGTGCCTGGTCTGTAGTAGTAGATGCTCACGAAATTTGAGCTGTACAGATGAGTGAATAAACGAAATTCCAAACTGTCACAATTAAGGAGCACCTGCGACTTGAGCATCAACTCTTCAAGGACAGACTCTTGGTCAGTCTTTTCCTCCAACTCTGTCTCTGGCACCTAGAATACTGCTTGGGCTCAAGCAGGTTCTCTATAAATATTAGTGAACCAAGGCACTACTGTGATCTGAGGAATGAGACGCTGCGCAGGTTCATTCGGATGGCAGGCAGGGAGAAAGTTAGCCTGACACGAACACGTATCTCGAGGGACACACGGCAAATTCTGCTCACTGCGCAACAGCCACACTGAGTGGTTTCTCTGCCTTGTTGGCAATGCTCTTCCCTATATCTGTGATCGCACTCGTGTCCAGGCAAGGTGGGCCCACTCTCCAGCCCCTCTCATTTGGTTGGCTATTTTTTCTGCAGGGCTCAGCCTAGACATCACTTTCCATCACCCAAGTAAATTCACACGAAAATATGTGCTGAAAGTATTAATTCAGCCTTTAGCTTCAGGCCCCAAATCCCTGAATTATCCCTAACACCTGTCTCTCATCCCTACATTAGATCCACTGGCAAGGCTTGTCAAATCACTGCAAAAATATACCGAGAACCTGACCTCATCTTCTGCATGTCATGGCCACCTTGCTAGCTTGCTTGCCAGGGCTACTGCAAGGACTCCGAACTGGGCTTCTCGATTCAGCCACTGTCTGCTCATCAGAGTGATTCTGTCAAAAGATAAATTGGATTTCTGTCCTTCTACTCAACACCGACCAGTAGCTTCCCAACTGGGAGTAAACACCCATGCTCTTACAGGGAACCGCAGACCTTGCCTGCATGGTATGTGCTCACCTCTTCCATTAGTTCATCTCCTTCTTTCCTCTGGCTACTCAGCCCAAGCCACGCAAGCTTCCTTGTAGTTTCTCAAGTCCACCAAGCACAATCCCACGTGGAGGGTCTCTGACCGGCTATTCTCACTCCCCAGAATGTTTCCCTCCCAGATTCTCCCATGATTTGCTCTCTCAGTTCCTTCTGATCTGAGCTCAGAAGTGACTCTTCATCAGAACAACCTCCCCTGGTTATTCTCTTTAAAACAGCAGCCGTGTACTCATCTCTCAAGGCCAATTCCCCTGCTGATCTCTACTTACTTGTTCATCATTTGTTGTCTTTTCTCCCCTCTAGAATGTAAGCTCCAGGTGACCCAAATACTCCCGATGCTTTGTGTTTTAGAATATAAATTCAGTAAGTATTGTTGAACTGAATTGTTGGATCAGAATTAATGAACGGAGGAATACTTTTTCTTCCTGAAGCTTTGTCCTGCCTGTACAAATACTACTATCTGGTAGACGGGTTCTCTTAGAAAGAATCCAAACCTTCTCAAGAGTAGTAAAGCCCGTGGCGAAACAACATGGCAGGGAGATTTTAAACCAATTCTTTATAGGGTATTATGAGAGGAGGCATAGTTGAGCCTGTGTCCAATATGTAAGAATCTTCCACACCATTTAGAGGTGGTTAAAATGACAGCTTCATTTAGAAACTATTCCAAAGTAAAGCACTTCTTAGAAAGGCAGACGGTTGAGACGCTTCCTTAGGAAGTATGGGGACAGCCTGTCGTGCTGTTCAAATGCATGGCTTTCTGGAGGTGGGTGGTTGTAATTTCAGCCGTGATGTTTCCTAGCCGTGTGGCCATGCAGTAGACACTGCTTTTACAAGTCCAGGTTTCCTCACCTTTCAAATAACAATCAAAATGGTTCCTGATGGGTGGGAATAAATGAGACAAACCTACATGCTGAGCACAGTGGCTAAGCACAAAGTGAGAACTAAATGTGAGCTGCTGTTATTTTTCCTACTGTTGTTGCTTAGGGCACTTCTGTTGTCCAACCAGCCACACTTCTGTTTTATGTTCAATATGGAGGAGCAGAAGGCTTTCTTTGGGACTCAAAAAATGTCTTAATTTAGGCTTCAATCCCAAGGCAAACTTGGACCACTTGAATAGCTCCCTGGCTGGGTCTAGACGTGCAGGCATTTGTGTGGGTGGGCAAACGGAGGTCAAGGTCAACCTAGCCTAGTGCCTGGCACATGGTTGTAGGTACGCTCTAAGTAACTACTCAGAGGAAGAGCCAAGGTCAAGGTCAATTCACCAGGGAAAAATGGAGCCTTCTCCTTAACGGTCAGAGGCAGAGAGATTGCAGCATGAAGTTACAGCCAGAAACCTCAACATCAAAGCTTCTGCATACGCTTCATAAGAAATATAACATGGAGGAGGGTCATTTTTACCAATCTGTGCCTGAATATACAAACGTAAGTAGGTGGTTTATATTCTTGTAGAAAGTCCGCATTGTTCATGTATGCCTTTCTAGCTTGACCACACAGAGATGTGCATTGCATCACCATAAGCAGCAAACTGAGAGTGAGGGCCGAGAAGTTTTAAAAATTCCTGGAGCACGTAACTCTCAGGCGATGCCATTTTAAAGTGGATGCCAATTAAATCTCCCCTCAGATATGAAATTGTCATAATGACTGATAAGATCATGTCTCATATTGGTCCTACCTTTAGCAAAGATCTTCTAGTTAATTTCTACTTTTTCACTTCCTAAATTCTCATTTATGTGGGGCCTTGTTAACGCCTACTTTCAAATGGTCTATTTTTTGCATTGAAATTTGTTTTCAGATAATAGATTCACTGTGATCCTGAGAAATATTAGAGATCCCTTGTACACTTAGCTTAGTCTTCCCAATGGTAAAATGTTGCAGAATTTTAGTATATACTTATTCACTACAGTACAGTATCACAGACAGGATACTGATATTGTCATGATCCCATATGTTATTCAGATTTCCTCAGTTGTATCTGTACTCACGTATATATGTACGGGCTATTAAGTTCTAAATATTATCCCCTGTGTAGGTTTCTGTATCCACCACCACACACAAGATACTGAATAGTTTCAACACCACAAGGATCTCACCTGTTGCCCTTTTATAGCCATCCCAACTTCCCTCCCATCCTGCTACCTAATCCAGACAAACTGTCCTCCACTTCTAAAATTTTGTGATTTCACAAATGCTATGTACATGTAATCATGTAGCATGAAATCTGTGGGATGGACTTTTTTCTCTCAGTGTAATTCCCTGGAGGTCCATCCTTGTTGTTGCATGTATCAACTATTTATGTGTCCCTTTTAATGGCTGAAAAGTACTGCACTGTATGTATGTACCTCAGCGCTGGTTTATACATTCATCTGTCAAAGGAGATCTGAGCCGATCTCAGTTTACACCTATTACAACAGAGCTGCTATGAACATTTTTGTACAGGCTTTTGTGTGAACATAAATTTCATTTTGGGGGGATAATGCCCAGCAGTGCAACTGCTGGGTTGTGTGATGGTTGCATGTTTAGTGTATTTAGGAACTGAACAAATGTTTTCCAGAGTGGCTGTACCATTTTCCATTCTCATCAACAATCCAATGTAGTGTAAGTGACCCAGTTTTTCTACATACTCACCAGCATTTAGTTTTGTCACTCTTTTTTCTTTTAGCCATTCTGGTATCTGTGACTTCTAGCATCTGTGGGCTGTGATGTCCTGTAATCGTTCTGTTTGCATTTCCTTAATCTCGTTTTTCATGTTGAACATCTTTTCATTTGCTTATTTGCCTTTGTGTATCTTCTTCAGTAAAATATCTGTTTATATCTTTTGTCCATTTTCAAATTTTGCTGTTTGTTTTACTGTGGACTTTTGAGAGCTTATGACATATACTAGATTACAATCTTTTGCTGAATACCTGGTTTGCAATTATTTTCTCCTGGTCTGTAGCTTGTCTTTCATTCTCTTCACACGAGCTTTCAAGGAACAGAAGTTTTAAATTTTGATGAAGCGTCATGTATTCGTTTTTCTCTTTACGGATTATGCTTTTGGTGTCAAGACCCTGAAGATTTTCTCCTATGTCTTTTTCTCAAAGTTTTACATTTTTCCATTAAGTATAGGATCCATTTTGAGTTGATTTCTGTATAAGATGTGAGATTTAAGTCCACTTTTTTTTTTTTTTTTTGATCTGAAAATGTCCCATTGCTCCAGCAACAAGGCCATCCTTATTCTACTGAATTGGTTTTGCACCTTTGTCACAAGTCATTTGGGCATATTTGTGTGAGCCGATTTTTGTTCCATTGCTCTATGAGCTGACCCTTCCACCGATACCATGATTTCTCCATGACTGGGCTATATAGTAAGACTTCATATCAGGCAAGTAATTCCTTTCATTACACTCTCTGTCAGGATTTAGTTATTTTAGGATATGTGCTTGTCCATTTACAATTTTCAATAAGCTGGTCAATGTCTATGAATATCCCAGGAGGTTTTTCATAGGAATTGCACTCAACCTACAGATCAGCTGGGAAAGAACTGCATCATTGCTATGTTGAGTCTCCCAATTCATGAACATGGTATATGTCTCCACTTACTTAGGTCCTCCTTGATTTCATTCATCAGCATTTTGATTTTCAAGCATACAAATCCTATAGATGCTTTGTTGAGTGCATACCTAACTATTTAATTTTCTGTGGAACACTGTATATGTTATTGTGTTTTTAACTTCAGTTTCGGCATGTTTGTTATTATATAGAAATGTGATTGACTTTTTGTGTGTGTTGATCTTGTATGCTGCAAACTTGAACTCATTTAATAAATGAGATCTTTTCCAGACTATGCCTCTGGACACCGTATAGCTGAAACGTGCAATGCTCTGGCAAAAGCCTGAGGTCCTTGGGGTTACTTATTTTTGAAGTGGACCCAAGGCCATTGTCTGCTTATTGATTCTTTTAGACCTTCGGCAAACAGCTGGGAGATGCTGCCACAGAAGAGGTTCTTTATTTGTTTTTAAAAAATCTGTGATATCTGTTTTAACTAGCCTACTTTTCATGTAGAACAGATGAAGCCTAACAATGGAGAAATGATCTGAGGACAGCATTTCATAGGGAACCTGATTTTAATTCTGAAATGACTTGTCAAGAAATCCTTGGTTTACTAGCTCACAGAAAATTAAGTGGTTTGGGGGTTTAGAATCCAAATTTAAGCTGTAAATGATCTCAGAAATTATAGAACGTGTGGAAGCCACCTTCAAGAAAATGTGTGGCCAACATGATGCGTTCCAGCAACCAGCCTCAAACAGTGCAAGACGAAAGCTGACCCCGTGTATCTTTCTTTCTTAAACTCTTTTCCCTCTGAAGAGTTTTCTTTAAGAAATTAAACAGGACCAAATCCTCAACTTTCTTTTTTTTTTCCAGGTCCCTAATTTTGAGTCAGAACCACATCTTTGTTTAAGGGTTTATGTAGATAAACCTCAATTTTGTCAATCTCAATTTTGTCTAAGAAGTAGGATCAACTTCTAATTTTCAATGTTAAATCCCAAGCTCTGCTCTCTCCTGCAATA
Source organism: Grampus griseus (assembly GCF_964374135.1). Lineage (NCBI taxonomy): Eukaryota > Metazoa > Chordata > Mammalia > Artiodactyla > Delphinidae > Grampus > Grampus griseus. The sequence goes on along the minus strand of NC_139004.1, from coordinate 84,713,161 downwards.
TTCTCAGGATGACTGCACCAGGTTACGTCCCACACTGGGCCAGACGTTCCCAGTAAACCGAGTCACTGTCCCTGCACTTGCTTCCTGTTAGGGCATCAAATGCTGGAAAGAACAGAGGGGAGTCCCAGACTGTCACTGTCATTGTCTCTGTCCCTTTCTACCTAGTTCTGTGAGGCATCTGGAGTCCTCCTGGGATAGCCAGGGGCTTCTGTGGTCAGCCTTTGACTCGAGCAAAATGAATCCACATGGTCACATTTCCATAACCATTTGAAGGAGATCTGAAGGCTACGCCACGCAGTAAGATCTAACACCGCAAGTGCAGATGCAACCAGCACCTTTGTCACTAATTGGTAAAGAATACGCTGAAGCCAGAGAAAAAAATTCAGATGCCTCGGGAGGGACAGACAGGAAATGTACATCAACAAAACAGGCCGCGTGGGGCAGGAGAGAAGAGCGGGGCCTGAGGGGAGCTTACAACGCGACCTCACCTAAAGTCACCAAACTTAAAAACAAATTTTCAGGTGCTGAATAAGCCTAGGAAAAAACCCCCACCTGCCACCTAAATTTGATTCCAAGACCACTAGCATAAAACCTCTGGGCGATGGCTCGAACTATACAGGGGAACAAGATAACTTAAGAGTCCAGATATTGCTTGTCTGCAGGTCTGCACAGATAATCAAATCTCAGACCAGAAAACTGGTGACCAGCTACTAGTTAGCCTCCAGAAAGATGGCTTAATGGCTCCCCTTACTTTGGACGGTACCCGAGCTTCTGATACTACATTAGATGCTGAATTCAAAGGATTGCCTTTTAATTCAAGCAAACAGACATTTATTAAAATTACGTTTCTGAGAAACATATTTATGTTCATTACAAACAAGAACACTTTTAACCTTAAAAAGTTTGAACTTTAAAAAATATGTAAAATGTTTAAGCAATGTAAACAGGAATTTTCATCTCATTTTCCATATGGTTATGTAAGTACCTTAAATATCAACACAGATCACAGACAGGCCCATTTACATTCATAGGAATTCTCTAAATAAGAAAAAAATTCAAAATTGTTTCCAAAATTAAAATGTTATTTTTTGGCAGCTGAAGTAATACTTGTCATCAGAAAGACTGAAGGATAATATGTACTATATATAAGTAAGATGTCCACATAATTGAAGCTAGTTTTTTCCCTAAGAAGCAACTTTAAAATGTTCATAATCTAACAATTCCAGTAGGCACTTTCCTACAGGTTTCTGACTTTTTCTATATGAAGATAGGGAACATGAAATTAGATTTTCTTGATGACTCATGTTCACATTAGAAACATACAGAATTGTTCAGCATTTCTTGTAAATTTTTCTTTTCTTCGTCCTCAGTGACACTTGTTTATAGAAATTTATGCATTTCTTTTTTTTTGCGGTACGCGGGCCTCTCACTGTTGTGGCCTCTCCCGTTGCGGAGCACAGGCTCCGGACGCGCAGGCTCAGCGGCCGTGGCTCACGGGCCCAGCCGCTCCGCGGCATGTGGGATCTTTGCGCCCTGCATCGGCAGGCGGCCTCTCAACCACTGTGCCACCCGGGAAGCCCTTATGCATTTATTTTATCTTCCCTGAATATCTGCACCAATTCTAATCTTGCTCATCAATTGCAACAGGCCAATAACCTAGACTGTTAGAAATACTTGTTAAGTGAAAGTAATTATTGAATGAGATTTTAAGAACTGATTCAGTTGAGGGAAGGGAGCTGTGACAGTTTTGTGATGATTATTTTAGGCAGTCAGAGTTAACTTTACATCTTTGATTTATGTTTATATTTTGTTGTTGTTGTTGTTTTGTTTATCAGTTTCTTGGTTAGGGATTAGGTCCTAGGTTGCCCAAAGAGTAATTTTTAGAACGACAGCTTTTAAAAGGAAAATGGTATCATTTGGTTTTTGATTAAAGAAACCAACTTTTGTATGTTAAGACTGAAAGGAAAGTCTACCTTCGTTTTTAGTCTCAAATATATTTAAATATGGTAAAAGGTTTTAGTTCTTTTCTAACCAAAACACAAACGTAAACTCATTTTGAATAAAAATGCTCCATACAGAACTGAAAAAGATGTGTATTAGTATCAGTTGCTAGGACTGATGTTAAACTGCCACAAACTAGGTGGCTTAAAATGACAACATTTGTTCCCTCCCAGTTCAGGAGGCTGGAAGTCTAGGATCAAGACGTCAACAGGGTTGACTCCTTCCAGAGGCTCAGACTATCTGTTCCATGCCTGTCTCAGAGCTTTTTGGTGGTTGTCAGAAACCCCCGGCCTGCATCACTCCAGTCTTTTCCACCATTTTCACATAGTATGCATGTGTGTTTGTACATATATATGTGCACGTATGTGTGGTGTATGCATCCCCTCTCCTCATCCTATAGGGACAGCAATCATAGGACCCACTCTAAGCAGTATGACGTCACCTTAATTTGATTACATCTGCAAAGACCCTATTTCCACATGAGGTCACATTCACAGGTACCAGGGGTTAGGAAGTGAACCTATCTTTTGGGGACACAATTTAACCCACACTGTGTGTGTACATATTAGCTATTTAATATGTACTACAGAATATACAATGTATAATAATTATGTAAATTACACTCTTTCTTGATAGATAATTTCACAGATATGGAAGAGATGATCAACTGCAGATCAGTTTTTAAATGGCACAACTTAATGTCCTTCTTAGAAAAAGCTTGTGACTTTTCAAGTCAAAGAATGAAGTTCCAACACTAGGAAGCTCTCTATCCTGGTCACTCTATCTTGATTCTCAGTGAACATTCTAATTAGAACCAACCCTCATAATTACTTTTATATTAATAGCATTATAAGGTAAATGTTCTTCTCTTTGAGTTTTATCTCTCTGCTATAAATTGCATTGTTACTTTATATCATGCCCCTTGCATGATCAATTATCGGAGTCGCTTTTTAGACAGAATTGGGGCCATGAATAATTGTGGAAGCATCCGATAGATGGGGGTGGAGACTTCTTCTTCTCCCTTGCAAGGCTACGTCTCTATAATTTGTCTGTGAACACATGGATACAAGACAACCCTTATTCATTCTGGTAGCTTTTTGCACTGGTATTCCAAAAACTATCAGACAGGTAAAGGGATTCCTAATACATGACTCTCTGGCTTATTTTTAGGTTTTTTTCCCCTGATGTCTTGCAAAGAACAAAGCACATTTGTGCTTACAAACATGAGTGTCTAGGTGACACTCCCTATGGTCCAGCAATAACCACCAGCAAATTAGAACAAAAAATAAAGGTTACATTTCTACGGAACGAATTTCTCTTCATAGACTTTTGAGTTCAACACCAATTGGTGACCTTGAGGGGGAAGACATTTTAGACCCTCAGCATCCCCAGATTCTCCCAGAAATCCATCTTCATCATTTTCACTCTGACTTATGCCTGAAGATCGTTTTTATGGGTATCAGGTTGCCTTTCTCACAAGTATTTTTAATTTGCACCATTATCTAGTGATAATGGCGTAATGGGTCCATGTCTTCTGAAAAATACCAAAGTGTGCTTTGCCACAAAACACTCCTAAGACTTTGCAGGTTGAGGCAAACCTCTGTTAGATGCTATTAATAGGATGGTAGCTGACAAAAATGTCAAAGACGTAAGTTATTGTTCCAGTGCACTTGAAACTTTAGAATATGTTCCCCCAGTCACCCTATTAATGGAGATATATTATCTCTCTGAGAATTTCCTGTCAGACTCCGTTAAGTAAATAAAGGATAGGTGAAATATCAGAAACAGAGCTAACAAATGGAGCAGAGACCTCCCCTTGAAAGAAGAGAGCCAGCTGTTTACTGTGCTAATTCAAAACAAAATGAAAATGTATGTTTTTCATCTTGGTGAATATAAGTTTCAAACATAGATCGAAAATTGGCTTTAGAAGAGACTTTTTTTTTTTTTTTGAAGGGATATTTCGTGGTCTGGTTTTTGTGTGACAAATGTTACTAGGCCCTGACATAAGACAAATGCTTGGTCGAGCCTTGCATATTGCCTCTAAATTGAACTCAAACCACAAAGTAACGTTGGAATCATTTCGTTGGGTTAGTCTGAATGTGTCAAGATCAGAAGAGACTAGAATTTTTTTTTTCCCAGTCTGGGACCCATATTCGTAACTACCACTGACCAGGCAGGGCCCCAGGAAGTGTGGTATAAATGAGCAAAGCTACCCAGCTCTCTGGGTCTGGTGATGCTGTGCAGATCTCAACCCATACAATATATACTCGGGATTTCATCCTGTAGGTCAGTAGTTCAACAGGGGGTAATTTTTTCCTCCTGGGGGCTTGGGGCAGTGTCTGGAGACATCTTTGGTTGTTACAACTGGGGAGGCTGCTTCTGGCATCTAATGGGTCGAAGCCAGGGACGCCGCCCAACATCCTGCAATGCATAGGGCAGCCCTAACACAAAGAAGTATCAGGCCCGGCATGTACACAGTGCTGAGGGCAGTGGTTCTCTAACCAGGATGTGTGTCAGAACTACCTGGGAAGATCGTCAGCAACAGCGGAGGGCGAGGCTCACTGACGTAGGTGAGGGCCTAGGCCGTTGTATTTCTACCAAGTTTCCAGGTGATCCCCACCCAAGTTTGAGAATAGCTGCTTGGGGGTAGTAATTAGGTTTGGAAGTCGGACATGAACCATTCGTTACAACCTTTTTTGGGTACACCATCTTCAATTGCTCTACATCTCCTGCATAGGCAGGAAATCAATCCTGTGAGAACTGATTCATCATTATTTCTCTAGACCAGTATTTCCCGATCTGTGGGTTGTGAATCTGTGAAGGCTGTGAGAATCTATGTGTGCAAGCATTGCTAAGCGAACCAAAAGAATATTCTCTGATACATATAAATACATGAATATTTTCCAAATTGCGTACATGATTTGATTAATAATACAGACAATCATTTAGAAGCACGACTCATCAAGTTGTTTTTTTTTTAAAGTAGATGAACACTAATGTATCGCTCCTGGCATGTGTGGGTGCGTGAAATCTTTTGATAGTTTGCAAGGGGTCCTCTGAATTGACAATCACCTGCAGACTACATTTTCAGGAGTTTTCCAAAATCTTTTTTTTTTTTTTTTGGTCCAAGTATCAAGGATCTCAGTTTCTTCTGAGATGCCAAGTTTTGTACATCTAAGACTTGGTTTAGAGCAGTATTTCTCCAAGCCTGATTTTGCAAATAAATCATCTGGGAATCTTGTTAACCTACAGATTCTAATTGGGGTGACTTGGGCTTGTGATTCTGTATTTGTGAAAGGCTCCCAAGAAAATGCAGATGCCCCGGTCCTCAGGCCACAATGTGAGCAGTGGGGATTCAGACATGGCCATTTCTTGGTATTTATGTACTCTATACACCATATTAAAATAATTACAGTGGTTCTCAGTGAAACAGGAAAAGAGAAAAAAAAAATATCCACTAAAGAAAACATCACAACCCACATTTAGCTTGTATAAACCTTATAGAAAGTCCTTCATGAAACGATTAATTTTTCAAACCCAAGGTTACTAGACAATAAAGACACCGGAAGATAACTCAAGTGAGGACAAAATCCCAGGGAGGTGACTTTGACCATGAGAGGGCGCTATACAGGGATGCTCCGGATCTCCCCGGATATGAACTACATTTTATTCCCAGTCAACTCTGGCATCCCTACTCCTACTAGCACAGCCATGGAGAAAAGTCTCCAACTTCAGAGTAAGCAGGTGGGACTACCGGGGTCACTGTAGAGTCTGTCCCATCTCTCGGTAAATGCCCCTGGATATTCCTCCTTGACTTTCTGCAGCTACTATTTTGTTTTCATACATAAACTTCAATACGCTAACCATTGTGACATCCCTTAGATTCAGGCTAATACACTTGAATAGATTTTTAAAAAGATAATCGGGTGGATTTCCAGGACAATTAACTGGCTTGTTTCTCTGTGGTGGAAATGGGACATTGGTGGGAGAAAAAACAAGCCTGTAGTAGGTGATCTGGCTAATAAAAGAAGTTCAAGCCTACATAACAGTAAAGAGCAGTGAATTAAAATACAGATGTTAACTATGCATCGACAGTTGTCTTTGGAAAATCCTAGGCTTTTGGGTACGAATGATGTCTCCCCGCCAAGAGCCAGACAGAAGGGAAGTCATTCAATCGGGGTCAGTATCAACTTACTCCATCTACTGGCTAGGACACAGGAATGTGAGCTCCTAGAGTCTCAGGTTTTGAAAGTGGAAATCTGGAGGTGTGTGTGAAATCTCTTCAGTGTGGAAAAAAAGAATTTTTGAAAACGTAAAACCATTGCAAGGAGCAAAGTAAAATGAGACTGAGTTGAATTCGGGTTTCACAGCCCGTTTATAATCTGCCTCTCAAAGTGAGGTTTGTGGCCTGGCAGCGCCTACATCAGCTGGGAACTTTGTTAGAAATGCACATTCTCAGGCCCCACTCAGGCCACACCCAGAAACTCTGGGGGTGCGGCCCAGCAATCTGTTTTCATAAAGCCCTCTACAAGCTCAAGACACAAGGTCAAGTTTAGCTGTCGCGGATTTGGAGCTTTTCTAATGTGCTCGATCAGTTCCTTCTTGCCGTGAAACAAGGTTTCTGCCTCAGTTTACTAGTTAGGGCTACAATTCCAGGAGTTTGGAGGCACAGGCTTGTTCTCTGCCATTCGAGCCGTCACCCCTGAGGGGCTGTTCCCACCTTCACCATCCAGTCACTGGCTCGCATCCTACTTTAACCTGCCTTCTACCTGCCCACAGCTCTAGCTGTAAACTCTCTGGTCCTTTTCCTATCAGGCTGAACCAGACGAAATGTGTTTCTGTAGGTGAAAAATTGTTTCCGATGAACATATTTGATAACATTATTGTTTATGATATACCTGCCTTCTCCCTTGCACATTCATTACCTCAAAGAGTTGTCAACAGTAAATAAAACAATGTACATAAAATACCTAGGCCAAGCATGGCACAAAGGAGGCGCTCAGTAAATGTCAGCTATTACTATTATTCTGTCTAAAATGACAACACTACAGCAAGACAATGACCTCCTTCTTTAGGTGAATATATTGAAGCTCAAGAAGTTGGTACTGTCAGAAACTTGGTCACATAGCGAGCAAGAGGCAAGCGCAGGACTTCACCTTACGCATTTCTGCTCCCAGATCCTGTGCTCCATTTACAATGTTAAAGGGCCCCTCCATCTGTCTTGGTGAGTAGTGCCACTGGGTTTGCTGGTTTTCGGACCCTGCACTTGACCTGTCAGATCCCCTTGTCGGGTCCTTGCCCTTCTGTCAGTCCAGGAGGTAGATTAACAGAGGCTCTCCTTCAAGGAAGTGGGAAGGTTTGGGTGGTGCCGGCTCTGAGGGATACCTGTCTATTCCAGAGTGATTCCAGGGGTCAAGAGATGTCAAGGGGGAGACAAACCTGGGAGGAGAGAGACCCAGATCTGTCACTTTCAGATTAGTTTCATGGGGCTGCTAAAAGAAATTTCATTCCTAGCCACTAGCAGCGTATTTGGGTTTCCCTAGCCAATAACCAGAAGCCCAGAAAGGGCAGGTTATGGCTGACTGCATGCTGAGGGCCTTGGTAGGAGGCTCTAGGTCAGATGAGCTGGCCAGCAGAGGGCAGCACGGTGACTGTGCTTTGCCAGTGAAGGCATGACCCAACAAGAACAGAAGAGAGAACCACCACAAAGGTTTACGTCTACCACTAATGGTGACCCTCACCCAGGAGGGAAGAGGGAGCTGACTTCTTAAGTTCTGCCTGCAAAGCCAAATTCTCATAGGGCTATCCCACCTAGAGAAGGTAGCTTTTTCTACTTCTCTCAAAGACGGAGAATGGGTCCTAAGAAAAGATAACGAGGAATAAGATTAGGAAATAGGCTACGATTTGGGTGATGTCAAAATGTGACAGACAATGAGTCCTGTAAGACCTTTGAAATTAGGTAGTGTTGACAAATGATAAAATGCTGTCACTTGCTTACTGAAAAACACGGAACATCTATTTATTCACTCATTCAGCACTGGAGAGCCTTTAAGAAATTAATAGACTTTTTCACAGAACTAGAATAATCCTAAAATTTATATGGAACCATAAAAGACCCAGAATTGCCAAAGCAGTCCTGAAGAACAAGAACAAAGCAGGAGGCATAACCCTTCCAGAGAAAATATCTGCGAACGATGTGACCGGTAAGGCCTTAATATCCAAAATAAACAAACAGCTCATACAACTCAACAACAACAGAACAAACAACCCAATCAAAAAATGGGCAGAAGCCCTAAATAGACATTTCTCTGAAGAAGAAATTCAGATGGCCAATAGGCACATGAAAAGATGCTCTATCGTGCTAATTATTAGAGAAATGCAAATCAAAACTACAATGAGGTACCACCTCACACTGGTCAGAATGGTCATGATTAAAAATGCTGCAGATAACAAATGTTGGAGACGATGTGGAGAAAAGGAAACCCTCCTACACTGTTGGTGGGAATATAAGTTGGTTTAGCCACTATGGAAAATTGTATGCAGGTTCCTCAGAACACTAAAAATAGGATTACCAGATGATCCAGCAATCCCACTCCTGGGCATATACCCAGACAAAACTCTAATCCAAAAAGATACATGCACTCCCTAGGTTCACAGCACCACTATTCACAATAGCCAAGACATGGAAGCAACCTAAATGTCCAACAACAGATGAATGGATAAACAAGATGTGGTACATATATACAATGGAATATTACTCAGCCATAAAAAAGAACAAAATAATGGTATTTGCAGCAACATGGATGCAACTAGAGATGATCATACTAAGTGAAGAAAGTCAGAAAGAGAGACAAACACCATATGATATCGCTTATACGTAGAATCTAAAATATGACAGGGCTTCCCTGGTGGCGCAGTGGTTGAGAATCTGCCTGCTAATGCAGGGGACAAGGGTTTGAGCCCTGGTCTGGGAGGATCCCACATGCCGCGGAGCAACTAGGCCCGTGAGCCACAATTACTGAGCCTGCGCGTCTGGAGCCTGTGCTCCGCAACAAGAGAGGCCACGATAGTGAGAGGCCCGCGCACCGCGATGAAGAGTGGCCCCCGCTTGCCACAACTAGAGAAAGCCCTCGCACAGAAATGAAGACCCAACACAGCCAAAATAAATAAATTAATAAACTCCTACCCCCAACATTTTCTTTAAAAAAAATTTAAAAAATAAAATAAAATATGACATAAATGAACCTATCTACAAAACAGAAACAGAGTCATAGACATAGAAAACAGACCTGTGGTTGCCAAGGTGGAGGTTGCTGGGGGACGAATGGAGTAGGAGGTTGAGGTTAGCAGATGCAAGCTATTATATATGAAATGGATAAACAACAAGGTCCTGCACGGAGAACTATATTCAGTGTCCTATGACAAACCATAATGGAAAAGAATATAAAATAATGAATATAAAAATAATATATATACACATTTAACCGAATCCCTTTGCTGTACAGCAGAAATTAACCCAACACTGTAAATCAACTATACTTCAATAAAAATATAAATAAAAATAAAACAAAAAAGAAATTAATAGCCTTCAGTTTTTAGAGGAGATTCAGGTTTACAAAAATTTAAGCAAACGCACAGAGCTCACTTATACTGTCTCCCCTCCCCCTTCATTCCCCTCCCCCTCCAGGTTCCATAAACATCTTGCATCAGTGTGGGACACTTGTTATAACTGATGAACCAATACTGACATATTGTTATTAACTAAAGTTCACAGTATACTTTAGGTTTCATGCTTTATGTTGCACATTCTATGAGTTTCCACAAATGTATCATGACATGTACTTGTCATACAGCATCACACAGAAGGGTTTCACCGCCCTAAAAATCCTCTGTGCTCTACCTCCCTCATCCCTTCCTCCAATCAAGACTGCTGGTCTTTTTTGCTAGTTCCACACTTGTACCCTTTTTAGAATGTGACAGAGTTGAAATCATGACAGCAGACTGGCTTCCACTTAGCAATATGCATTTAATTATGTCTTTTCTTGGTTTAATAGCTCATTTCTCTTTTAATACTGTATAATATTCCATTGTGTGGAAATCCCTTGAAGCTTTTTTCTTTTTCTTTTTCTTTTTTTTTTTTTGCCGTACGCGGGCCTCTCACTGTCGTGGCCTCTCCCGTCGCGGAGCACAGGCTCCGGACGCGCAGGCTCAGCGGCCATGGCTCACGGGCCCAGCCGCTCTGCGGCACGTGGGATCTTCCCGGACCGGGGCACGAACCCGCGTCCCCTGCATCGGCAGGCGGACTCTCAACCACTGCGCCACCAGGGAAGCCCCCCTTGAAGCTTTTGATTTGCAGAATAATGTCCTAATAAGCGCCCGAAAGATACAAACTGCACCTAAAATTTCAACCAGCCCAACTTATGCCGAGTTTCACGTGGTCATTTAAATGCATTAACTCACCAAATTCTCATCAAGTCCCTGTGAGATATGCACTAGTTTCCCTATTTTACATCTGGAAACTGAGGCTCAGCTAAGTTAGCTAACTTGCTCAAAGACAGCACCTGGTAGAGGCTGCACTGAACCTAGGGCTTTTACCCCACTTTATCTCACTCCTTTCAATACAAATATAAATATATAAATGCAAGTATATCTAAATACACATGTATATATGTGTCTGTGTGTCTGTGTGCATTGTCCTCGGGGAGATCACACTTTAGCGGGAAACCAGAAATCGGCGCTGCACGCTTCAGATTTCCCCAATTTACTTAAGCAAAATTCTCTTCCACTGCCTACTAGTTCTTGCCCCCTATCATAAACATCCTCTAAAAACCATGCCTCGTATGCCAAGCAGTTCAGATCTTGCCCTCAGCTTGCAGTCCCTGCTAGTAAACAGAATTTAGTAGCTCGGTAAATGGGGACCTTCCACCACAGGAAACTGCCTGGCTCTAAAACCCATTGGTGGCTCACTGTATCACAGGCCACAGCTCCAAGAAAAGACACAGGTACAGCTGGTAAAGCAGACTCCATCTTCCTGTATTTGCCATTCTTAGCATTTCCTCTGTCGTCATTGCTCCCAGTATACTCAGGAGGTCCCGTAAGAAGGGTTGGCAAGGCTTGCAGACTGGAGTTCAAGGGCAGAACAGTAGAACAATGTATTCCCTGCTTTCCAAATGGCAACATGGGCACATGCTACACGGGCTTCACTGGATACTGGCTACCCAGCCCCAGGCCCTAACTCCTTCTCTAATTCATTTGCCTGAGGCAACAATATACCAATTTTCCCTAACTGCTGCTTTACTCCTCTACTCAAGGATTCCCAGTGAAAGGAAATCGTGCAATAATTTCACAGTGGAGGAGCCTGGCACACACTCTCTGAATGCAGTAATCTGAGTAAATATCATCAGGAATGCGACAAATGAAACTCCAAGCCATGGCCTAGGACGCCATGAGAGGAACACAGCCTCACTTCTGTGACACTTGCCAAAGCTGAATTACCCAAATCTAATGATGAAGGGTCACTAGACAAACCCAAACTGAGGAACGTTTTTAAGGAACTGGACTGTAATCTTTAAAAGAAGCTAAGTCATGAAAACCAGGAAATGGCTGTAGACCGGAGAAGGCAAAAGAAACAAGAAAACAAACATATGCACCATACGATTCGGAAGTGGACCATTTTGGTATAAAAGATGTTAATGACAACAGGCAAATCCAGAATGGGGCTGAAGATGAAACAAACGGCACAAATGCAACAATGTTAATTTCCCAATTTTGATATTTGTATCAGATACAAACATTTGATGGTTACGTGGCAGAACGTTCTTCTCTGTAGGAAGTACTCTTCAAAGTACTACAAGTGGTATGGCCAATTAAGTCACCAACTTCGTCTTATGTGTTCTTGCACCTTTGTTCTTAGTTTGAGCTTGCTTTTAAAATGTATTACAACATAGCTCCCAGGGATGCAGCCTTACCCATAATTCCTTTGGCTGATGTGCTGGGACCTCTGTTATGTGATCCCATCCTCCCTTCATCCCCCATGGCTTCCCAGGCTGCTGGCCATCTCTTCACTGTTGTAGGGAAGGTCTCTTCCACTCCTGCCCCTGGCTTCCCTCTGCAATCAAAAATGCCTCTCTTCCCCTCCGCTGCCCATCACCACCCTGTTAGTCCAAGTTTAACATTGATCTTATCTTGTTAGACAGTCCTCCTGTCACAGAAGCTCTCTCCACTTCCAGTTTTCTGATCAATTGTGTCGTTAGCGTCTAGCATCCAATTTGTACATCTAGATGTACAAATATGTCTATTATCTGCCAACTCAAATGTACCATCTTGGGAAGCAGTGTTCATTTCAAATCCTTCCACGAATACCTTCTTCCTAGTACTTGCTCAATAAACACCTGGTCTCTGGCTGAACACTGCTCAATCAGATGTTCACTGTTATGAAATAAAGATTGTATTTATGATTCATTTCTCTGAAAAACTCATCACTTCACTAACACAAAGGATTTCTACTCTTCTGAGCTTGACAGAAAATTTAAAACATGTGGCCATGATGGCTAAAGAGCCGGCTTTCTCGAGCCTAAGAAAACCTCAGTTCTGGCCTCTATGAAATATTCTTCAACAAACGACTTGAGCTTTGTGTCCATCTGAGACGTCTCACCTTTCTATCTACTTCTCTTTTTGGTTTTTACCTTCTCACTAACGTTTGCATGCTTAAGTGTGTTCGGCAAATACAGAAGCTGAGAAGTAACAGAACTAAAGAATTCAGCCCACGTGCTGGGATCCTCCAGGAATATTAGACCCAAATATTTGCCACATACCAGACAAAACACACACATGCCTGCTTACTTAAAAAGATTCTGGGGACTTCCCTAGTGGGGCAGTGGTTAAGAATCCGCCTGCCAATGCAGGGGACATGGGTTCGATCCCTGGTCCGGGAAGATCGCACATGCCGCGGAGCAACTAAACACATGTGCCACAGCTACTGAAGCCCACACGCCCTAGAACCGGTGCTCCGCAACAAGAGAAGCCACCGCAATGAGAAGCCCGCGCACCGCAACGAAGAGTGGCCCCCGCTCGCCGCAAGTGGAGAAAGCCCGTGCGCAGCAACGAAGACCCAATGCAGCCAAAAATAAATAAATTAAATTAAATTAATAAATTAAAAAAAAAGATTTTGGTCTTTTAAAGATACCTTGTCTTTAAGCTAAAATCATCAAAAGAATAAAAAAGACAAGGGAATAAAGGTGGGGTGGTACTTGGGAAGGGAAGGGTAGGGAAGTCTTTCTCTGCAGTCTAAAACACCCGCACATGTCTTCTGGATGTACCACAGCATAACTGAATGCATGTCCAATTGCATTTCTGCACACGTAACTTACTCTTTTGGTTCTTCAAACTCTGCTCTGATATGAAGACAAAGCAAGTCTCTGCTACTAAGTTTATGTCTCTCTCTTTTTGTGGATGTACTTGCTCAACTCAACTTTGGAAATATGGCCTTCGGTGGCTCATTTTGGTATGATTGGTACATAATGATACTCATCAGTAGCTTATTGCTATGTAATCAAAACTACTCAAGATTTCAATGCTGCACTAATATTAACTCCAACCACTTACTATTTTAATGAAGTGAGTGTTGGTATAAACATTTGCATACTTATTTGTCAATACAAACAGATTTGATGTCGAGTAATAAGGTCATTAAAAGTAATCACATATTTACATGTTTAATCCCCATTTCCCTACACCCCTTTCTCCGGTTCCTCTCTTCTTTACCACTGCACTAAATAAGTTATCTAGGAAGCATCAAAACCACAATATAGGACCACCATGGGCTTTTCCATTCTAGAATCTGTCACCATCATTCGAGAAACTGCTGGCAGGGGCCAAGTGCCCAGAGGAAGGTCACTTATTCTAGTCAGATCCCTGCAAGAGGCTCAGAGGCCACTGAGCTGAGCTGTGGTTTGTTTCAGGAGTTTGATGCATTGGATTAAGTCCAGATGAGACCAGGAAAGAAAAAGAAGAGCAACAAGTAGCCTTCACCCGGGTTAAGGCTGTGTGTCAAGCTGCATAGATGTGCCCTGCGCCGAGCTCCTACTCAAACTGGTTGCCTCCGTTCTCCTCTTACCGTTAACATAGCGCAGACCTCAGGGTTGGAGGTGTGGCTTCGGGAGACGAAATAAACTGGGCCACGTAGACTAGAAGACGGAGGAAGCTAGAGCCTCTTTCTGGAAGCCAAGGTGCTGAGTGTTAGAGCCAGAAGCGATCTTTGAGATCCTTTGCCTAAAACTCTGATTTTAGACATCAAGCAAGAGACACAAAGAGGTCATGCGATTCGCCTGAGGTCGTACAACCACGCTGGACTGTTCCCCAAAGTACTCTTCAGAAGGCTCTTCTGTCAAACCAATACAAGGGACTAAGCCTGACTAAGTCAGATAAAGGAGCCACTGTCCAAAGTCACTTCCGTATACGTGTGTATATACACATATTCACACTAGCATACACTCCAACCACACTGGCTAGCCTCGGCCACCTTCAGGTAACAGCTATTAGGATCCACTCCTTTTGCACTGGCCATTGTCTTGGTAGGACAGCCAGTCAAGGTGCCTTGTCCCTCCCTCACTGAGGATGCGCTTATCGCCCTGGGCCTTGGGATTTACTTCTTTTTTTTTTTTTTTTTTTGCGGTACGCGGGCCTCTCACTCTTGTGGCCTCTCCCGTTGCAGAGCACAGGCTCCGGACGCGCAGGCTCAGCGGCCATGGCTCACGGGCCCAGCAGCCGCTCCGCGGCATGTGCGATCTTCCCGGACCGGGGCACGAACCCGTGTCCCCTGCATCGGCAGGCGGACTCTCAACCACTGCGCCACCAGGGAAGCCTGGGATTTACTTCTTGAGTCTTGGCGGACTTCAGGTGGTTGGAGCAGATCCATCCCAAGGTAATTAACTGCCTGGTAGAGACAGTGTCCTGGTCCTGCTCCCGAGGACCCAGCAACTACTCCAGCTCTGCCTTTGTTTTTCATCCTGGGAGTGGGCCGATACTGTGGGTAGACTGATCCCATGGCTCTCAACTGGGGGTGGGAGCTGGATTTTGCCCCCACGCCCCCCAGGAAATATTCAGTGATATCTGGAAACATTTTTGGTTGTTACAACTTGGTGGGGGTGGGGTGGGGAGGATGCTACTGGCACCTAGTGGGTAGAGGCCAGGGATGTTCCTGAATATCCCTTAATGCACAGGACAGCCCCACAACAGGAATTACCTGGCCCCAAATGTCCATATTGGTGAGGCTGAGAAATCCTGGGCTAAGTCCACTATCTATTTCCAATACCTTCTCTCTTGCCCATTTCCCTTTAGAGGTGAAAAATACTCACTTTCCCAACCTCTCTTATAGCTAGAGAATAGGAATCCAAGTGATAGTTTTCTCCAATGAGTTTTGAGCAGAATCTGTTTTCCTAATCAAAGTGACCGGAGCAGTTAGTATTCTCCTATCCCCTTCCTCCTTCTTAGAAGGTAGATAAAGCTTGGTGCACTGGCAGCCATTTTATGAACATGAGGGAAAAGTCAAGAAGAATCGCAGGTACCAGACTTTATGCCAGCACCAATTCCAATGGATATCTCCTTTCCAGACTTCTTGCTGTTGAAGAAAAACTAACCCCTCATTTGTTTAAAAATATTAATCATCAGGTATTCCTTTACTTTCAGTTGAAAGCATTTCAGTGGTCATTCCTCCCAAGAAATTGTTTCTCTGCTTATCTTAGCTAGAATCCATTTTTGTATTTTTGCAAGAAAAGAACTGTACTTGACACAGCACACTAAACATGAGCCTTTGTGGATAATGTATCACAGCCGGAGTGGAGCTTTTGCCTTATTATTCTTGACGCTGGCTGAAATTTTGGCTTCACGTGGGCAAGTCAATGTGGGCAACTCTTTGTTAGCATTCAGCAGTATTTTCGGATCTGTGCTTTGTGATAAGATTTGTGATAAAAATTACTTTCTGCCTTTTAACTATAGATCACAGAAGGTTTCTACCTTTTAACTAGAGGTCAGAAAAAAAATCCTTCAAGCTGTAGGGTCAACTGGACATCTATTCAGGAAGGCTTTTCCTACTTGGGACTGGGGTAGAGTTGGAGAAATGTTTTTTGTGCTCCGCTATGACGTGATCAGGAGGCCTCAGCAGCTGGTACTGCAGTAGGAAGGGAGGCCTGTGTATTTGGGTGGAGCAGACAGAGTGGGGAACGACAGACCCGCCCTCCCCCAACTGCCCATCTCCCTTCTCTGCCAGCACTATCTCCTAAGGTGCTTCTAGGATCTGGGGGGAAGGCACTGCTGGTCATCCTTCTGTGACCGAGGCTCGACTGGTGCTCAACCGGACTTGCACAGGCTCCGGACGCGCAGGCTCAGCGGCCATGGCTCGTGGGTGCAGCCGCTCCGCGGCATGTGGGATCTTCCCGGACCAGGGCACGAACCCGTGTCCCCTGCATTGGCAGGCGGACTCTCAACCACTGCGCCACCAGGGAAGCCCCTCAACCGGACTTTTTACTGTTGGTTCGAGGGAGGAAGTCAGAGGCAGAAGCAACCGGCAAGGCCCTGTCTGATTACGACAGGAACCACAGCTGTGCCCTGGCCCTGCCACACAACGGAGTCTTCGCCCCCCTACAGCAGGGTCTACTCAGGGCTCCTGTCTCCCTCTCAGCATCTCAGCACCGGGCTCCTTTCGTTGCAGGATAATTGGCTTCTTTGCCCTGAGGACTCACCAAGGGCACTTGGGGTCTCCACTGCTATGGACTCCCCAGCTTCCTCTTGATCCGGGTGACCAAGTATAGTCATTTCCCCAAACCGAAACATTTCTTGGAGGCAGTCTATGTGTAAAGGTGGGGAGTACAGGTTCTGGAGTTTGCCCAAGTGTAAATGGGGCTTTTGCCCCTTAATTATAATGGTAACAGCAGCACCAGTAACATTATTAACGGGGACTGACCACCGGCAACACTGTCCTAAGTGCTTCACATATATTATCACACTTAGTAGCTGTTTGACGTTTATCAAGTCGCTTAACAACTTTGAGCTTCGGATGACTCGGGCAAAATGAGGATAATTAGAGGACCAATTCAGATGGCTACGAGGGCTCAAAGAAGTGACACAGCAGAGCGCCTGACATCCAGTGAGCCGTCTTTTAACGTCAGCTTCTAACGTTCCAGGGGACAGATCTTGAGCAGATGGAAGCTACTATTCAGTGTGACTTATTTTGACTTCTCAAGAAGAGAGGATCATGGGCTGAGGCCTGGAGCATCTCTCCTGCCCATTTGCCACCAACAAGCCTAGAACAGATGCAAAACCAGGACCCGAATCCTGGGACCCAGAGGCAGCTTCTAGCTTCCTTCTTGCCACTGGAAACCTGTAAGGCTTGCCTTTGAGGCTGGACGGCTGGAATTTACAGGATTGAACTGAATGTTTGAAGGTTCGTGATTCACTCTTCCCTTCCTTTGCTTGCTACGACAAGCTTATAATGAACACTTCAGAAACGATGTGGCAGATGCACCCATTTCAGTGATGTGCTTTAGTTAAAGGTGGAGGGAAAATGGGCTTTTGAACGGGGATGAAGTGACATAAATAACGATAAATTAGAGTAGAAGATATGGATACCGGGTTACTACCAAGTGCCACGCCCTACATCTCATGAAGTCCACATCCCTGAGAGAAAGACATTACCCTATTATATGCAGGAAGAATGACTTCCCCACAGGCCCAGCTGGGAATCAGCAAACCTGAGATTTGAACATAAGTCATCTCCAAGTCTGGTTCTCATAACCACCTTGCTACGAAGCAAGGCAGAGTGTCACGCAGCTACTCTGCGCAGTCCCACCGCAGAGGGGAGAAATTGCCCCAGTGGTCCAGAATGGATGAGTCTTCTGGAAAGTTCGCTCTGGCTGGGGGAGAATGGAAGCCCAAGTCTGACTTCCTCTGGGCAACAGCTGAGCTCTGAGATGCCTTAACCAGGGATTCTCAAGGTAGAAGAAAGGAAGATTGACCTCGTAAACCCAAGGGGTTAAAATCAAATTCTCATCCGCTATTAGATGAGATCAACTTGGGAAAACTCTGTCCTATTTTCCTACAACTGTGTCTGATATACTGTATACAAGCTCTCAGGGTCCTCCCTGTATTGGTGATCTCCAAATATCTCCATGAGAAATGTTCTTGGTATAAAAGGTATCCCAGTGACCTCATGCAATGGGCTGATACTTACCTGGATTCAGAAGAACAATGGTGTAGTAAGTAAGGGACAGGTTCCAGCTGTCTGGCCTCTTCGGCACATGCTTTCCAGAACCTGTGAGGCTTCATAAACAACCTGTCAGCAAGGTTCCGGCCAACCTCACCGGACGCAGACCCACTCAGAGCTGAACCTACAAACCTCTCACTTCATTAGCTGTACCTTTCTGGCTGCTGTTTATTATTCTATGAGAGAAATGAAAGTTTTCTATTTCTGGCCAAGGCTCTGACAGAGAAACCTGGCTTTTTTTTTTTGAATTGTCCTTCTTCAGGCTCAAGTATAAAATTCGTCGGAACTCTCATAAAAAATGTCAAATCAAGTCCAATTAACTAAAAGTGCCTTAGACTGTTAATTAAGTGAAAGACATTTTTAATGAAAGGCTTACTAAAGGACATTCGAATAGGAAAAGATGTGTTCTTAGCCAGCAGCAGTAAGAGGAATCTGTAAGAGAGGCCTGCTAGGTCATTGGACAAGATAGTAGAGCCTCAGAGAATCTTTGAGAATTCATGCAGGCCTAGGGGCTAAACCACAGATCCCACTCTTTTTCCTTCTTTCTCCCTCCCCCGCTCTCTAGGAAGCAGCCATATTTATCAAGTAAGGCAACCATGTGCGGTTGTGCAGGCTGTGCACTGCACAGTTTCATCATGGCAACAAGGCTGATGAGTAAATCCAAGCAAACCTCATTCTCAGTGTACCAGGAGACATCATTCACGTGGGGACCACATTTTAAGGGGTCAGACAATTTTTGAGACTCGGATGACAATGATGGTTCTTCTCTTCGGAAAAAGGCACAACCCTCAATTGCTTAAATGCAATTTAAAGGGGCTCATGGGTTCCCCAAACCCATCCACAGGCTCTAGTACTTGGGGTAAGAAAGTCACTTTCTGATAGAGCGACTTGAGAAGCCAAATCCAAATTAGAAGCTTGCTTGGTGAACAAATGTTCAAATATTTAATGGTGTCAGACTAAGAAAACACGGTGCATCTAACTCCAAAGAGCTTTACTTTGGTGCAAGAAGAACCTCAGTCATTCTACTCCATAGGCACAACTACGATGGGCAATGCCAACCAGGGACATCCAGATGCTCATTTTTTTCTTGGCTTTGATTTCGGACCCACACTTATCCAAACCCTCTGCTCCCTGATTGACACCACATTCTTCCTCTAAATATGTTGGTCCGTTGAAGCCTCACTGGCCCAGCACCATTGGAGTCTTCAAGAGACCTGCCTTGTCTCTGCCCTCATCTCCTCTGTGTTTATCCTGCCTTTTAAGCTCATAGAGCGATGTCTTATTTGCATACCCTGATTCTCCAAGGAACCCCCTCACTCTAGTTTAATAACAGACACTACGCCACATCCTAGACATAACCGGAATAGTAGCAAGTCACTCATTTGTTCCTTCTATGCATGAAGCCCTCTGGCTACGATCGATCTGACTTGCTTTCATCACATAACCACACTTAGCCATAGGGACCAAATACAGCCATCAGTCCCTACGCACTGGTGAGGAAACAGGCTGAGAGCAGTTAAGTTAGTTGTTCTAAGTCACAAAGTAAACAGCCGCTTTGGAAGTCCAACACCACCATGTGCATCCACCAGGGGCTGGAAAACTTTTTTGTATCAAGGGCCAGGAAATATTTTAGACTCCATGGACCATGTAGTCTGTTTCAATGACACTGCTGTGCCATTGCAGTGGGAAAAGCACCACAGTTAGTACTAACAGTAGGCACGTTTTGTCCTGTAGACCTTCGTTTGGCATCTCCTGCTCTACACCATACTTCAAGTTCCCTGCATCAAGAGGTGGTCATGTTAGAGTGCAAAACAGTCACGACTTGAACATATACAGCTTGGTAGTCTTCTAAAGCAAACCTGAATTCTTCTAGTTAAAAAAAAAAAAAAAAAAAGAAGAGTAGGATAGTAAACTACCAATAAAGTCATACTTGGAAATAAATATGAATCTTACTTATTATTATAGGAAACTTTGTCTTAAATTCTGTATTTCAAATTATGCCAGGCTTCTGAAAATTCCCTAGTTTTTATTTTCTGGAGATGTGGGTTTTATTGGACAAAGAATAAACAGCTAAAATAAAAGGTTAGGAACATTGAGTTCTCTCACTTCCTGGCATGCCTTGGCCAGGCAGGAAAGAAACCTCCTTATTAAATATTCCTTAGCATGTGAGGTCTGGGGCAACAACATTTTTGTTTATAATAAATACCATCCATGCAAGAATGATTCAATGAGACACAGACACTAACAAGAAAAGTGAATGCTGAGGTTTTCAAAGCGCAGTTTCTCCGGTTTTCGGTGTTTGCCTGTTCACTCTTTGGAAGCTCTGCCGTGCTTTACGTGCCTGGAGAAACTTGTCTGAAAGCTTAGTTAAAGATAGCATCGTGACAGATCAAAGATGTGGTTTGCAGGACTCCCTTTACTGCCTCTGTTAGCAGAAGGTGGTGAAGGCAAAGCAACTGAAGAAGAGATGATTATGGCTGAGATGTCTGGAACTGGGCACAGAGACATTGAGCTTTCCTTGCCACTCCTCAAGGGAAGGCCAGCGGTAGAAGGGTAGCCTTGGAACTAACAGAATAGCAGACCTACTGCCCCAAATGATCAAGTTCCCAACTGGGTGAGGAAAACAAGATGAGCAGGCCAAGCTGGGGAATTCACCACAGGAAACCTCTTCCCCAGTACCTGGGCTCATTGTTTTCTAAGTCTTGAAAACTTTGTTTAGGTTAAATGACATTTAGGAATCCCTTTCTTTCCCCAGTGTTTAAAAACAGCTCCCATGTACAGAGTGGTGACTCCTCTACCTTTCCAGAACTATCACAGAGGCTCCAACAAAACAGCAACAACCCAACGATAACAGTAGCAACGACCAGCTCTTATGCAGCATTTCCTGTGTACCCAGGAGCGCTCTTCAAACCACGTGAGGTACTACTGTTATCTCCATCTTACGGAGGAAGGAACTGAGATTAGAGTTTGCATTTTCCCAAGTTTCACAGATAGCAAGCCCATAGAGAATTAGATCAGAGTTGTCAGTGTTTCTCAAACTATTTTCCCTGGGGTACCCATAAATGCACAGGACCAATGGGAAGTTTCCAGGTAAAAGCCAGAGGTGAAAAGGTAAAAGCAATGTATTGGCAGTCTCCTAGTATCTTTCCATTTTTACTCCTTTTGTATTTCAGATTGTGTTTAATATTGTAGCTGTGTTGGTTTTAATATAAACAGAAGATTCGTAACTGAGAGTACAAGAAGATGTTTCTACCATGGCTTCACGCACTCCCGGGGTGCATCTTTATGAGTTTAGGAAACGGAGGTCCGGTCATCACTTCCCAGCAAGGGTATAATTAGTCAGACCCCAAGGTCAAGAGGGTGTGAAAGCGATAATCAGAATGTCCAGGAACACAAACTCCAGAACTTCAATGATTTATTCATGAGTGATTTCACAACCGAATGGGACTTTTTTTTTTTTTTTAGGGGTGGAAGATTATCAAATCTAGCTGCCTCCAAAAGGGCACATTATCTGAATGCCCAGATGACACATACACATTCATTTATTCAACCAACAAAACTTTTGGAACTCCAACACTGGTAATAGGCACCGGGGCTATAATGGCTTGACATCTGACGAGGTGGAGGGTTAACGGGTTTGTGGATGTCACACAACAGAAGAGCGTAAGGCCAGGTAGTTCTAGAAATGTAACCCATTCTCAACTCTGAAATGCCCTCTTCTCCTCACCAACATTTCTCCAACTTCCAACAGATAGTCTTGAAATGCTGACAGTATCTACCCATCTTCGCTCAGTGTCTCATTAAAAGGTAAATAAAACACAAAAACCCTCTGGTTTCTAAGGAACTTCCCTTTGAAGGCAGCCTAACTTCCTCATTTTGTTTTGAGAAACAAATGCTTCCTAATGGCCAAAATATTTAAGTTTGAAAGCCACATAATGAGAATGCACAATAGTCACTTCCCTCAACTTTTTTTTTTTTATTCCAGCAATAATTTCCTTGTCACTTGAATGTGACTCCTGATTGTCACAATGACTCTCAGACAATGACTCGGTGCTGCCTGATGGCACAAAGTGAAGTTGTAAGGCTGATGCCAAAACCATGTCAGCTTAATGCAGGAGAACAGAAAAAGCTGCGAGCAATCTCGCTCATTTAGAAAGTGGGCGGGGCCACTAAACTGGCACACAGGTTAGCTCCAGCCAATCGTCAGTATCTTGATGGGTTGCCTCTCCCATCTCGTGACTTGGAGGGTCTCTCTATTTGATATATACGCTGAGATTCCTAGATCCAGGACTTTGGAAGGCAAGCAAGCCTGAAGCAGTCCCCAAGAGAATTCCACCCCCACCCCACCCCCCGCCCGAAAAATCTCACCCAAGTGTTTTTTTTTTAATTGGAGTATAATTGCTTTACAGTGGTGTGTTAGTTTCTGCTGTATAACAAAGTGAATCAGCCATAAAAAGAAACGAAATTGAGTTATTTGTAGTGAGGTGGATGGACCTAGAGACTGTCATACAGAGTAAGTCAGAAAGAGAAAACCCAAGAGTTTTTAACGAGAGAACAAGGTAATTCAGACTGTGTGAGCTAATAAGGCAAGTCAAAAGGCTACCCGACCCTCTGCCTTTTTTCACAGATAGTAAATCTACGGCCCAGCAGCTGCCATTCTCTTCTACTAAGGACCTCGTGTTCTTGCCCAATGAACCTGGATGTGACCTCAGAATCTTTCCCAACACAGTACCAGCCCCACAGGGTTCAAGATGGCAAGAGACAGAAACTGTCTGCCTACATCTACAGTCCCAATTTCAGCCACCTGGGATCTTTTGTGAATAGCATTCACTGTATAATTCAGAAAATATTTGTGAAGCTCCTGCTCTGGGCCTCATAATGCAGAGATCAAGAGCATACTGACTGACACCCTCATGGAACTGACAGTCTAGTGAGGAAGCTGCATGCTGAACAGTCACACTCAAGGGTGCTAGATTTGACAATGGGTAATGAAGTTATCTTTGAAATAAGATCTGGAGAAAGAGGTGTCCATGGGGCCAAGGGCTGAGGGGTAGGGGATGGGGGAAGGGTTCAGTAAGTGCAAAGGCTGAGGCATCTACAGAAATCCATAGAATCCACAGGAAGTGAGTGTAGCTACAGTGCCCACAGCAGGAATTATGCAGAGGAAGAGGCTGCAAGGTCATGAAAAAGAGACGAAGTAGCATCTTTCCCACTGTCACCTTCTGTTGAGATCCTATTCATCCTACAGTGCCCAGCCTAAATGTCCCTTCCTTTCTTTCCTCTGCTCCTGGGCTGTTGTATCAAGAGCAACACTGCTGTACTATTTACAATAGCCAAGACATGGAAACAACCTAAATGTCTATCTACAGATGAATGGGTAAAGAAGATGTGGTACATATATACAATGGATTACTACTCAGCCATAAGAAAGAATGAAATAATGCCTTTTCCAGCAACATGGATGGACCTAGAGATTATCATACTAAGCAAAGTCAGTCAGAAAGAGAAAGACAAATACCATATGATATCGCTTATATGTGGAATCTAAAACACAATACAAATCAACGTATCTACGAAACAAACAGACTCACAGATATGATATAGAGAACAGACTTGTGGTTGTCAAGGGGGAGGGTGGGTAGGGGAGGGAAGGAATGGGAATTTGGGATTAGCAGGTGCAAACTATTATATATAAAATGGATAATCAACAAGGTCCTACTGTATAGCACAGGGAACTGTATTCAATATCCTGTTACAAACCATAATGGAAAAGAATATGAAAAAGAATACATATATGTACAACTGAGTCACTTTGCTGTACAGAAGAAATTAACACAACATTGCAAATCAACTATTCTTCAATAAAAATAAAAAAAAAACGCAACACTGATGTAATACCATAGACTTTACCACGTTAGAATAGAGTTCATTTATAAAGACAGTAGTCAAGGAGAAAATGATATATAGTTAAAAAAAAAACCAAAAACATATTGCCTGTGAACAAGAATTTAAATCCTCCAGATCTGGTCCCTTGCAAGCCTCAAAGCCAAATCTCAACTTGCTCAAGCTTCTCTTGCTTTTGGCCTTCCATTTTCACTAAGGCATTGGAGTTTAAAGTCAAGCTGAAACAGGAGAGGGTTCCAGATCTTTTTTTTTTTGTCTTCTTTCTCCTCTCTTGGCAGGCCTCTGAATCCCATTGCTTTTGGTTTGCTGAGTGATGTATACTACCTGAGGCCACAGAGCTCCTATTGGGTAAAGTAAGGATTTTTAGAGGCTATCCGGAGGAAGGAGGTTGCAGCACAGACAAGCTACAATGGGTACATAGGATTGAGTTTTTTAAATGGTTCAACACGTAATCCTCTCTTTTGCCTCATTAGGAAAGCACGTATAAAAACCAAATTCATAAGCACCATTTTAGGCCTTGGAGTCTGTACGGTATGTGCTTTTGATGCATTAAGGACAGTGTATGGCCTTAAGGTAGGTACATACAGAGCAAAAGCAGAGACTGCCTGGAGGGGCACCAGCCCACTGGGGTTACATCGGTTCTCAAAGAGCATTGTGTCAGTGGAGGCAAAGGGTCCCCCACCCCCGGGATCTAATGCCTGATGATCTGAGGTGGAGCTGATGTAATAATAACAGAAATAACGCACACAATGAATGTAATGCGCTTGAATCATCCCGAAACCACCACCCCACCCCCGGTCCTTGGAAGAACCCGTCTTCCATAAAAAAGGTCCCTGGTGCCAGAAGGGTTGGGGACCGCTGCAATTTATGGGAATCGGGAGCTTCATCCATCCACACAGCTGTACACAGTTCACTACAAAATCTGAAAGCAGAACTACTCACCAATTAGGGTCACGAACAGAAATCAACCAAAAGAAATACTCTTCTGAACTTCAGCAAAAATGGAAGCCCTGTGCAGTGATACAAACTTCTGCCAGTTTGAACAACACCTCTTTCAAGGAAAATTTAACCCGACCCCTTCAGCTCAATTACATCTTTTATTCCGCAACACATGCTTCCCTGTCTTTCAGGATTCCTCTTTTGGTATCTCAGCCTATTGGTAATTACTTCCTTACATCGGAATCAATGAGACTATGAAATTAGCGTTTCTGGGTCCTGTTTACTCACGAATCCCTACCAGCCATTCCCTCGTTTCTTTCCTCATTCCATAAATAGCTCACGAGCACCTATGTATTTGTTAAAGTCAAGCTGAAACAGGAAAGGGTTCCAGTAATTACCATTACTACGTTTGTGGTAATTTCTTAATTAAGAAATTACCACAAACGTAGCGACTTAAAACAACATAAGTTTATAAACTTACAGTTTTGGAGGTCAGAAGTGCAAACTCCGTCTCACCGGGCTTAAATCAAGGTGACGGCAGGGGAGTGTTCCTTCTGGACGCTCTGAAGAAGATTCTGTTTCCTTGTCTTTCCCAGCTTTTAGGGGCTGCCTGCTTTCCTAGGCTCATGGCCCCCTAAGACGTCAGCTCCCCGTCTCTTCTCAGAGTTTCACCTCTGCCGCTGACCCTCTTCCTCCCTTTTATAGGACGCCCTGTGATTACATTGGGCCCACCTGGATAATCCATGCTGCTATGCTCTCCAACGCCAGCCTAATATCAATCACACCTGCAGAGTCCCTGCGCCAGGCACGCTAACCTACTCACAGGTTTCCAGGATTAGGACGTGGCCATCATTGGGTAGGGGGAGGGGCAGGTATGCTCCATCTTTCTACAACCTACTACATGTCAGGCGTTCCGCTAATGCTATGATGCACAGAAACATATAGTTCCTGTCTTTGTGACACTGTGTCCCAGCGGAGATACTTCCCGGCAGACGGAATGTCATAAACAGAGGCTCTAGAGCAGGACTCAGCAGGGAACACAGTGAACTTGGGGGACCTGTAGCACAAGTAGATCTGTAGCAGAGTGGGGTGGACCACTTGTGGCAGGAAGTGACAGGAGGAATCAGCAGGGGTAGAGCCAGCAGGATTTTAGGTTTATAATGATCAGAGAAAGAGAAGCCAATGCGACTTTTTAACCAGGTGGGTATGAGTGTGACATCTGTGAAAACAACTCACTGCCGGGCTGATGGGTGTAGACGAGATTGGATGGACAGCAGAAAGCAGTTAGTTAGGAAACGATCGCAATAATCCAGACAAGTGGTGGTGGGAGCGTGAATCAGGCTGAAAAACAAAGATGGAGAGGACTGATAAATGCTCTAGGACGGGGCTGGGCAAACAGGGCCTGAGGGCCACATCTGGTTCACACCTGTGTTGTAAATAAAGTTTTACTGGAACATGGCTACACTTCCTTGTTTACTGATGATTATGGCTGCTTTCGCCTCCAAAGGCAGAGCTGCGTATTTGTGACCAAGACCAAGAAGATGGCAGAGCCTAAAATATTTACTATCTGGCCTTTTACAAAAACACTTCACCAACCTCTAGTATGGAAGGTTGAACTGATATGACTTCTACCTGACTGGGTATGGGAGACGGGAGAGAGGGAGGTCTCTTCATTGTGGATGGTACCCAGGGCTGAGGCCCTGGTTTGGAGGGTGTTGTTGAGCAAAGACCAAGAATTAATTGTTATCTAGTGGACTCCATGCAATCACGAGGGTCCTTATAAGAGGGAAGCAAGGTTTTCCCTGGCAGTCCAGAGGTTGGGACTCCACGCTTCCACTGCAGGGGGCATGGGATCGATCCCTGGTTGGGGAACTAAGATGCCACATGCCGTGCAGCACAGACAAAAAAAAAAAAAGAGGGCGGCAGAAGGGTCAGATAGCTAGAAGGGGGCACGGCGACACAGAAGCAGCGTTGCAGTGGTCATGAACCAAGGAATGCCACCAGCCTCTAGAAACTGGAAGAAGGAACAAATTCTCTCTTGGAGCTTCCAGAAGGAGCCAGCCCTGCTGACACCTAGGTATTAGTCCTGTAAGTCTCATTTCAGAGTTTTGACCTCCAGAGTTGTAAGAGAATAAATTCGTGTGGTTTTAAGTCACTGAGTTCGTGGTAAATTTGTCACGCTAGAAATAGAAAACGCATAAGAGTTCTAATAGCTATTTATTATACTTCGAATGAAACCCAAATTCCGAATTCCTTACCATTGCTGACAAGACTTACATTGCTGGATCCCTCCTTCTTACCCCATGTACCTCCACCTCCCTAATTCCCTGTCCTCTCAATTCTATACTGTTAAAAATGGTAGCCAGGGGCCAAATGTAGCTGCTCAGCACTTAAAATACAGCTAGAGCAACTGAGGAGCTGACTTTTTAAATCAAGTTAAATTTTAATTCAGTTACATTTTAATTTAAAAACTGAGGCACTACAAAATCTTTTCTCCTTCACACACAACATTATTATTCGGTAGGATTACAAATGACTTCATCTATGGAAAAATTAGCATCCAAAGTGAGATGTGCTTGAAGTATAGAATGCACACTGGAGTTTGAAGACTTAATATACAAAACGTAAACTATCTCATTAATAATTTTTATACTGATTATATGTTGAAAGGAATGGACAACATATTGAATATGTGAGGCTAAATGAAATATGTTAAAATGAATTTCATCTGTTCTTTTTGCTTTTTTGGATGTGGCAACTAGAAAATTTCATAATTACATATGTGGCTCGTGTTACATGTCTGTTGGACAGCAGCCCTAGTCTCATGGCTTTTGACCTGTTCCTTCTGCTTGCAAACCCATTCCCCAAGATTGTGCAGGACTCACAGCCCCAGCCTGTTTCAGCTCATTTAGAGTTCCACGTCAGTGTCACCTGCTCAAGAACATTCTCCCCAATGCAAGAAACCCCCATTCTCTCTCTCTGCCAAATGCCAGGACTCATCTTATTTTGTATAATAAGTACTTGTTTATCTTCTTCATAGCAACCAATAGCATTTGGCATCCTTATTTACTTGCTTGTGTGTTTATTGTCTGTCTCCCCCAACTGGAACCCAAGCCCATGGGAGCAGGGTCTCAGGTGGTCTCGTTCACCCTTGGTCTCCAGCATGTAGAACGATGCCTGGCAAATTTCATGTACACGATCATTATTTCTTGACAAGTCCTAACTGGACCTCTCACTGTTGAGTTCCCAGTGATTCCCCTGGAAGCTTTTAAATAAAAGTCCCTTGTTTTACTTGAGCAAGTTTGAAAGGGTTTCTATTACCAGCAACCAAAGGGGCTCTGACCAATGGTAGGGGCTGCATTAAAGGGAGTGAAGAAGTTTCTTCACTCTGATTTTGGACTTGGAGCCGATTTGTAAGCCCTATTCAAAAATAAATGCGTAAATCAGGAAAATGATTAGGGAAAAGGGAATAATAATTGGTCTTCTTTCCCTTTCTCTCTCCCCCCAAAAGGTTAGGTAAGAAATATCTTCACTTTATTCTATTTTTTTTTCTTTAATGTGTAAAGAGTTTGCTTTGAAAGGTTTTCCTCCAGGCTCCCTGATGCAGTAACTTTGAACGAAAACCAAATCTGCGAAGGAGACGAAGGGCAGCCAACTGTCTAAATCCTCTTGCAGCAAAACCTGAATTCCTTCTCTGGTTCTAACTGAGATCGCTAGTTTCCTTTTATTAGTTAACATCGCTGCTGTTATTTACACAGCTGTTCACAGTGCATTTTTTCCGCACGTTATTTTTGTTTTTTCCCCGTTCTGTTTGGGCGAATTGGGATGCTGACAGTTTACGTACAGCCTGGGATTTCAATGTGCAGTTGTCAGTGATTAAAAGCTCCAGAAATAACATTTCATGTTCTGGATGCAATTTTTTGAAAATAGGACTTGAATGACACAAGTGACAGAACTAACTTGGATTTTGTATTATTAGTCAAAAGGTAGATCTAGTCTCTCTGTGCTTTTAATTTGAAGATAAAATAGATTGCAAAGATAAGGTCTCCTTTATGATGATATCTTCAATTATGGAGGGAAGTTCTTTAGTTTTCCAATTTACATATTTTACTTGAATTTTACATTTTCCCCACTTTTCTTTTATCTTCCTATCTTTGCTGTTCTTGCTCCCAGCGCTCATAAAATACAGAAGGCAGAAGGGGGAGGAAATCTATTTGACATGCGAACACCAGGAACTGACCTATACAACAGACTCAGATTGACGTCTTTTTAGTGATAAGCAGCAGAAAGTGAACAACTTTTTTTTTTTTTTTTTTAACTTTGACAAGTGATCTCATTTCAGCTGCAGAAAATAAGTAGCCACACAGTCAGGAAATTTTCATGTTCCATTTTTCTCTGGGCATGAATAAATGGGTTTTGTAGGAACAGATAAAATTAAGAAGGACCAGAGTTTTTGAGGCGGTGTCTACACTGCCCCAGCTGAGATATCTGACAATTATTCCATTTAGATTGAACTACTGGGAGGACTGCTGTCTGCCTGAACAGCTACCAAGGAAATATGTAGAATTGTGAATATCTGCCTTGTTTTGAACTTCTTCCTGCATCCCATAGGATATAAATGGTCAGACCATGAAATCAAAGGAAGTCAGCACTGGAAATCAAGCAAGTACTCAAAGAGAATAAAAATCACATCTTTGGGCTTCCCTGGTGGCGCAGTGGTTGAGAGTCCGCCTGCCGATGCAGGGGACACGGGTTCGTGCCCCGGTCCGGGAGGATCCCACATGCCGCGGAGCGGCTGGGCCCGTGAGCCATGGCCACTGAGCCTGTGCGTCCGGAGCCTGTGCTCCGCAACGGGAGAGGCCACAACAGTGAGAGGCCCGCGTACCGCAAAAAAAAAAAAAAAAAAAAAAAATCACATCTTTACCTGGCTACCAAGGGACCAGGGTCCAGAGTACAAGATCAGGAATTGGACCCGCTGCTGGGTCCCCAGTTCCCTAGCCAGGAAAGAACTGCCCTCGCTCGCTACCTAGCTGGAATAAACAACAGTTTTTTACTGTGAAAGACAAAATGCAGAGGAGAATTAATGAAATCATTTTATTCAGGTTCTTGCAACAGGGATAATATCATCAATGAGGAACATCTCAAAGAAAAGGAAGGGGGGCTTGGGTCTCATAGAAGCAAACAAACAAGGGCGTCATCCCTAGTCTTATGGGAATCATGAGGAAGGATGGGAATGAGTCTTATCCGAGTCACTGAGGAAGGATGAAGGTAAGTCTTAGCTCAGCACAGGTGAGGGCAGAGTGGTCCTTGGATGATAGCTCTTTCTCAGAATGCAAAAGGGAAAGGAGGTTATTTTTCTACTCTTGCTGGTTTCGTAGAGCACAGGACCGAGGCAAAGTTCAACACTGTCAGTCTGTTCTTTTGTTCAAGATGAATGGATATAATTTGTTGCTGAACATCTCAGAAGTGATCAAAAACAGGGTCTAGGAAATCATGCCTTGAGGATTCTTGTTTGCATTTCTCCAAACTCAGCTGAACCATCTGTTGAGAGGCAGTGGCAAAGGTTAGTTTTCTAAGAGTTTTGGAAATCAGGCATCTTAAAAGAGGAATGCTTAAAATGAAAAAGGAAAATATTCATGTAAAAGGGAATCTTCCAATAAAGAGCCAGGAATTGAACCCTGAGGATAACCAGTTCCGTGGATTCCATGAACTCTGTGGAGGAAAATCTTCTGGTTATGCAGTTATGAATTTCTTGATGCCCTCAGGCTAGAATACTGATGCTGTGAGCGACGTAGTCCACAGTATTGGTTACCTCTAGTACAAATGCATGCATGGCCAGACGATCTCAACAGTCCAGACTGTGACTCGTCCAGGGAGAATTCAGGGCCAGAACTGGCTGCAATGATGAGTCCTTTGAGGTTAGTATCAAGTCTCCAGGCTTCAGTGTGTAGCACTTCTTCAGATTTTGGAGTCTGATCGGGATCTGAGCAGCAGGCTCTAGTTCTTGGTGATGCCACAATCAAAGTGAAGTAAAACTGAAAACACTAGGATGGAGAATTGTAGCCAGCTATCAAAGGAAATGTAAGAACTGAAAATTTGGTAAGGATTGACGACGTGAACAAGGCAAAAGGTTCCAGTGCAATTTGCAGGCAGGTACTGACAGAGACAAGCGTTTTAGAAACCATTACTCTGTTTACAGAAATCACCAAATGGTCAGACCATGAAATCAAAGGAAGTCAGCACCAGAAATCAAGTAAGGACTCAAAGAGAATAAAAATCACATCTTCACCTGCTTACAAGGGACCGCGGTCCAGAGCACAAGATCAGGAATTGGACCCGCTGTTGGGTCCCCAATTCCTTAGCCAGGAAAGAACTGCCCTCGCTACCTAGCTGGAATAAGCAGGAAGCTGAAGATAAGGTCTAATCCTACCCAAGCTGTATCCCCAAACTGTGCAATACAAAAGACACAGGACAAATCAGGTGATGATTCTACACAGGCTATCACAGTAGGGAGAACTTATTAATGAGAACAATCTCAAAGCAAAGGAAGTGAATTTAGGGTTTTATAGAGGCAGGTAAACGAGAGGGTCCTGAAGGAGTCTTCTGGGAGTCAGGAGGAAGGACAGAGATGGATCCTACCTGGAAGGAAAGGTAGAGGTGGGTGTGGTCTCAGAATATGGGAGAGCAGAGTAATCCTTTGTGGTTAGCTGTTTCTCAGAACGCAACAGAGTCAGGAGGATAGGGGATTTCTCGGCCATCATCTCTGCTTCGGAGAGCTCAGACTCAGATCAAGTTCAACATTGTCTCTATTTTTTTTTTTTTACAGCTGTCCTTTTATATTCAAATGGTATTAAGCACACTGTCAAGTTAAATTGAAAACACTTTAGATCTAAAAATATACTACTGAAACAAATGTAACATTGTCTCTATTTTCCCAAGAGTTGCTTCAGTATTTACAGTTACAGGAACATACACCTGAATACTTGGGGAACAAACAACTGGTGTGTGGTTGACTAGGAATCGTGGGAGGTCTAACCTCTAGTCTAGTACTTGACCTTCTCTAAGCTTTTTCTTTTCTCTAAGTTATCCAGCTTTTTCTTGTACTCTTTTATTGACAAGGAAACCCACGTACCTGAGGAGGCAATCAATTCTAATTTGACTATTCCTCTGTTACAAAATTTTTCTTTTTTTTCCCTCTCCATTTTGAAAATAACTTTTATCCCTGTGTCAGTTCTAACCACTGGTAAATATACAGTATTAGACCCTGGAAACATTACCAGTCCGATGTTGGAAAATACAAAATTTAGTCGGAAAACTATGATTGGATCCTATTTTTAAAAACCTACTTGCACTTTGTAGAAGACAGGAGTTGAACTGAAGTTGCTGGCAAAATGTTAGCGATCTGGATTAATTAGCCAAAAGGTAATTTACAATGAATGAAAATTCTGAATTACAGAATACAGTATTTAAAAGAAACTCAGGTTTATTACTTTCCACCACATTCTGTAACTCAAATTCACTAAGGGAACTTGCCTCGAAGATCATCTTAGGAGACCTATTTTAATATGAATTACTTATAATTAGCATAACAATTTCGTATGCAAATGGTACTTCTAAAGTACTTTAAATTTACTCAAGTATCTTATACATTCCCATTTGCCATCTTATTTACACCTTTAATTTGAGCTTTCGATGAAGAATGACTTCCCTAATGAAGAGTCAACTTGAAACCAGCTCCACAAACTCTGAATTAGCAAACCCAAATCACGGAGATATTACTTCACATATGTTGAACAGTACTACATATAACAAAAATACTGATTCCCAGTGATATACTATTATACTAACACTCTACTCATATTTAAATTCTGTAGCGTTTATACATACAGGATTTATTGTAGGTTGGGAAAGAAACTAAGCTATTGCAAGTAATTGGATGTGAAAGGCTTTAAAATTCATACTGTAACTGCCTGTACTATGTACCGTATATCTTCATCTGGTACTTTTAAAGAAATAGCACTTATGAAGACTATTTTCAGAAAATAGTTCTGCAATGCCCAAAATCTTAGTTCATATGTACAATCAATAGGAGAAAACTGTAACCAACAGCACATTAATAGGTCTTCAGAAGAAATAGAAACTAAAATGGAAAAATACATGCTTCCGCAAATTTACATCTAAAGGGCAAAAGAATATGCAAACTAGCTTCTAATTTTAGCTACCTGGGACACTCTATCTTTAATTTAACTCTGAGAGAAAATGCTTTGGACTGCTTTGAGTTTATAGAATTTTTTTTTTTTTTTTTTCCATTTGGCAAGTATCATGGGCCACAATTTTAAAATCTGATTCTTTCTCAATCTACCTTTTGCAGTTTCCAACTCTCCCATTTATCTCTAGGGACATGCTGGCTGTGTTTACGTTATGCCAGAGAGCTGAAGCAAAAGTGGAATTCCAATTCATCACCCAGATGTTCCCGAACTCCACAGAGCCATATTTGGAATTGTATATATAAAATATCCCTATAATTTATTAATTTTTCTTCCCCACCTGGGTGTTTTGGCATCAAGTCACTTTCTGTCTGGCAACTCCTGGCAAGTTCATATTAAGGCCTGGAAGAGGGGTTCCGTGCTAATCAGTCTGCTTTAATCTTGAAGTGCAGCCAAGTTGGTGGGGGCGGGATGTGGTGAGACACTCCCCAAATGCCCAATTCTTGTAACTCAGGTATTTTTTTTCAGAAGAGTGGCAATCCACAAACCAGCATCCGTGAAAGGGTACTCACTGCTCGTTAATAGTGACCAACGAGAGAGAAAGCTAATTTGCCTTACATTACTTAAAAATACAATGTATCTGTGTGTGTGTGTGTGTGTGTGTGTGTGTGTGTGTGTGTGTGTGTGTGTACATATACATATGGCAGCACTTTTGTCATCAGAATAAAAAATGTTTTTTCTTCTTAAAAGAAGAAAAAGTAGTTACAGTCTTGGAGCTGGAAGCTCTCTTTAGAGGAAATTTGAGTCTGTTTCATCCCTTTCACAGATGAGTAAACCATGGGCAAGACAGATAAAGTGATTTGTCTAAGGTGATAGAGTGAACCAAACAGGAACTGAGACCAGAACCAAGGTCCAAACAAGCCATGCACTCAATGTGGATGCCAGTAGTGGATTTCCTTATTTTGCCACTGGGAAAAACCTATAAGGATAAATAAGGCTTTTATTGCCTTAAATGCCAAATTATATTAGGATAATTCTTATGTTGAAATAGGCTTAGAAAGTTTCATGTTGCTTAAATGATACAAACACTGACATTTTTGGGTGTGAATCAACTCATTCCTTCAGATTGTCACGTGTGATTTACACTGGGGTCACATGGAATTTATTAGCAAACTAGTCTCCGAGACTCAGTTTCTCCTTCTGGTAAATGAGAAGACAAATATCAACCTCACACAATGGATGTGGGATGAAGCAAATGTGTGTCAAGTCCCTGCACTGTACCTGGCACATGGTGTTTAATAAATGCTTTCAGTGATGACTTAAGAATTTCATACTGGAAGGGAAGGTGATGTTTCCATGAACATCTAGATCAAAGACCAAAGCTTGGGCTATCAATCTTCCACAATGGCAAACTATGCATTATCACACAGATTTGCTGAATCATGGGTCACATCTGGAAGAAACCAGCTCGTGAATCACAGAAGAAGCTGCTGTGGTTAAAAAAACCAGAGAATTGTAAGCTCAGCTGAGATAAAGAAATGGATTTTACAATACTGGGAGTGACAGAGAAGAAAGAGTGAGGGTTTTTTGAGAGAGGGTTTTTTTTTTTTTTTAGCTATACAAAATGAATAGTCAAAAGAGTTTGATAGACTTTGAGAGACCCCTCTCTTCCCCAACAAAAAAGAAAAGCAAATTGCACCAAACAATCTAATCTAATCAGCGCACCCAAACTCCTTT
Organism: Grampus griseus; assembly: GCF_964374135.1. NCBI lineage: Eukaryota > Metazoa > Chordata > Mammalia > Artiodactyla > Delphinidae > Grampus > Grampus griseus. The sequence goes on along the minus strand of NC_139004.1, from coordinate 84,678,115 downwards.
GTTCTGGACTAGTAATATAATAAATATCACTAACAAGGCTTTGGTACAGTAACGACATGTCTAATCATGGAACCCTAAGATTGTTTTGCAAACTCTTCTTTTTTTTTTGCGGTACGCAGGCCTCTCACTGTTGTGGCCTCTTCCGTTGCGGAGCACAGGCTCCGGACACGCAGGCCCAGCGGCCATGGCTCACGGGCCCAGCCGCTCCGCGGCATGTGCGATCTTCCCGGACCGGGGCACGAACCCGTGTCCTCTGCTTCGGCAGGCGGACTCTCAACCACTGTGCCACCAGGGAAGCCCTGTTTTGCAAACTCTTTTAGCTGTGTCTTCTTGAGCAGCAGACCTACTGATTGTCTTTTATGAGAAAGTTTAAAAAACTCCCTTCTAGTTGAAGTGATTAAATGTCTACTCAGGGCTGAGGAGACTTTTTATTAAAAGATCTCATCTCTCCTATGAGCTTATGTAGCAGACACTTGACATTTAGGAGGGATATATCTTGAGACCATTGCAAATATAATTTTGGCCAAAAATTGCAGTTAAGTACCACAGAAAAAAATTTAGGAACTCCTTTACATCCTTAATAAGACTTTTGGCATTTGTGCAAAACAAAGCGTAAAGACAACATAGTGATATCAAGATACTCAGGGCTTCCCTAGTGGCGCAGTCGTTGAGAGTCTGCCTGCCGATGCAGGGGACACGGGTTCGTGCCCCGGTCCGGGAAGATCCCACATGCCGCAGAGCGGCTGGGCCCGTGAGCCATGGCCACTGAGGCTGCGTGTCCAGAGCCTGTGCTCCGCAATGGGAGAGGCCACAACAGTGAGAGGCCCGCGTACCGCAAAAAAAAAGAAAAAAAAAGATATTCATGAATCAAGAGATGAGCTCTTGAACTCTAAGCTTGCCATACATGAAATTAAAATTAGTCCCTATATTAGTTACATTGCTGTCACCACAGACTCAGAGCTTAAGCAATACACCTTTGTCATCTCATAGTTTCAGGCTGTAATCACGGTGTCAGCCAGGGTTGGGTTCTCAGCAGGAGGCTTGACTAGGGACGGTTTGGTTTACTGCTTGTGAGATTGTGGGCAGATTCAGTTCCTTGTGGTTGTAGAACTGAGAGTTTCATCTCTTTTTTTTTTTGCTGGCTGTCAGCTGGAAGGCACCCTCAGCAACTGGAGGCTGCCTATGGTTCCTTGTCACATGGGCTTCCCTAACAAGCCACTTACTCTATGGAAATGTGTTTCTTAGACAAATCCAGTGAGCGAGCAAGGAAGAGACATCAAAGACGGGCACTGCAATCTTATGCAATCGTGTACACGTAATCACACGCAGCCCATCACCTTGGTTATATCCCATTGGTTAAAGCAAGTCACATTCCTCTCCACACGCAAGGAGAAGGGATTGTGCAAAAGTGTGAATAACCAGGGTGTGGGATGATGGGGACCACCTTAAGAGTCTGCTCACCACAGTATGTCTGCACAACTCCAACTACAAAAATTGTGGTATTTGAGCTGTCTTTTGAGTAGTCAAAATGCCAATATTAATTCTATAAATACCAAAGGTCTTCTGTCCTTGTCTAGTTCTAAGAGTTCCTACCTTGTAGAGTCAATCAACAAACTTCTCTTGAGCACCTCCTATATGGCAGGCCTACCCTCACGGAACTGTAAACTACTGGCGTATTTGCAGGCACACATGCTCACCCTTTTCTTCAAGATACTGTAGTGAAAGAGAACTTTCTGTTCGCTCCCTTCATTTGCCTTCACATCCCTGCCATTCCCTCTCCGTATCTATGACGGGAACAAGGGCCCAAAGGCTGGGGTTTTCTCAGCTTAAGAGCACATTGAAATAATGCTATGAGAGGAGGTCAACATCAGTGTAAGAAAGTGTAAACTTTGATACTCAGTTTTCTTGCAGTCCAGTTGAGTTCCCGGTAACGCATAGGGATGGAAGATGCTAATGGGCTGGTGAGTTCTAAAGGATGAAGGGAGATCAAAGAGAGAAGAATAACTTATGGGTGCCCATGGGAGACGGAAGCAGGCTGATCTGATACGTGGCTTCATGAGGGAAGTGATGACCTGCCATGCACCTTCGCCAGGATGTGCTAATAGGAGATGTGTTTGTTCTACGTGTCTCTTAGGTATGTGGGTATGAGTAATATTTACAGTTCTAATTTCCCCCAAGTGACTATGGATAAGGACTCCTTCTCCCTTAAAGGAATAAAATAGATTTGAACATGATATAGTTATAGTTTCACCCTAGATGATTCTGAAACATTCTACAGGGTGAGAGAAAACTCAGCCTGGTTATGAAGTCTTTTAATGTCCTCTCAGGGTAGAAGAGACTTCTTGGGAGACACTCTCACAGCAGAGGAAAGGTAAACTGTTTACATCATCTCCTTGCCCTACTCCCTATGAGCACAGAAAGCACTATCTTGTTAGCAAAAACAAAGGAACGGGGTATCTTCTCTTCTGGGCACGTGGGGATTTATGCAGGCAACCCGTATTAGTGTTAATGGGTGTTAGACATGTAAAACCCAGCCCTTCAACGTGATAATACATAATACACCTCTTAATTTTTAATTCACTCGGGTCTCAATTTTACAGCATTTTCTTGTAGTTTGTCCTAATTATAATCATTTTTAATGACAGCTTAAAAATTTCATCCAACTGTCTTATCACATACGGTACTTAATTTCTCAAGTGAACAGTTTTACTGTACACCATTCTGGGAATTTTAAGAACTAAAACATAAAAGGAGAGAAAGTCCTTTGTACGGTGAAACTAGATGTTAATTGTTCTAATACACATAAAGAGACCAAAGCAGTTTCTTGAAGCAAGGGGCTGGCCTTCCTGTAGAGGCTGTTCCAAATCCTTTCGAGGGAAATTCGCAAAACCCCAGGGGAAAGGAGAAGAAAAGGATTTTTTTTCCTATTTTTCTGGGTTCTGCCAAAAAATCAGAACTGGGATTGAATATTCATTGTTGAATAGACTGTCCTTGTTTGCTTAGACCAAAGCGGAAACTACCCAGTTAGAAAGAATAATGATCAGACTACCTTAGCCTACCAGCCTCGGGCCAGGGTATTTGTTAGGTTGTTTGAAGCACAATAAATTTTCTAACGTCTACTCCCCACAACTTGGGCGAGTGGACTCCCTGGTATTTTATCTAGCTTACTGGTCCCCGGAAAAACACAATGGATCACAGAGGTGTTACACTGCTTAGTTGTAATTAATCACAAGTCACGTGTAGGATGTAGGAAGGTTAGAAAGACACACACACACACACACACACACACACACATACAGACACATATTTTTTAAACTGGCAAGAGATACCTTGGGTTGCAGTTCCTTCCCCATTTTCAGTAGTGTTTACACCCCGGAACACAGCTTCATCCATTGTTTCCTGCGGCCCTTTATTTCACCACTCTTATCAGTCTGACCATCAGAGTAACCTACAATCCTGCCTCAGGACCCTGGATTGTACTGTTCCCTCTGTCTCCTGCTCTCTTCCTCCACAAACTGTTCTCTGTTCCAAGTACTACCATCCAAGAGGCTTTCCCCGACTATGATTTGGACCCATCTCCCCAGTCACTCTGTAAGCCTTACCCTCCTTCTACAAACCCCTTGTCACCACCTGAAATGATCTTAAATGTTGTAAATGGAAAATGTTCCCCTTTTAGCAGCACGAACCTAGAAGACACAACTGAAACATGATGCCGTGAAATTTAAGTGGCTCTGTTCACCAGCCCCAGTGAGTCCTGGTCCAAGATCTTCCTGGTCACCACCAACAGGGCTTGTTTAACCACCTCCCCACTGACCTATGGATTCCCGGGGTCCTAGCTAGAGTGTTAGTTTTCAGTCCTTAATTTACATAACCACCACTAACTGCCTTTTCTAGTACATAAAAACCCCTCACTTCCTCTACTCTGTGAACTACTCAGGGAATTTCTCCACCGGCGTACATGCCCCTGCCTAGCAAATTGATGCACTGAATTTTTAAAAATTTTATTTTGTCTTGCTTAGTCGTCAGCTCTGATGGTCTTTCTATTATCATTTGCCAATAGCTCCCCATTTACTTATTTACTGTGTTTCTTTCACAGAATATAAGCTCCACAAAAGCAGGCATCTTACTGTTTTATCTACCACTGTGTGTATAGCAGTGCCTGGCATATAATAGGTGATCAGTGAGTCTGCTGAATTATTTTGTCTGTTAAATTGCAGACTGTCCTTACTTTTGGACTCAGATGATACACACCGACTGGCCAGAATGATTAAACACACTTACGGCTATTTCTGGAGTATGAAGGCAACTGACAACTGAGGAAAGGGCTTAGGAAAGGTTTATGTTCAATTTCAATGTTATATAAATGACGTAATTATTTGAATTTTCCATCTTCCATGTGATTTTTCAGGGGGGTAAGTATAACATATATACAGAAAAGCACCAAATTGTCAATTGATCACTGGACGAATTTTTACAAAGTAAACACATCTTTGATATCAGCACCCAGCTCAAGATGCAGAACATTACCGGTATCCCAGAGCCCCTGTGCTCCTTCTAGACCTGTCTGCCCTGAGTCACCACGGTAACTTGAATGTTTTTCCCGGTGCAGATTAGTCACCTGGGCCTTGGCCGTGTCATAATTAGGACATATAGCCATTTAATATGCGCAAAAAACTGTTGAATTTGGAGAAGACTTCCCATCTTCTGCTTTTTAAAATTGTTTTAATATTCTGGAACTCCTGAGTTTCGTCATGCCTCAGTTACTTATTTTTGGAGAAGCTGGGAGTCTCTCGTGAATGCCAGCTGAGCCAGCAGACGTTTTATGTGCTTTGCTTTGTCTGGACAAGGCTGCGTTTAGATTTCTTCCTTTTCAGTCTGCTTGGGTCACTCCACAGATGAGTACTGGCCAGACTGGGAAAGCTCACCTTTATTTGCTGTGATTAACACTGAGGACGATTGGAAAGAACAAAGGAGAAACTTGAAAGTTGTGACGTTTACATCATTTCAACTGTGCTACAGAATTAGACACACTCTACACAATCTCCACACCATCTGTAAGGCAGGAGTTCATGACCTCGGGTGTATATTGCAATCACATGGGCGTGCTGAGGTCGCGGGGTGGGGGATGCTGACTAAAAATGCACATTCCTATGAATCATTTCCAAAGACCCAGATTTGCTTGTTCTCTGGGAGGGTTATTTTTATTAAGAACCTCATGTGATTCTAAAGTAAGACGCTGTCAAGAGTGAGTTAGGGACCCGTAACCCGGTTTCTTTGGTAGGACTTGGGTTGTGATCAATATTTAAAAAAAAGAAAAAAAGCCAAAATAAAACAAATCAAAATAATAAATAAAACTCAATAACCACCAAAATTTAAAAAAAAAACAAAATTCCCCAGTAAATGCTTCTGACTCTTCATGGGCAGGCAATTTCCTTTTCCTGTTAGAGAAACAGCCCTAATAATAGAGGTCCTAGACACTCACACACAGAAGATTTCTACACACCCACAAACATTTTCAAGCTTTCACAGAAACCACTCCACGGTGGGTAGTAACATGCGTCTTCATCAGGAGTTTGATACTGAAAGTGACATTTGAAGGAAAAATCTGGCTGTGGTTTGACCCTCTATAGTTTGGGTACATCCAGATCTAAGAGAACTACTGGGAAAAAGCAGCATTTTCCCCCATCAGTTTACTCCTGCTGGGCTCCTGTTCCAGATGGCAGGAAGGCACACACGCTATTTCCGTGCGTGTGCGGTCTGTCTTCACTTCCTTTTGGGAAAGGCCCAAGTTTTTCTGGGTGGTACGTACAGAGTTCACATTTGGCTGCGTGCATCCCCTGTGCAGGGTCCACCCCTGCAGCGACGGCGGCACTGACTCTCTCTGAAACGGCTCTAGGCTCTGCAGTGTAATGATCAGAGTCCAACGTGCGCCCAAATAAGTTTACTCCAAGCATGTGCCAGATGGAGTGAAGAAGGCAGGCACAAACATTTCTCTCTCTCTCCCTCTCTCTCTTTTTTGGATGCATCTCTCCCATCTCTATGTGCATGTGCAGTCTGTTTTGACTTCTTTTTAAGAAAAAAAAAAAAAAAACAGGTTTTCCCATGTGTTTTACATAGGGTCAATATTCAGACCAAGAGTGGTCCCCTCCCAATGGCACCTACTGGTCTGATGCTCATACCAGCCACCCTCTATTGGCCCCTGGTACTGTTCTAGGGGTGAACGTGGGAGGCAGAGCAGGTGTCGTGTCTTCTCTGGCCCAGCATGCCCAGGGAGTGAAACTGACAGCCAATGGCCACCCCTGCAGGTGAGCTCACGACCACCAAGGCGGTGGACGAGAAAGCTAATCTCCCTTTCCCGGCGTGGCCAGGACAAGGGATTCCGTGGCCCTCCCAGCAGAAGGGGGAAGTTGCATCCACTGTAAATGCCTGAGGGTAAAAATCACCGCCAAATTAGTAGCTTCAAAATATCATTTTCAATAAAAACTTCATGACAAAAAGCATGTTAATACCCAATGGTTAGTGGTTTTTACGATGGCGTTAAACCATTTGTACTGAGGCTCTACTGTCAAGGCCGTTTCCCTCACCGAAGAAAGAAATTGGCTGTTCGTGCAACATTTGTACACTTTCCCTATTGCTATAAAATCAGCCCCCAGGAGAATTTTAAGTCTTCTTGAATTGCTTTTTAGCACAGACTAAGGAAGTAAAAGTTCTAAAACTGCCTGGTTACAGACAAATCACTTAAAAAGCCAGCTTGGTACTGGCAGAGTCAGGCTACAGGGAATGTTTCAAAAGGCAGAATATAACAATATGAAAGCGAAGTATTGTTATTTATTTAACAAACGAAGCCGGCTGTCATCGAAAACGAAGAGCCTCCAGGAGGGAACGCTTTAAGGTCATGCGAAATGCCAGATCCTTGTTGTAACAGACATCCTGCTATAATGTGTGATGGTGTTTACACACGTATGTCTTGGCTGATGGACTTGTTGATAAACACACACACAGGCACATATTCTCTATTTGATTAAAGTTCATTAATCCACTGCAAGTGGATTCCAAATAGTACCTTTCGTGAAGCCTTTCTCCAGATGGCCAGAATCACTGCATCTTCCAATGAAAAAATATAGAATCATCGAGAGTTAGTTGAATTCAAATCTAATAGATTGAGAGTTAAACTACCCGGATTTAGTTATAGGTTAAATATACCCAGTGTGCACAGTGTTTTTACAAAATGGAGTGAAGCCAGACCGAGAGAGCCACTGTGCAAGGTCGATGGCATTCCAGACATGGGATGATGTGAGTTGACTGAATTGGTAAGTGTTATCTGTTCCTCTCACTGCCTGGTGAGCCCCCCTTCAGGACTGAATTCATCTTTCTGTTCCTTGTTCCTTGGCTCCCATGGTGGTATTCTGCACCTAAACGTGTTCAATAAGCATTTCATGTCAGAAAGTGGATGCGGTTGTGTATTTTCCACTTCCACGGAAGGATACGATTTCATTTCATTCATTGGCCAAGAATACAACGGTCATCATTTTAAACAGTAATTCTATCAAACAAAATGAAACATTTGTGCTGGTTTTAATTGATCAGCGGCGATACCCTCAGTCCAGGAATCTGTTTAAAAGTGGTCCGAGGTAAGCTGCTGGGCGCCTTGCCACATGCTGGAAGCCTCCCTGACTTACATGCCGCGACCTCTGGGTTGGCCATCCACGCATACTGCAAACAATCTATCCTCCCCAAACGTAACAAAGATCTAGGATGTTAAAATCCGGGGAAGACATTTGAGAAATGATAAACAACCCTGAGGATTTGAGTATTTATTCTAGGCTGCTTATGATGACATATTTTTATAACACTTGTCCGGGTGCCAGGTAATGGCAGGATAGAAAATTCACATTCCCCAAATAAGTGAAGGGCGTGTCACCCTAAACCGCTTCCATATCCAGCAGACTATTGATAGCTGAGAAAGAGAGTTTAAAGGTGCAAGAGAGATTTAATTCCTCTCAAAATGTCTTTTAAGAACCTTATGTTCAGAGAAGGCTTCTTTTTCTTTCTTTTTTTTTTTTGACAGCCCGCTCTCAGTGTTTGCTATATTTGTGATCTTTAGAAATGTCTAATGTGTTTTCAGGCCTTCTGTGTACCTTTAGTGAAAAAGGTTTCTCCACTTAATTAATTTGCATTCTTTTTTTTTTTGTTTGCCAGACAGGGTATTCTGTTACATTTTTTTTTTTTTCCCACTAGAAAGCAAAGAAGGAATTGGAGTTATTTTGCATCTCAGTTTTGGAACACTTTATTTGGGTAATTTGGGGAGCAAGCTCATGAGAAGAGACATACAAATCAGATTCCTCCCATTTTCTAAGACTGTTTCAGAGAGTATTCATTGGAAGGTTAACTCAGTCTTTTTTTGTTAAAGTAGGACTTGAAATTGGGATTCCAACAGAAACCCTGTATACCCCTAAGTGCTTCTTCTTGTAAAATAACCTGATGTAAAGTTCCAAACACTATATAAGTTAGGGATGGTCATTATAATAGTCATCCAAGATGCCTGGATATTTTCCCCTCAAGTAATTGAATTTACATATGCAACTTAAAAGCTGCCACAAAAAGAGAAACATAATTTGTGTAAAAACCAGGGCTGGGAAGTTGACCCTCCTCACTGAAAATTAGAATTCTCATAGCATGTGTAACTATAACACTTCATGCTGGTCAAGTAAGAGACCATTATTAGTGACAAGTAAAACCAGGAGATTTGCAATTATGACTTTGTTCAGTTACGGGTTGAAAAGTGCAGACAATTTATGCCGAATCCATCTCATTTCTTGCATTTTGGGATGTTATTAGTGGACGTGGCTTTCACATTTGCTGAAATTTGCATGAGGTCTGCCCTAGCTCTAAGGAAGAGAGTACAAACTGTGTTTCAATGACCAAATCTAAGCTCATAACCTCCAGAGAACATGGAAAACTGGTTCCTTTCAGGGCTAAGGAAAATTGTTTGAGTGTTTCTTAGAGATGTCAGGGATGTAACACGGCAGAAGTCCGTTTTCATGCTTCTTGAAGGTCCAGTGTTGAGCATTTGAAGAAGATGTGGATGTGTTTCATGATAGACACAAGGAGACGGTGCCAGTTCCATGGGAATGTGGCTCGTGTAGTCGCACAGGGCCCTAAATTCAGAATTGTCTGTACTTACCCTCATGCTCTGCTGTCTCCATTTTGAAATTTTAAATAATTTTACCTTTGAACCAGCGTTTTATTTTTGTAGGTGAAGTCCTATAATGACAGGCCACGCATGTGAACAGAGGAGATGCACATAATACGTGTGTTCACCCTTCCTTGCTACCTTGTTTGCATATAACCTTCAAGAAGCTCCTTGAACACAGGATTCTGGATGATCCATAGTGCCTGGGAATTCAGGGAAACTCAAAAGTGAGTGGGAAGGGAGCCTGTCAGGAATGCCCTGAGTTCCACAGAGTATTGGCAGAATGTGGGTGAGTCTAGAAGTGCAATAAAAATAGTAGAGTTAGTTTCTTTAACTTAATTCATTGAAACTTTCTACTTAAGGGCTTCCTGATGTGTATATGCATGTGTGTGTATGTGTGTGTGTGTGTGTGTGTGTTTGTAAGTCCAGGCACACTTTCGAATTTTAGAGTTTTGAGTGACACAAACGAAGAGGTTAAAAGATTCAAAAATGTGTTCTGAACAACCCACACGTCTATCAGCTGAATTTAGAAACAAAATGTGGTATATCGTATAATGGAATATTACTTGATCATAAAAAGGAAAGAAATACTAATACTTACGGCAACATGGATGAACCTTGAAAACAAGATGCTTACTGAAAGAAGCTGGTCAAAGAAGACCACATATTATATGACTCCATTTATATAAAATGTCCAGAATTAGCAAGTCTATGAGACAGAAATTAGATTTGTGGTTGCTAAGGGCCAGGATGGTGGTGGTAGTAGTGGTGGGATAGGGGAATGAGAACTAAATATAGGATCTCTTCTTCAGGCGATGAAAATGTTCTAAATTGACTGCGATGTCAGGTGCACATATCTGTGAATGTTCTAGAAACCAGTGAATTATATACTTTACATGGGTAAATTGTATGGTAGGTTATTATTGAGAATTACAACTCAATAAAGTTGTTATTAAAAATAAATGTTTCCTGGCTCAAGATGGTGGATGAAGCATACACATCTATATTCCCACCTTACCTATAGACCAGGGATGGACACACTATTGCCCAGGGACCAAGTCTGGGCCACTGCCTGTCAGCCCATTTATTTAAAAAATAAAATTGTTTTGAAATGTAGCCACGTGCATTTGTTTACATACTGTCTATGGTGGCTTCCTCACTACAACATCAGAGTTGAATAGGTGTGACAGAGACGTCACTGCCTACAGATCCTAAAATGTTTATTATCTAGCCCTTTAACAGAAAATGCCAACCCTTGTTTTAGAAGAAAAAGACAAGCAGATAAATAATAGCAAATATTATCGAAAGAGCAGGTGCTTGTCATGCTAAGTGTTATGCAGCGAATTAAAACAGAGTATGTTGGAAATGGCCACCTGGAAAATTTCCAAAGAAAAGCCAACCTTGTTACAAACATTTCTTTGTTTTGTCATGGTACTGTTCCCTAAATCACTCTATTTCGTCAGCTCTAAGGCTCCACAACTATAAGGGGCACCATTACTGTATGCACTAAAGAAGAAAGAAATGCTTTAATTAAAATATAGCACAAGGCTTTCTCACCACCTAGAACTTGTATTCTGCACTGTGCAAAGAGCTCTTTCAAATTCACTTAGATGGACGTATATCATACATCATCCTTGCAAACAGAGGGAAAGATGTCCTCCGCTGTGGCAAAAGGCAGAGAGAAACCTCGCTGTGGGTAATTCTGGTAGGAAGTCCCTCTGCTTGGCACTCTATTTCCTCCTCTTTTCCGTCTCTTCTCTTATGCTCTCTTTTGTTTCTCCCCCTCGCTCCCCACTTGTTGCATCTGCTAGTCTCCTCTGCCCAGATGCTCCATATTTTCCCTTCCTCTGATCATCCCCTCAATACATATTCCTGTGTCTTTGTCCATTTCTCTCTGCTTCTTCTCACTTATCACCTCCCCCCACCAACCATCACCCTTCTCATACCAGAGTGGTGAGTACCAAAGACCTGTGGAAAGTGAATATCAGCTGCATCTTGATTTCGGGGAGGGCACAATGTGGAAAACCGTGTGACTCGGCATCATGAAGAATCGTATTGGAGGTTCGCAGACTCTAAGTTGTAAATAAGATGATGTACAGTGGTTACAGTGCAACAGAGATGGTGTAGCTGATACTGTTTGGATCGCAGTTTTGGTAGATTTCTGTATGTGTGTGACCAGCTCATAATGCCTGGAGACATTCTTGTGTTCAGCCCTGCAAAAGAAGGATCCCTCCAGCCCTCTGCCGGGGCAGCCTGTTGTAGCTAGGACGTGCAGGAACTAGTTCAGGATAGAGTTCTAAGGGCAGGAGCCTTGTTTCTGAATTGCACTTCCTGCTCTGACCAATAGGGAGCGCTATGGCGACTTGCCGTTGGGCAACACCCTCTTTCCTCCACCTTAAAAGTGCTCTCTGTCTCTCCAAGTGTAGGTCCCACACTAGCAGGATCAGCAACACCTGGGAACTCGTTAGAAATGCAAATTCTTAGGCCCTATCCCAGATCTGTTGGATCAGAAACTCTGCGAGTGGTGTCCATTCATCTGTGCGTAACGAGTTCTCCAGGTGCCGAGGTTTGGGGACCACTTCTTTATAACCTACCTGGAAAGGGGATCTCTATCACCTTTATCAGTTCTGGGCTTGTAGGCCTTCATCTTCTGCCCCATTAGGATTAAGGGTGGCAGGAGGTGCCAATAAACCTACATTTGTAAAAACTTATAGCAGGGTAAGACTGTTCTCTGTGGAAGAGACAGCTCAGTTAGAGGAAACGGCCCTATTCTTTTTGCATTGTTGGGAGTAGGAAACTTGTCTTCCTTGGGTGATGTGATAGAGCAGGACTGATGAGCAACTATAGCCAGAGAAGGCTCACCGAAGAGGTGACAGGGGGAAAGCAGGCCAAAAAAGCCTCAGCTTTTCCAACATCACGAGCAGCATCTCTGTCTTCCTTTACCTTCTTCACCATTTCAAAGTATTCTTCACGCGGCTGACACGTTAATATCCTCCACGCACCCATTCGTTCATGTCACCCAACTGTTGCAGAAATGAATGGGCTCTATCACTCCCAGATTTAGCCCACATTCCTCCATGGCCACGTGCTGCCCATCCTTCAATCAAACTAGTATTTTTACTTCTGTCTCAGGCTTTGTTCATGCATTCACCCTGCCTGAATGTCCTTTCCTCCCTCACCACCCATTTGAAGGCTACCTGCTTACTCCTGTCACTGTCCTAACTAATCACACGAATCATGCTTCTTTTACAAAGCCTTTCTGTATTACCACAATTTTTTTCTTAATCTAAAATCTGTTAGCATCTCTATACATTGTCCACATTACACTATTTATACATTATTTTATAATTGTTGCCTTCAGTTGAAAGAAATGCTGACTCACATATGTGAACGTACGTGTATATCCATTTGTCCCCCAGGTATTTTAAAGATTTAGAGCAGATTCAAGTTTTCACCTTTGATTTCCCAGGATATACACAGTAGGTATTGAATGAATGTCCATCAAACTCAAATAGGAAAACACGCCTTTAAATGAGTACCCTAAAGAAATGCTGGTTGGCAGAGTTGGCACCTGATTCATTTTTCCTGAAGGGAAATTTCTGTTTGATGTATCTGAACAAACAACACAGGTAGGGGTCAGAGCAGTCTCAGAAAGAAGAAGAAGATACCGGCTGGAGGTTAAAGGGTTTCCAAAAGGGACCCGCAAAGTTGAATCTTCAGGGCTTCCCTGGTGGCGCAGTGGTTGAGAGTCCGCCTGCCGATGCAGGGGACACGGGTTCGTGCCCCAAGCCGGGAAGATCCCACATGCCGCGGAGCGGCTGGGCCCCTGAGCCATGGCCGCTGAGCCTGCGCGTCCGGAGCCTGTGCTCCGCAACGGGAGAGGTCACAACAGTGAGAGGCCCACGTACCGCAAAAAAAAAAAAAAAAAAAAAAAGTTAAATCTTCAGTATTAGTGATTTTGCAGAAGGGAATAAAGAAGGAAGAAAAGCAAGAAAGATGAAAAAAATGGACTGCAAACAAAGTGAGATTATAAGAAACAGAACTATGAATTAGGGAATTCCGTATTTTCAACGATGAGCACAACAGCCATAGTTTTGTTTTTTTCTTTTTAATGACATATTTCTAATCTCCTAGTTTTAAAACATTTACTACAACAGAATTCCCGGAGAAGAAGGAGGATTTCCAAATCTCAGTGTAAATGGCAAAAATCAGGGTTTGGGCTCATCTTAAACACCAGAGAGTAGACAAATGTGTGATCTTCATAAGCTTTCCCAGCATCCCGGGGCCTATTTTAGAGCAGGGTAAATTAAAGCATCAAGCAACCCTTAGCGCCTTAGAAAGTGAAACAAAGACAAGAAGGCTGCAGCATAGGACAGCGGTTAAGAGTTTAGCGTAGGAAATCTGATTGCTGTCGAGTCAGACAGTTGGTGTCAAATAGCTGCTCCACCCCTTACCAGCTGTCGGCCTTAGGCAGCTTAGGGAAGGCTCCTGGGCCTGAGTTTAATAGTATCTCTTAGGTGGTTGGGAAGATTAAAGAAGATACAGTATGGGAAGCTCTTAGCGGAGAGTTTGGCAAGTAATAAACACTCAATAAATGCTAACTGTCATACAAAGAAGAAGCCCTTTTGTCTCACCACCAGATGACATTTCCTTCCTCTTGGGTTCGCAGATTCCCCCATCAAGTGATTACAAAGCTATTTGCTATCTCACAGCAGAGGCCTGCTTTCACGGTAGAGTTTTATGAGTTTCCTGGCTATCCGAGTGCTAGGAAATCCTTCATTTGACCAATGTACCAAACCCATTTCCCTGCAAACCAACAAAACGATGATAGTGTCCTACTCAAAAAACAGAACAAAATCAAAGCCTGAGAACGATGGCATTTCCACAGTAAAGAATAATGACCACATCAAGAATGTAATTTCTGCCACATTCCAGGTGGCCTTCGAGGCAGGTGACAGCAGGGGCCAGGAGGGTATTAACTTCATAATAGTAGATAAGTCAGCAGGAGCCACTCAATCACCTGACAGAAGTCAATTCAGAAGGCATCTGAAATGCCTGCCTTTAAAGATAATCATGTTAGGAATCAAAAAGGGGTCTAATGTTTGAGTCATGCCTTTCAGATGCAACAAATCTTTCTACCTGTCAAGATTTATGGACAGATGTATTTATGTTGACACTGGACCACTAATACTTTGACAAATGAGGGGCCTTGACATACACAACAGATATGTCCAATTCTATTTCCCGATTCAAAAAAATGGATGAAGTCGTGAATCATGACAAGCTGGAGACGTGGGCTGGCATGGCTCTGGGCGGGGGCTTTTGCTGCCCTGGCGCCACCACTGCCCACTGCCCACTGCCCATTTCAGCAGGGCCAAACAGTGTTAGGCTCAGAGGACCCCTCTCACCAATGAATAAGAGTGGAAATGCCTGATATGAAAGTTTAATAAAGAATGGACTCCCATGGAGACTTCCCACACCGAGAAATGAGGCTGATTCCTTAGGCCTCAAAGGATTTGTGGCCCTCTGCAAAGGAAGTGAGGAGAATTTGATTAGCAGCTAAGAATCTGAGTGTTGTGATACCGCAGTGGCCTCGGCTTCTGATTAAGTTTATTACGGAGGCTAATTCCTATCAGTGCATTAAAGTCAGGGCTTCATTCATACCCAAACACCTGGAAGAAAACTGCTTTAGAAAAAAAAAGTCTGTCAAGAGACAATTAGATTTATGATCTATCATCAGGAATTTGATAAACTCACAATGGTCAAAAGGGACCTTCAATGAGATTCCTTAATGGAACAGGATCCACAGCGTTAATAAGAGGGACCTTTGGGGCTTCCCTGGTGGCGCAGCGTTGAAAGTCCGCCTGCCGATGCAGGGGACACGGGTTCGTGCCCCGGTCCGGGAAGATCCCATGTGCCGCAGAGCGGCTGGGCCCGTGAGCCATGGCCGCTGAGCCTGCGCGTCCAGAGCCTGTGCTCCGCAACGGGAGAGGCCACAACAGTGAGAGGCCCGCATACCGCAAAAATAAAAAAAATAAAAAAATAAAAAAATAAAAAAACAACAAAAAAATAAGAGGAACCTTTGCAGGTGGAATTTTATTTCCAGCTGCTTGTTTTTGGAGAATTTGTTACCCCAGAATTTGTTACCAACTCATACCTCTTGTGTTAGGAGAATCCAATCTATAATAACTTACTCCCTGGATTAAAAGAAGGGATTTCTTTATTAGAGGACAACTCAGCATGCACCCGAGCTTTGCCAGAAGGATACAAGAGCCTGGAATGACGACAGTGAGCTTCTCAAAGATCAGAGATTAGATATTGGGTATTATCACAGAGAGGGAGGACATGGTGTTACTGAGGAAGAGGTCCCTATAAGGCTGAGCAGATAGCTTGGGTGGAAAACAAGCATTCAACCCGTTTACCTCCGTGAGAAGGTGTGCACAGACACAGACATACCTTTTGAATTTAGTTGTGACTGTGGAAAAGAGAAAAACAAGAGGAGTTGTGTGGGATACAGACAGTAATGATCTCAACATTCATTCATTCATTCAAAAAATATTCATGAACACTTCCTGGGCTCCCGACCCCACGGGAAGCCCTGGAGATACACCAGTAGAATATTGCCAACAACATGCCTGCTCTCAGGAGCTTACGTTCGACTTGTGGGTGGGGTGAGGGGAAGAAGCCTCAACAGGGAACACACAGGAGCATACAAAGACAAATGCAGTGTGAGATGAATGCTGTAAAGAAAAGAAGTACTTGTGGGATAGAGAGTAACGCGGAGAGGGGAGCTACTCTGGGTAGGTAGGAAGCTTAAGAAAGACTTGATGAGAAGATGACTAACTAAGACCTGAAGGAAGAGAATGGAACGGCCGTGCCAAAACCTGATGTGCTAGAGTGAGGCCAGCGAGTTGAAATAGGCGAACTCTTGGCTTGTTGGAGGAAAAGAAAGGAAGCTGAGGATGAGAGAGTAGGTAAAGTAAAGGCAAAGAATGAAGAAGAACCATTGAAGTGGTTTAAGCTTAGGAGTGATATCATCTGATTCAACGAAAAACAAGAGAAGCATTCTGATTGCTCTGTCAGGGACTGCTTATGGAGAGGGAAGAACGAGTGCAGAGAAATTTGTGAAGACTATTTAGTAATTCAGGCGAGTTGACTGCAGCTTGGATCATACGGACGCCATGCAGATGGAGAGAAGTAGATGGATTGGGGATTTATTTTGGAGTCAAAACAGACTGTAATTCCATAGTCAGTTTCTTCTAAGGTGAAAATTTTTCTTTTTTCCTACCGTGAACCTAAGATTTATATGGAGAATAATGAAATAGTACCCACACAGCGCTTTGAATTCCTTGGAGGGAAGCAAAGCATTATTATTATTTTCTTTACTCATATTATGAATTTATTAACTTTTCACTCCTTTACTGAGGTAGGTATTTCACTGACAGCTGGGGTCTCATTTAGCGAACCAGGTGCCCAAGTTAAACAAAGGTTATATTATTATTGAAGTTATTATTAGAAAAGCATAATAGCGCATGTTGAATACTAGTAACAAAATCTAATTTCATCTAACTTTCAGCAGGCAGCTTAGTTATGGGGCATGGGTAGGGATACCCAGTGATCGTGTTTCTGATACCCAATGTTCTCTTTTTCTTACCAGCTCTAAGGGGGTTTGGCATCTTGAGTGATTCCAACCCAGTCCATTCTGAATGAGACCTTTGCACAGTGGGCAAAACCAAAATTCTCTCCAGAATTTAAAATTAATCTCTTAAGGAAGTGAGGGCCAGCATGTTGACAGGGCAAAAGAAAAAAAACCCAAATTAACTGGTCCTTAAGAAGTAATTAAATCCAGGAAATTTGGTTATAGGAGGAAGGCAGTTTTAGAATAGGTTTATGACTAAATTAAACAAAACATAATAAATGTAGTAAGAACACACAGTAATATATTTTTCATAGTTTGGTTGGGAACAAAATCAGAGCTAATATATTGCCCAAGACCATTCTAATTGCCTCACCCCCACCCCACCCCCAGGCCCTCCTTCTCCAAAATCAGATTGTACCAGGCATAAATTGCATAGTTAGTTGTGAGCTCCATCACTTAATAGTTTTTTTGTTTTTTAAATTGAAGTCTGTAAACCAAATACTATGGCTTAAATGAGGCAACTGTACGCAGAAATACTGGTTAATGCCTATGTTAATCAGGGTAAAAAATATCCTTTAACTTGGACTGGCACTTATTGAGGACATAGTTATTGCTGTTGGCATTTGTGTGAGTCAGTGAAGTGCACAGTAAGAACCTGAAAAGAGTGCTCTCAGAGTCAGGAAATCAATATATGTATAGTTGAAAGATGGCCATTACCAAGAGCATTAACCCAAATCTTAAGTCAAATGGGCAGAAGAAGAGTTTCCTCTAACTGAGTGATAAGTTGTGAACTGCCCAAAGAGGGAAGCATCCTTATCTTTCTCTAGGTCCAGGGCCTAGCTCTCATATTCCACGCTCCCTTCCACCAAAGAAGACATCAGTCTTGTCTCAGTTGCCTACCCCACTTCCATTCTCCTTTTCTTCTTTTTTAACAGAGCCCTGAATTTGACTGGGGGGACCACAAGCCTAGGAAAAATGACTAGTTTCCCTGATTCCCTTGCAGCTACGTTTGGCCGTGTGACACATTTCTGGCCAAGGAGATGTAAGTGGAAATCTGTTGGGTAGGGCTTCCTGGAAAGCTACTGTTTTCCTAATTTTATTTATTAAAATTTTTTTTTTTAATGTTTTTAGAATTTATTTTATTTATTTTTGGCTGGGTTGGGTCTTGGTTGCTGTGTACGGGCTTTCTCTAGGTGCTGCGAGCGGGGGCTACTCTTCGTTGCAGTGCACGGGCTTCACATCACGGTGGCTTCTCTTGTTGCGGAGCACGGGCTCCAGGCGTGCAGGCTTCAGTAGTTGTGGCACGTGGGCTTCAGTAGTTGTGGCTTGTGGGCTCTAGAGCACAGGCTCAGTAGTTGTGGCGCATGGGCTTAGTTGCTCCGCGGCATGTGAGATCTTCCCAGACCAGGGCGCGAACCCGTGTCCCCTACATTGGTAGGAAGATTCTTAACCACTGCGCCACCAGGGAAGTTCCTGTTTTCCTAATTTTAAAAGGCCGGACTTCACTGGCAAGTCTTTTTAAACATTTTAGCGCAGTACCGTTTTTCTCTTCTTTGTGCCAGAAACATGGATGCCATGTCTGGAGATGGACCAGACATATTGACCACATAACGCATCAAGCATGAGAATGAATGCTAACTCACTAAGGGTAGCGTAGAAGTTAAAAAGAGCCTGGGCCCTGCCAGGATGGTTGAGCAGCGCTAACAATCTTGGATTGCCTACTTCCAGACTCGCGACTACATTTTTAAGGCACAGCTAGCTGAACTCTTATACACTATCCTGAGACACTCAGGTGGACCATCAGCTTTCACCTCATTTGCAGAACAATGCCGCCATTTCACTCTAAGCTTCCTGAGGGCAGGAACAAAGCTTTCTTCATCTAAATGTTCTCCACGGTGCCCAGCTAAGAGCCGAAGGTCTAGGGAACACTGAAGTAATTTCAGACTGCAAAAGGGATGCAAGAAATCTAAAGCTTCTTTTGCACCCGTGATTCTTGACCAGGATTGTGCGTCAGATTCACCGTGTGTGTATACATGCATGTAAAAATAGACACACAGACGTATACAACATAACTACCTCCATCTCCAAGCATTCATTTTTAGAAGGTCCCAAATGGACCTTCTGGCGTCTGTATTTAACAAAATAAAACAAAGCAAAAACAAAACAAAACCAACCAACCAACCAACCTCTATAGGTAAGATTGAAATCCTTTCTTCAAACAATTGTCAGGAAACTTGGATTTAACTTCATGTACTTTATGCAGTCATCCATCCGTCTCTCAATAGTCCCTTCCAGAAAAGTCTGCCATTGGTGGGCTTCCTAATTTTGTGGTCACATTTGGATCTTCAGGGGCAAGAACTCCCTACCTCTCACCCCCACTTATGAAACACAGTTTACTGTAATACCAAGAGCCTTTTCTGTTTTAGCAATTTGAGAGGAACACAAATTAGAACAAGCAAGAGTTAAACCATGGCTAGCCAGTCTGGAACATTTTCAATGAGAAAGCTTCAAGAGTTTGCCTAGTAAGGAGTTATAATTATCATATCCCTTAGTAATTAAAAAACTTCAAGATGGCTAAATGGTGATTGTCTCTGGAAGGGTCAAGGTAGGGACACGGGGGCATCCAATCAGCTAGGGACATGCTGGAGCTTCAGGGCAGGACTTTTTCTATAAGTGGATGATAGGTGCATGGATATCTGCTACCTATATACCTTGTGTACGCATTAGAGATATGCTTCTGAGTATGAAATATTTCATGAAAAATATGGAGCAATTCAGGCAAAGAATATTGTAACTTTTCTTTCATCAAAGAATATAGAAACAAACAAAAGTCAAACAAACAAACAAACAAAATGAATTGGGTTTTATATAAATTTTCCCTAAGAGTGGATGATTCCAGTTTCCAGCCTCGGCAGTTTTCTTTTCCACTACCTTAGTACACACATTTTCCTGATTAAAGAAGTCTTCTATAATAAAATGTAAACCCTGGCCACATTAGAGAACTCATCTCTAAAGTAAGGAGTGTTTTGTTTAGAGCACTAACGGTATAATTACTTTCCACTGACCCTCAACTTATGAAAGAGAGGGCAGGTCATGGAAGGCTGTAGATCTACCTTGTTTTATTTCAAAACAAATTCTATTTTTATTTTTTTTCCCTCTTGGACAAGGCCTTCCAATGATCTGCACTTAAGGAGAGAGATGCAAAAGTGTACAAATCCCCACAGAGCAGGCAAACTCGCAACAGTATAATTTCAAAGGCCGCTTACGTCCTATCCAATGCCAAACCCTCTTCAGATTGGGAGCAGAGTTGGATAGTGTGTGCATGCCTTTCCTTGCTTCCTGAAAGTGATGGAGGCTAAAGTAAGGCATTGACAGGGAGCAAGGTGATGAGGGGTGTGCTATTCCCCTGTGGAGAGTCCATGGCTAACATTGCTAATTGATTACAAAATTCTTTCCTATTGAACCAAAGAATGGAATCAGAATCTACAAAACAGTGCTTCGAACAGTCCCTACCAAACTGTTGGAGATGACGTATGACCTGGACCTAGTTACCATCACTGGTGAAAGGTGAAGACCAGTTCCCTGAGTGAGGGGGGAACAATGAATTTCCCAGCCACATATTTATTATACTTCAGCTTTGTGACCCTTCCCTCGGCAAGGTCAGCCATCTGCCTGGTAGGTTTTTGAGATGTTAGAGACCAAATCCATCACACTGAATGAGATGACTTTCTCAAATCACTCAGAACAATCGTTCTCAAAATGAGTATGTATTAGAAACATTTGGGGCTTCACCCCCGTAGATTAAGGTAGGTCCAAGGCAGAGCTCAGGTGATTCTGGCACAGGTAGCCCACATTTTTAAAAACACCACCTTTGGCTTGGCCCAATTTCTCTTTGGAGTGAGACTCTCATTTTTGGTGGCTCTGCAGACTCATAAGGACGCCATATCCAAGGTGCGGTGGATATGTCTGCCACTGTCCCTGCCCCTACCCATTTGTTTCAGACCTGAAAAGGGACACAGATGGAAGTTGTAATTATCTGTCCTAATTTCTCTGGCCACTGATGTACTCACTGACTCACCCCGCCCCCAAACAATAAATTACACGCAGTAGGTTCTCAAAACCATGTTGAATGGATGGACACGTGAATGCAATTTTACTTCAGGAAGGGGCTCTCAAAGGTCTCCTGACATGGAGTTGAGGGTCTTTTGAGGTCTTTGATCTGTATCACCTTTTAAAATACTTTTGCAGGGAAAAAAAATGGCCTTCTTGGGAGCCCACTCCAGAGCCAATGCTGTCAGTTGGAATGTGAGGGCAGCAGCTTGATCAGGGAGCACTTCTGCAGTGGAAAATCGAGAAGAGCCTGGCTGCCAAGGGACCCAGGGGCACAACCGCCGTCTGACAACTTCCTCTGGTGCACAAGCTGCCCACTATGTATAAAAGAGCACAGCTTGGAGCAGATGTTGGCATGAGAGTTATCCAGTTGAAAAACTGGCTCCAAGTCAAGTTAAACATAGGACTGTATAAAGTAGATCACACTTGTTCATTGACAGTTATTCACCTGTCTCTGCACTGCTCAAGGTCAAGGCTGCCAGCTGCTTGTTATAGAGGGAAAGAATTAGCTACTGTTTCTCATCATGTCTTTTTAAGTTTTAATGCCAGATTCTCAGCAAGACCTCATCCCACGTAACTCTGGGACATCAGCATGACATACCTCCAATCAGAATGTAAGCCATCCACCACCACGGGGGCCACCTTCTCCTCCAGGGACAAGTGAACTGTCCAGATTCACGGGGTGTGTACTTCTCAATAACGGCAGATTAAAATTAGTCTAGCTTTCACCTCAGTTCAGTTCAGTACATATTCATTGAGCACCTGCAATCTGCCAGGCTTTGAGTGAGCCCTGGGAATATGGCCATGAACCAGCCAAACGTGGTCTGGCCTCACACAGCTTTGAATCAAGTGCAGGAATTCTTACCGCTTCTGTGCCCTAAAGCCCTTTTGAAGTTTGGTGAAGCCTATGAACTCTTTCTTGGGATAATATTTTTAAATAGATCAAATACAGAGGGCTATAAAGAAAATCAATGATAATGAAATTATCTCTATAATTTAAAAATTGATGTAATAATATATGTGCTTCTTTATTAATCTATTAAATAAATTCTTGTGGCCTGTCTAGCGACTACCTTAATAGCGACGAGCATAAATATTTCACGAGATCAGCAATAACTGTAACGTGTTACGAAATATCTCTGCTCTATTGTTGACCAAGTCATAGCCAACTGCTAACACTACTGTGCTTTGCTGCCTCCATCCACACTGGAAGGAAATGATGAATTTCAGTTTGAAGTTAATGAGAAGAAGATGTCACTTTTTCCCCCAGGTAAGTCCGTAACTGCCACCACCTCCCAGAATTTCTATCTATGGAGGTTTGTCAAGTCAGGTTAAGAATTCCTGGTACTAGATTAGATGATGGATTTGGTAATTCTACTACGCCATATCTGTATCTACATATCTATATAGAAATAAAATATAGTTCATGACAGGTGTTGTGATCGGAGAGTGCAAGGCTATTGTAATATCTAATTGAGTCGTGGGTGGAGGAAGGCTAGGACATTTGGAAGAAGTCTACTACTTCTATGTATGTTGGGATATAAAAGATAAGTAAAATTAAACCAATGGAGGGAGTTTAAGAAGACGGAATTAAGTACTTATTCAGACAAAAGAAACCACAGATGCAAACTCCATACAGCAAAACAGAGCATGCAAGGGAGGGACGAGAGAAGTTTCCAGGGCAGGATTGTGGAATGGTGAGGCAGGTATGGCTGGGGAGGGTTAAGAGCTGAGACGTGAGCGGTGAAGATAACCAGGTCATAAGGGAAGGGAATCCACGTTAAGGCGTTTGGCCTTTATCCTAAGACTGGCGAGAAACCATTGTTGGCTTTTCGGAAGTGTGTTAATTTAGAAGATCACTTTGACTATTATGTAGAAAGCAGATCACGGGGTAAAAGAAAAGAGGCAGAGAGACAGTTGGAAGGCTGCTGAGCTAATCTGGTCACTGATTTGATGTGGGAGTGAGCAGGGTTCTGGGTGTACGATGGCACCTTCACTGAAACTGAGATTTCAAAAACAGAAGTGGATTTAGGGCAAAGGAGAAATACTGAGTTTGGTTTTGAGCGTGGTCAATTTTCTGTGTCTGTCAGAAATTCTAGTGGCCATGACCAGCATGCAGTTGTATATCTGCATGGAATCTGACGCAAAGAAAGAAAATATGGGCTGGAGATGTAAATTAAAATAATCTTTTTCTTGTTGGAAACCAAACCAAAATTCTAAAATTGGTGACAAACTATACTGAATCACATGTTATGCAATTATGTTTAAAAAACTATCATTTAGTGCTACGTATCAGGCATAATAACATATAATCTATATGTATTTTCTCAGTCCTTGAAAAACTGTATGATCTAGGTGCATCTGTCCTAACTTCAAAGACGAGAAAATCAATACTAAGAGAGGCTAAATGCTCTATAGGTCATATGGTAAGTAAAAGACACAAATCAGGCCACGGATGCCCAAACCCATGCTCTTAAACACCGTGTTCTAGGGATTCCCTAACTGTCCTCCGTGAGAAAAAAGCATAACATTCCATTTACAGAAAAGACAATAGAAATTTCAAACTTTCTCTTTCTTTCTTCCTGAAAAGTCAACCAATTTCTACAAGGTTTTCTGCACATTTTTGTTTGAAGGCACAGATTACATCTAATAAAATCTTTTTAACCACTTCATTGGTTTGTATTGTGTGTACTCAATATATATATATATGAAACGAATGGAAATATGTGTTTCACCTGAGTTAGATTCATGAAGGAAGAAGAAAATGCATGAAAATTTTGTGAATTAGATAGAATTATGTTAGTTGCAAGAGACATACACCCATAAACCTGGTTCAAACTAGTTTAAGGGGGAAGAATAGATTCATTCTCTTTAGAATGACTGAATCCATGTACTGTTCAAAGGATGTCACTAGATTTGGTCTCTGTCCTTCCTTTACCAGCCTGGGCTTGTTACAAGTCTCCCCCCTCCCCAAGTAGCTCCAGGTTGACATCTTAGATTCATTTCCAGGAAGAAGAGTTTCTTTATTCCAGGCATTCCAGTATGATTCTCTGAATTGCATCTCTTTGGTCTGGCTGGGATCATACACTCATTTTGAGCCAATCTCTGTGGCCAAGAGGAAAGACTCCAGTGTCTGGCTGGGTCTGAGTCACAGGTCCACCCTTCAAGCGTGGGCAAGGATGAGGGTCCTCCCAAAACCATAAGGGGATTATAGGGGTAGGACCTCCCCCCAAACACAGCCTCTGCTAATAGTAAAGGGAGGAATATGCGCTGGGCAGGCAACAAACAACAGATGTCCATTGCATTTGGCCACAGCAAAATAAGATTCTGGTTTGTCACAAAGAATGCAGTTTTCATATAAATATCTTTGTGTCTAGAGATAAGAATATTTCGACAACAGTAAGCTCCACAGTTAACTATTCAACCACCAGGTGTTATTTTACAAGAGTCACTCTGTGATTTTAACTTGAATGGAATAACACCACCAAGACATAAAATTTTAAGGGCACCTAACTGCAAAAAATGAAAACAACCATAAGCAATGTCATCTGGCCTCCTGTCAGAAATTTCTAAAGCTATGTACTCTGCGATTTAAAGAAAAAAAAATCATTCCTGACACCAGTGGAACTTCTGTGCAAAGAATAAGTGACTAATCTTAGAGGAGAAGAAGAAAACTAGGTCTCATTATCTAAAATCTATTTGGTTCCTGGGTTCCATGAGTTATCACTGTGAGGAACACCACCCTTTATAATTTTAGGCTAATAATTCTCTGTGTTTGAGGTAGGATAACTTTTACTTTTTGGTGTATCCTCATAAACACCAATGACATACACAATTATGTAAATGTAACATTTAACAAAATAAGAACAAAATTCCATCCGTTAAAGATGAACTATAGCATTCTCAAGATGTGTGACAGTGTTAGTTTTGTCTACAAGTAAAGTAACAGAAAAAGGAAGAACAACTAGCAACCTAATTGAACTCATTAGACACATACGTTGTCATCATTAGCACCGTATTTCTGTAGTGCCAATATCAGAATGCCTGAGATGAGAGATGTCAAGACATTGTTTAAAGAACAAGTTCATCTCACAACAAAGCAGAGCAAAATTAGATTAAAGTTTTTCTTCAGTGGTCTTTTTTTTTTTTTCCCCCTTTCCTCCCTCTCCCTTTTTTGTTCTTGGCGCCTAGAGAGAGATTAATTAAAGAGGAACAATAGGAAGTTGTCTTAGGAAACTGATGAACATAAATATTTCAAGATCAAGAGAGGGATATTAATAGGATGAAACTAACACTGAATACCTACTATGTGCATGGAATTTTGCAAGAAAAAAACCTTTTTATCTTAAAATAATTTTAGACTTACAAAAGAGTTGGAAAGAAAGTATAGAGGATTCCTGTTTGTTCCTTAGCCACCCTCTCTTTCTGTTACCATTTTACATAATCATAGAATGTTTAACAAAATTAAGAGATTAACTTCAGAACAACACTATTAACGATTTATTTGAATTTCACCATTTTTTTTCCACTGATTTTTTTTTCTGTTCCTGGATGCAGTCAAGGATTCCACACTGCATTTTAGTACAATTCTTCTAAATACTTGCATATCTGTCCTCGACTCTGCCTGACTTTCATACAAACTAAGTAACAGAGCTTAAGATTCTTGGTGGCAGGATCTATGATATCAACTCCTGTAATTTTCTTATCCCTATACTTCCCACTTTGTTTATAAATCAATAAATTTAGGAATGCTATTAGGAATATTTTTGCCCAAATATCTTTACCAATTAAAGAATTTTACATTCATACATTCAGAAATTTCTCCTTTAAAGCGTATGATATAGCCAGTTTCACAACCTGTATTGATCCAAAACTAGACAGTCAAGAACATCAATACAGTACTGTAAGAAAACTACTAGTGTTTGATTCATTCAAAAGGTAGGCATTTCTTTTCCAAGATTCTGAACAAACAAGAAGTGGTTAAGCGGATCTTGTGGTCATTCGTAGCCCAACATCTATTCCCGCTTTTTGATGTACCTCAATTTTTCTGTGTGTGTCGGGGGGTATTACCTCTTCCTCTGTGCAAAGATAGGTGTGGAAGGGCAATTCCTTGTGATGGTTTCACACTGCAGAGGGTGAAGGATCACCTTCACCTCCCTTGTACCTGGCAAGAGACCAGCAGTACCTATAAGGCCTAAGCTCAACCAGCTGCAAACTGTTTCCCAGAACTTTGGATCTTCAGCAGATAATATAAGGATGAAAAGGCCAGCCAGAAGCCAA
This sequence comes from Grampus griseus, assembly GCF_964374135.1. NCBI lineage: Eukaryota > Metazoa > Chordata > Mammalia > Artiodactyla > Delphinidae > Grampus > Grampus griseus. The sequence goes on along the minus strand of NC_139004.1, from coordinate 84,651,893 downwards.
CACCCAGCTCACGATACTATTTCTACTATTAAACTCTGGTTCCTGCTGCCCAGTCCTCTCTTCTTACGCATTTCTAAGCCAAATTCTTTAGTTGCCCATTAATTCTGTGAGTCTCCACCTCAACTTTCCTTCCAATCGATTCCCTTTTACTTAGATGAACAGAATTGTTTTCTGTTGCTTGCAACCACGTGCTCTAGGTAAAACGTACAAGATATCTTCTCTAAGCATTACTAATTCCTCACATGATTAGAATGCTTTGAGAGGCGCCTACACACTTTCTTATCCAATCCTTCCTTTGCTTAAAACTCTGAATGTTTGTAAGCCTGGAACCCAGTACTCCCCATTTAGTCATATTCATCACACTTATTTTTTGCTGTCTGATTCCTGCCCTAGGTGACGCTCTCCATGCAAGCAGGGCCTTGGCCACCAGCATCTAGCACTGTATCGGACGTGCATGATTACGAAAAACATCTCTCCTAGTAAATAGACACCGTTTACCACTATTCACGAGAAATCCTATTTTAATTTCTGGTGAAGAGCCAACATATGTGTCCAACTTCAAATTAGCAAAAGCAGATACTATTTCACCAAATATTGAAGAAGGTCCCTTTAAAGGTGCCAGAAACGTTGCCGTCATGTACATTGGGAAGTTGTTTACCAGTTTTGATTTCGCCAACTAGGCCCATATTATTACTTGGCCTAGGATATTTTAGACAGAAACCACTTCCATATGCTTTGCTGAATCTCATGATAGATCATTAAAACTCTTAAGGGAGACATTATTTTTCTCTAGAGTTAAGACGTATTCAGAATCATGGGCCTATAAGTGAGGAAAAACTACAGCCAACCAAAGCCATAACGACATTGTTTAGCAAACGAGCGTGATGTTTACAACAGGACTGAATGTGACAGCTTTCAAAGCATTGTGTATATTTCTAGGCATCTACATGGATAGCTCTGACAGCATGTCAGTTATCATTTTTGTAATAACGTGGATATAATTTATTGGAACTCAAATACAGAATGAACTGAGCACACGCTTCGGCCCAAAGTACTAATTTGTCCATTGCTGACAGTTTTGTATGTGTTTTAAGTAGAAATAAAGACATTCTAATTGAATAAACGTTTTCCCCTTGCTAACCGTGCCCTCTCAGGGTTAACAGCAAGCAAATGGAATAATGTAGAATCCTTGCAAAAGTAACCACAAATAAGACAACCATGGGGGAGAGGTGGGTTTCAGCTTTCCTGGTTGCCTGCCATAGAAGTTTGCTCATATGTGATTGATTGCCCTGGTGAGTAATACCAGTTGGCAGACATTAGTAACACTTTGTCTTACTTTTGGTACAGTTGTTAGCTTTTCTATGTTTAGCATGTTTTCATATTTTAATAAGAATTCTGAAGCTGTGTATATATATATTCAGCATTAGCCTGAAACTTGACACTTTTGATTCTGGGGTAATTTATAGCTTCATCTGTATTTGACATAACTACAAGATGCTTTCAACATATGGAATTATGCTTGTAAAATTTAACCTTATTACGTTCCTTTTCCAGCCCCTGTGCATTTTTTACACACATTTTACTTTGCATTTTAAACATTTTGATTAGATATTGTTAGTGCAGTTGGCACGGTTTAGAAGGAGGCACAGAGGACGGGAGAAAAGCAGGGGATACTTGGAGTTGTTTGTTGGTTTTTTTTGACAATTCACCAGGAGGCTCCATTTCATTTATGAACCGAGATGGATGAGGTACCAGCCTGAAATTCTTTGTGACGTGGCCAACAACACGAGTACCAGGAATGTTTTTACCCCTGCACTAAAGTATCGGATGAGGTGTTGGAAACATGCAGGCTCTTCCAGGATTTTGTGTGGTGCACTTGCTCCCTTCTGGGAGTTGGAACATGTCCACCGAGCGAACCATGTGAAAGGCATGAGCCTTCAACAATGGTATGATGGAAATTTAAATAGGCAAGGACCTGCGCCAGGTTTGGGGAGTATTGTTTTAGGCTGACTTTAGCTCCAGCCAACGAGTGGCTTGGCTTGTGTACTTCAAGGCAGAAGTTGAAAATGGCTTATGGTTGTTTTGAAAATTCTCGGAGTTTCCAGATATTTAATAGAGCTGCCCCCATCTTCATCAGAAGATACTTCTAAGGACTATCTAGGAAATGGCACAAAATACCCCCAAGAATGGTTTTTAATGGCCCTGAATGGTTTTAATTCGCAATGACAAACTACAATGAACTTCAGGGGAGGGGAATCCATTCTGTATTTGCTTATTTCCGTTTATTGCAACTGAGAAGTGCGTTTTAAATGCTTTATTATGTTCTTTCTATGGAGTTCAGTTAACATTGCCTCAGGCCCATGAGTAGGGGAAACTTGGAGGTTTTTCTTAAACAAAAGAGAGGAGAGCTTGCCCCTGAAGCAGGTTTCCCAAGGTCACGGCTACTTCTAATTACAATTCTAATGAAACATAAGGAGATCTTCCCAGGAGATCGCTACTTGGTAATTTTTCAACAATAGCTATACCATCTTCTTCCCTATTTGGAAAATACAGAAAAATGGCCCATCAGAGTCCCTACCATAGATTTCAGTTTTAGGCTCGGTATTTCTGAATTCCTGATTAGTTCTCTGACAAGCAGCACATTTATACACAGTATGAAATATGAGCCTTATCTGTGCCTGGGTCTTAATTTAAAATTTGCATTATACAGTATTTATGTAGACCTTCTCTGCAACCTTTCAAGTACTCAAACAAATGATTCTCCATTAAAAGAGTTTATCTTGAAATATCTGTCTGAGCATTGTAAATAGCATGTTATGGATCACGCATTTATTTAGACAAGTGAAATACAGCATCAAAAGCTATCGCTGAAAAACTAGGCCAATATGGGCATTAAAAATATAGCACCATATATCTTGGGCAAGAAAGTTCTCCAGATCCCACATGTGATGATGGGGAATATTTAGACTCTCTAGCAAAGATTACATGTTTCTTGATTCATCTCACAGCGCAAGTCTACTTCATTTGCAAAGTGATAACCTATTACCATAACTAAACCGCCTATTGCATGGAGGCTCAGAAATAAAATAAAAAGATTAGCCAGTTATCTTATTTACATATATTGAATTGCAGTAATACAGCCCGATCTCTGCCTCTCATTTGATTCTAATTAAAGCATAGCAGAGAAACTGCAATCCACACAAGAGCTTATTTTAATAGTCAGAGCTGGCAAAGTCCCAATATCACAATGTAGCAATTAACAGCACGGCTGTATTTGCTATTCATGGTTTGATGTAAAAACTTGTTTATTAAGATGGGCTGGAGGCGCTGGTGTGCAATAGACCTGCATGTAATTAGATTCCAATTATTTGTCTGTTTCTGATATTGTAAACTGGCACTTAGCACATCAGTTAAATTGACACACGGCGCTGCATGGTTTACTCGGTAATTAAAACATGTTCTGTTAATTAGATGATGACCACTTTATTCCAGGGCTCTTGTGTTTGGGTTTTCTAGTGTGCGCTGTTTGTATCATGAGCCACCAGACGCTCCTCTAATGAGTCCTTGTTTTGTTTCAATTACCACCTGCTGTTCAAAAGCAATGCTTGTTTTAACTAAACAAAATTAATGCTTGTCTCTTCCTTTGTAAGAACTTAAACGTTAGACAAATTCATACGCTTATTATCGAAGTGCTGAGCTCTGGTTTTAAAGACTGCTAAGGCAATTAGAAGAAAGTTATAAAATGTTGTAGAGTGCGGCATAAATATTGTTTAGCGTATTAAGAGGCATTACAAACAATGAAATATCTGCTGGAGTTGAAAGGGAGCAGAGAGACTTAGCCTCCCCACCCCCAAAATAAATTAGCTCTTGCAATTTACAAAGGGATATCCAGAAACTAAAGACACTAGGGACTGCAGAAGAGAAGGAACTGAATGAAGTTAGACAAGAAGGTAGGTGGCACGGCTATACATAAATCCATGAATGATATTGGATCACCCTGGATGTTTTCCAGGACTACGTGTTTGCTGCATGTTCTCTTACACGATACGCACTGTTTCCATGCTAAACAATCAACGGAACTGTGTCTTAAAACGTTTACGGCAAACCCTATCAGGAAAGCCAACTCTGCATTTTCTAGGATGTTAGGGCTCGTCCTATTAACTAAGCCTCTTATTCCACAGCCACCTCCACATCAGCGCTCCTCCCATGGAACCACCAGAGCACATTTCATCTTTCCAACATTTCCACAGCCCTTCCCATCCCAGCAGCTTCTCACTGCATACCATGATATCATGACGACTACTCCTGTCCGGAGTTGACGATTGCGATGGGACAAGGATGCGATGGGAGCAAAGGATGACCACTTATTTCCCAAAACACCTTCCTCATCCAATCTGCAGAACTCATTAACGACACCAATAAAGCGATGTCAGGCAAGTAAACCACTGTTTGAGAAGCTACACTGAACAGATCAGGCAGTTTTGGAAAGGCGTATAAAACCACCAGTTCGGCCCCTGCCACTGGCACCAACCAGCTAAGTCAGTCGCTAGGGGGTTGTCCTATAGAAGATAGCTGAAAGCAAGATAACTTTAGTTTTGCTCCAATGTACTATTTTGCATGTTGCAATTCAGGGTTCTTCAGGGTTCATGTCTATGCATTTTAGAGTTAACATCTGTCATCTTCAGGAACACACACAAGCAAATCTAGAATGGCGTATTCACAATGTATTTTCCTGGAAAGGTATTTTAGTTCCAAGGCAAATCATGTTCTCCTGCTGAGAGAATTGGTTTTGTTCTTACAGGTGTATTCTAGAATTTGAAATATCGTTTACACCAGATATTCAACAACAGCAATACTACAACATGGAACGCAAACCTGAATTTGTGAACATCAGCCCCCAAGACCCCGGCCCCATCAATGAAGGCGATGTGCTTGTGTACAAAAACTACATGCCGCACTTCCTCCAGGAACTTTAATTGAAAAAAAATTCACATTAGATGATTTTTATATCTTAGGGATACATTTCCAAAGCAATGGGCGGCAAGACTTCTATTGGTATTAATGGCAGTCGCAGAGCTAAATCACTGAGCACTGCTTGGCAAACTTACTCCTTAATGCTGCAGTTGCCTTAAATTAATATTTTACAAAGACCTAAAGTAATTAGACTGTGTCTTACTAAATGCTCCATTTACTCATTAGAGATTTCAAAATGCATCTTTTGCTGCAGGCCCACGGGGGCACATTAACTACTCTAAAATATATAAATGACTTCACTGGGACCTTTTAAAAAATACTGGTGCAAGGGAGGGGCATAGGCTCCCCACCGGTGACCAGTAACATTGGCCCATTAAGGTACCCCACACTGTTGGGATGCAACGGACATGATTTGATCACGGCAGCCCAGATCCAGGAAGCAATCAGTTATTTTTCAACCATGTCTCATGCATACGTTTAAAATGTAAGCCCTAATTAGTATCCTCACGGTGGACATTTGCTGTTTTTGGCCTCCCAGGGTCTATTCCCCTTGGCCTAATTTTCTCTTTGGGTTTTTCTCTTTGCCCATTTACACTGAGGGGAGCTGACTCCACTGCCAGTTCTGGAGTGAGAAGGCCAGGTTGAGCCCATCCCTCTTGGCTACAGGGATTGGTTCACAGATGAGCATCTTAACCAGGATGGTCCAATCCCCGAAAGCAAGGATGTTCATTTAATAGTTGAAGAAAGAAATATTTACTTTTCTGTTGGATGGGGGCCTGGAGGCAAGGAGCCCCAATAATTGCTGGCTGAAATCTCTGACTACATCTTTTGAGCAGAGGGTCAACCCATAGGAAACAGAGGCAATAAATATAACTGGATCAAATCATGTGGCTTATATCAAGTCATGTCTGAAGTCAGGGCTACCCCTAGATTTATGTGGACCATCATCTCCTCTACTCCCTTCACCACCATTGTTTTTGTTTTGTTTTAGCATCTAAGCCAGTGATGGGTGGATTTTTTCACTTGCGCGTAGAAAGATTCCTAACTGATACAACCCAACTTTTCTCATCACACCATCAGGCTCTTTTACCCAGTCAGGTCATGAATCTCAAGAGAAGAATCCCTAAGAGCAGATTCTTTTAGGGGTCCAGGACGGATTTCAGAAGATTAATCAATTCCCTGAAATCATAAGCAATGTTTTATGCTATGTATATTTTTCTGAGGAGTCAAAATTATTGTCAAAATGTTCCCATCTCAAGAAAGTTTAAGAATTCCTCTTCCTGGTAGCAAAAGTCCTGGAAGGTCAGCAAAGAGAGGCACAATTAACATGAAGGAAGGTTTTGTATGAAAGTGTCAATTTTGTCTGACCTCGAAAATTCAAGAGAATGCATAGGGGTTCTCTGACGAAACCTGCATAGCTGAAAGCTAGAGCTTTTTAGAAACTGGAATTGGTTGTCCTGGAGGATAAACGACTCAAATTGGGATTGCACGTGAATGAAGTCGTTTTTTTTTAAAAAAGCCTTAATGATTAGCTTGTTTCAGACTTTGCTGCATCTACATATGTATGATGTGTATAGAATACATTACATATATATTTCCTACATAAGGCCACACCAAAAAGTCTACAGCAAGAAACAGGTATTTATAGTACATGTCGCACTTGAAAGAATGTATAGTCTCAACTTCAAATGCACTTAGGAAAGGAGTACAGAACCCCTAGGCTCTGCACTCAGAGAATTAAACTAGAACAAGATTTGAAATGGTTGCTATACCACAGACCTGGAGGATAAGTCTACTATATCATCCTTCTATCCTCTTTCAGACGCTCATCAACATCTGTTTCATCTGATCTAAGTGAAAGTAGGTCCCTGCTACTCAGTGACGATAGTACAAGAAAAGCAAAGCAAAACTAAACTAAACATAAAAACAAAATAAAACCAATCCTGCTAAACTTCCCATCACATACACTTTGGAATTCTGCCTAATTATGTGCCGAAGTGATCGAAAGCATGGGGTCCGGAGCCAGACTGTGAATTCACATTCTGACTCTACCAATTTCTACCTATGAGACTTTGAACACGGGAATTTACATGTCTGTAACTTTCCTCATCATCTGGAAAGTAATAATAGGCTCAATGATATGAAATGGCTTGACATTCATCTGTATTTAGAAAATGAGTACTTTTGTATGCTTTAGACCCATATCACTACTGTATTAATTTCCCAAGGCTGCTGTAACAAAGTACCAAAAACTGGGTCGCTTAAAATAGCGGGAATTTATTCTCTCACAGTTCTGGAAATTTGAAGTCCAAAATCAAGGTGTCTGCAGAGCCATGAGCCCTCTGAAGGCCCTAGGGAAGAACCCTTCCTTGCCTCTTCCTAGCTTCTGGTGGTTGCTGGCAACGCTTGGCACTCCTTGGCTTGTAGCTGCCATTTCAATCTCTGCCTCTATCTCCACATGGCTGTGTGTGTATCTGTGTCTGAGTCTCTGTGTTTCTCCTTATAAGGCAACCACCCTAATCCAGTATGACCTCATCTTGATTACATCTGCAAAGACCCTATTTCCAAATAGGGTCACATTCACAAGTACTGGGGTTTAGGACTTAAACATATCTTTTTGGGGGATATAACTGAACCCACCACACTATCATAGGGTTATTATGAGGATTAAATAAACTAATCTATGTAAAGTGTTTTGAGTAGTGCCTGGCACATAGTAAGTACTCAGTAAAGCCCAACTATTGTTGTTTTAATTATTTCATCCTATCATTTGATAAAGCTCTGCCTCTCTTAGATCCTGGATACCTCCCCAGCTATCCTAAGATCAAACGAGCTGCTTTTCTTTCCTATCTTCTCAAGGTAATTCCTTAAGTACCCGTACTGACACAACTGTATAATCTCTCATTGTAAAGATTTTAAAACGATTTAGCCACAGAATTCTTTCTTCAAAGGAAATGTTATTGGAAGACCAATTCTCAAACCAGATGAAAGGGGAATCGCTCTTTGAGAAGAAGGCGGGAACTCACAAATTGATATTTTAACTCCCTCATCCCTGTTGCTCTACACCCCTCCCCCAGTGGCCCCTGAGATGCTTCTTTGGAATATACAAGGGTCAGAAAACTACTCCTCAGTCATAAACAAGTTCATCCCAAGCACGTGGGAAGAGGTGGTCTTTGGACACTTCCCCCACTCCGTTTCGGCATCCCTCCTCTCCATCCACCCCCCCACTCTCCCCCAGCTACTATGCCCCAACCTGGACAAGGAAGCAAAGGTTGTCACTGTGGGCGGAATCTAGGATATTGATTGTGCCATATTCGTTAGTGTTACTCATACTACTCATTCTCTAACAAGACCATGTTTATCGCACAAGCCTGTGCTTTTATGCACTGGACTTCTCTTGGGATTTCTCTAGCAATGATCATACACAAGAGAAAGATTTCCAAGATCTAGAAACAGCTGTGCAGAGAGGGGTAGCCTTGCTCATACCTCAGGGCCAGGTTATATGCTTTTGTGCCCCTTTATCAAAAGTCTGCACGTAGGGCACTGTCTTAGTCCGTTCGGGCTGCTATAACGTAATACCACAGGCTGGGAGCTTGTAAACAACAGAAATTTATTTCTCATAGTTCTAGAGGCTGAGAAGTCTAAGATCAAGATGCCAACGTGGTCATGTTCTGGTGAAAGCCCTCCTCTTGGTTCCTACCTGGCACCTTCTTGCTGTGTCCTCACATGGTGGAAGAGGGGAAAGAGCTCTGTGGGATCTCTTTTATATGAACACTAATCCCATTCATGAGGGCTCCACCCTCGTGACCTAAGCATCTCCCAAAGGCCCCAGCTCCTAATACCATCTCAATGGGCATTAGGATTTCAACATATGGAATCTGTGGAGACAAACGTTCAAGCCATGGCAGGCACTTAGGAAGAAGCCCAGCTAACATAATGATGGCAAAGTCTTTCTCATTTGGGTATCGTTCCTTGTATATACATATCCTGTGGGAATCTCTGGAGAGGAGGGATAATTACCAGGGCTGAGTTGGAACAGTCCTGTGAGGACAAGCCAAATGTTGTCAACTCTCTTTAAAGAATCCTTCCACCCTTCTCTTCTAAATGAAATCTGGGTTTCCCCAAGGGGATACGACTTTTACCGTAGGATTCTCTTGGGTAGGAAGCTCGTTTTCCAGGATCCTGAGGACCTTGTATCGACGGCAGGTTTAAGCTGCCATTAGGACTCACTGTTTATTACACATTCTTACCTGTCAACTCATTCAGAAAGACCCACCATGTTCTAAGGACTTTCCTCCCTCTCTGTTTTGTTCTCATCTTTCTTCTCATACTCATCCTCATGCTTACCCCCAAATTCCTGTTCACTGCTAAGTTAGACAAGTTGAGTTATAGCTTTGTCTCCCTCTTCCTTTTGCTGGCCATGTGCTCAGGGATATCTTCTCCAAACACAAGTGGTCACAAGCTAAACACTGATGTGTATTAATCAGGGATTTCCAGAGAAACAAAACCAGTAGGATGAGTATATTCATAGAAAGAGATTCATTCATCATAAGGAATTGGCTCAAGTAATTATGGAGGCTGAGAAACCCTGATCTGTGGTTGGCAAGCTGGGGATCCCAGATTCCAATCTGAGTCCAAAGGCCTGAGGACCAGGAGAGCCGATGGAAGTTCCAGTCCAAAAGCCAGCAGCAGGCTCAAGAACCAAGAAGAGCAGATGTTTCGGATGAGTCTGAAAGCAGGAAAAGACTGATGTTCCAGCTCAAGGCAGGTCAGCTCATGGAGGAATTCGTTCTTACTTGTGTGAGGTCAGCCTTTTTTTCTAATTAGGCTTTCAACTGATTTTATGAGGGCCACTCACATGAAGGAGGGCAATCTACTTTACTCAGCCTTTTACTGATTTAAATGTTAGCTTCATCCAGAAACACCCTCACAGATATACCCAGAATAATGTTTGACCCAATATCTGGGTACCTTGTGGTTCAGTCACGTTGACACATAAAATTAATCACCACTAAGATGGTTCTCTCCTCTGAGAGAACTTCTACAGACAGCTCTTACATTTATTGTTTGTCACTTTCCTTACATTATTTTAACAGTTTTCTACTTCATTCCCCATTTCCAATTGCTTTTTTACCAGTTCTTTCTCCATATAACTGGCAGAGTAAACTTTCTTTAAAAGCTGACCAAATCCCACCTCTTTCCTGTCTACTTCACTCTACTCCTCACAATAAAAAAAAATTCAAAATTCTTAGCTTGACATACAGATCCATCCCCAAATTAGCCCACTATACTTTTTTTTAGCCATACTGTCCATTCATCCTGCCCTCCTGTCGTACTGAATTCATTAAACTTTTCTTTAGAAGCCCTTCTGGTACTTTACTCTCAAAGTCATCTTTCCATTCACCTAGAAGTCTTATTTCTCTTGCTTACCTGCACATCTGTCCTCAACTACTTGTTCTATTTGCTGTGTTTATAAAACATGTTTTTCATATAATTATAATGAAACTTCCAACTTTTAGTCCGTTTGTATATCTCTCCCTACCACTAGCCCATCATTTCCCAAAATATGTACCTGACAATGGTACCCCCTGAAAAAAAGGATTTCCTATTAAAAAACTGAAAAATGTATGTATTATATTCCCTTGTAGGAATTTTGTAATGTATTTGCTAGAGATTCTAAGAAATTCGTCAGAAGACTATTTAACTTAGTCTAATTTAATATTTGATTATTTTATCCTAATGTGATTTATTTTGCATTTATACTGGCTGGGGGTTTATTGAGCTTCTTGGATCTGTGGGATAAAAATTTTCACTTCATTTGGAAAAAATTCAATATCATTGTTTCAAATGTTTTTCTGCTTTAATCTCTCTTATCCTTTTAGAACTTCAATTATACCACTTGGTATTTTCCCATAGTTCATTGATGCTAAGTGTAGGTAATTTTTTCAACCTCTGCCTGCCCCTGGCTTCAGTCTGAATACTTTTTACTGACCAGTCTTTCTTTCTTTCTTCCTTGGTGTCTAATCTGCTACCAAGCCTCTCCTATGAACTTTAAAAAATAAGAGATATTGTAGATTTTTGGTGCTAGAATTTTCATTTGATTCTCTGGAAGGTTTCCATTTTCTCGCCAGAAATACCCTCATTATATCTACCTTCTCCTATAAATCATTTCATGTATTTAAAAGAGTTATTTAAAGCCTTTGCTAGTTTCAATAATTGAGTCATCTATTGACCTACTTCTATTGACTATGTTTTCCTTTGATTATATATCACATTTTCTTACTTTTCATATCTCATAATTTAAAATTTCTTACTTGACTATATAAAATGTAAGGAGTTTGAAAGACAAAAGGTACTGAGAACAAAATTGCTGCTGTTGTCCTTCTCTCCTTGTAGAGAATCAAAGTGGAATGTTCCACTCTCCTAACCAAGTGTGGGGACTTCAAGAGACTTGCTTGTAGAGATGGTGTGTACCTTCAGGAAGGAAGACTGGGAGTCCACTCTCTGGTTGAACATTTGCTTGTATGTTCCCTTGGCTGATCTGACTTGCTGCTCTTTCGAGTGTCACAAAATGAATAGGAGAGAGACAACAAAGAGAGGACAGCAATGAACCAGCCTATACTGCTATGTGCAATGCAAAAAGAACATGTGAGTTTTGTGTAGGTCAGATGGACCAACCAGGTTTGCACTGTCTTGTCATCTCATGCTCCCAGAGGGTTGCCCACCAAGAGGCTGGGAGTGGGGACTTAGGGTGGAGACTGAGGTGGGAGGAGACTGAGGCATCAGAAGAGCTTAGGCCACATTGGGGAACTCTCAGTGAGGAGGACTCCTGTAGAGCTTTCTGGAGAACTCATACATGGGTACCACTGATCCTTAACGGATAGGACAGGAAACCAGTACAGGGCACACTTGAAAGTAAGGATTATTTCATGACTGTAGTACCCCATCAGGGTTCAGACTGCTTAATCAACTAGTTATATTTAAGGTTCTCTCTCCTATGATGAGCTATAAGCCAGGGCTTGTGCCTGTCTTGCCTGTTGCCTACTGCAATGCCTTGCACATAGTGGGTGCACAGTGTGTTCCAAAAATACCTCTTGAATAAATGAACAAATGACGCAGAGTGTCCCTACTTCTCCCTATACCCTCTCTTCACTTTATTTTTATCCCTAACACTGATCACATCTGACACATCATACGCTTATCTAAGCACTTGGCAACTCCTTACCTTCCCAGAGAATGCAAACCCTATGAAGACGGGGGAAGAGGGCTCTGTTTTGTTCACTGTGTGTCCCCAGGCCCTAGAAGAGTGCCTAGCACCTAGTATGTGCTCAGTAAACATTTTTTTGAATGAGTGGTTTGCTGTATGCCACATTCAGAACATAGTGGTGGTGGGATAGCTAAAAAGATAGTGTCATGGCAAACGTGGGATGTATATTTTGATAGTGCAGATAAAATTGAGGCAGAAGAGAATTTTTATGCTAAAATAGATTTTGAAAACGAATTTTAAAGCTACTCCAAAGGACCTTTCTTTATTAAAAAAAAAAAAATTCCTTACATTTCAACATGTATCTTTCAAGGGTCACCTTTGCTCAAATCTTTTAAAAATTGTTACAATTTTAATAATACATTCTATGGCAAGGATAAAGAAACAATTTCTGATTGATAGGATTATAATCTAAGAGGTTAGCTGAAGACTAAATATTTTAAAAACCAGTTGAAAAGACATGTGAATACTGGCTAACATGAGGCATCATATAGTAATTACTGAATATACTTAAGCAGCTATAGTGAATATTAGGTTTGGAAAGAAGACTTTTAAAAAAGGGTTTAAATGCAAAATGACACGATCACATTGAAAGTAGAGAACTGTTTTAATCTAATAATGTACTTGTAATATGTATTTTGCTTAGTATACTTCTTGACTTACGGCCTTTCTCCATCTCGCTAGTAGGAAGGGTACCAAACCATAAGCTAGTAGTTTGTGACTGTCAGAATGATCTAGTTTTAGAGTATTTGTAAACTGAGCTTTGGCTGACCTCTACCAGGGTCACAATCAGTCACATCAAGAACCATGCAGCTAGTCTACAAACGTCTGTCTGCTAGAGAGGAAAAAGGGAGGCTTTTGCCTTATGATCTTGACCTTTAGGTACAATAACAAATACCTCCCGTATAAGCAATCGACAGTGTTGTGAGCCCAGGAGCTGGCCCTTTGCTTCTGTTTATCATCATCTGATTAAGCTACAACCGTCCCTGAGGGTCAGAAGGTAGGATCAAGGCAAAAGCACCAGTCTTCACACTATGTTTCTTTTAGTCAAAGATAGTGGGTAAATGGAAGAAACATCTTTGATATTTCACTTGATAGTCCCCAGCTGCTTAGTGATAAACCTTAAAACCTTAAGCCAACACTGGGATTTCAGGAACACCTCTTTTAATAACCACACTTCCCAAACACACGCACTCTGACGTCAGTAAGGTGTTCTGTTTTACCACGCAGGAAATTAACCAGAAATAGAATCTCCAAGTGGCAACTTCTACAGTAATACATTTTGATGAATATTTTTTCAGAATGTTCTGCTGATGCCTGACATCGTAATGAATCACGCCAGATTACATCAATCATGTCACGTCACTTAAAAAAAAACACAACAACCCAAACCATGATGTGTCTGGTAAAGATGGAGTTGTAATAGGCCATAGTTAGGAGGAATCCATTTTTAGAAAGAAAAAAACACAGTAAATACTCAATATGTAGTGCCCGAGTACCAAATTAAGAAAGGCTTTAAAATTCTCTCTGAAAAGCAGACAGAGGACAATTTCATATTTGATTTTTAAAGATGAGATGCATACTAAGGAAAAAAGGATCATCTAAAAACAAATATTTTAAATCATATGTACTACCAATTCACAAATTCAGATTGACTGGAACCATTCTCAAAAGATGGTTCGATTCTCTCCAACATGAACACAATTCTTAGCTTACCAACCAGTTGGAGCCCGTAGAAACATTCCCATGTAGCAGATAGCAGGCACCAAAGGATCATCACTTGGAGGTAGGATACAGGTAGGATGGGGAAGATGAAATGATCCTGAAAGGTTCTATATCACCCATAAAGTTCCCAGGGAAGGTCTCTGTTTAACTCACTTTAAGTGATATTTCTGTAGGATGTCAATTTCTCAGAATCAAGAAGTGTTTCCTTCTAAGTCTTGCCTTCAATTGTTATTTAACTCTCTTTCCTTGAAATAGAGTTTCTGTCCCTTATAGAAACAGAATGGCATCTACTATATTATACATATTTTTTGGAGATGCAAAACTTGCATCTTTTTTCTTCATTAAAACTATTATTTTCAAACTGCTTTATCCTAAGATAAAATTTAATAATAATTTAATCCTAATAAAATTTTAATATAAAACAGAGCAAAGGGCTTCCCTGGTGGCACAGTGGTTGAGAGTCCGCCTGCTGATGCAGGGGACACGGGTTCGTGCCCCGCTCCGGGAAGATCCCACATGCCGCGGAGCTGCTGGGCCCGTGAGCCATGGCCACTGAGCCTGCACGTCCGGAGCCTGTGCTCCGCAGCGGGAGAGGCCACAACAGTGAGAGGCCCGCGTACCGCAAAACAAAAAACAAAAAACAAAAAAACAGTGCAAAACTGCTCAGGTTGAAGGGAGTATAGGTGGTCCTCAAATCCTTCTTACAGGAAATATTCAATTGACCCAGTCAAGTCTACAAAGAATATGTAATATGTAGTAGGACAACTATTGTTTCATCTACCTTTACATACTCAGAACCAATTCCTAATATTAGTAGTTTTTGTTACTCTTTTCTGTCCCCACACCTACATTTTCATATGTGGAGCTTAAAACTGAACTCTTGAAAAAAATCATACTGAAATAATGGTGCAAGAAAATGAATTCCGTGGATGAACAATCTGATTAAGTTTAACATGAGTGGCCTCGTCTTTATATTTGCAAATATATTTCTTAATACCTTTGGGGACATAAATCTCTCCATTGGTATGTCTTTGTTTCTCAAATTTGTGATTACGTGAAAGCTTTCGGAAGTTTATGAAACATTTTTTCTATGTTTTTCAAACTCTAAGCTAATACATCAAATTCTAGGATTTTATACATGGTTGCAACCATGCTAATATATGTAGAAAGGAGAATAAAAAAGAGAAAGCAACCTATGGGGTGTTAATCTGACACACACAAAAAGAGGTCTGCACATACAGGGGGAGTACTGTAGAGTGGTGGGGTTCAATGTGAGATCTATAGTCAGTCCGCCTGGAGTTCAAATCGTCACACTAGTGGTAGACCTTTGGCAAACTAGTTTATCTCGCAAAACCTGCTTTTCACATGTAAAATGAGAATATTAATAGCGTCTGCCAGTTGGAGTTACTGTGAGGAGAAAATGACACAGCACACATAAGACATTTAACATGGAAACCTCACTCTCAGCAGATACTCACATGCTATCTATGTTGTATATATACTTGGGGAAAACAACTGTCCACTGTAGTTTTTGCGTGCCACCTTACATTTTTTAAGGCTGAAGGATATTATGAAATATTTTTTCTAACCTTTCTTAACATGAAAGAAATCGATCTTAGTCATAGAATTTTATGAGAGGATCCAATACTCTACCAACAAGGATTAATATTCTCATCCACAACTTGTAGAAATATAGGCAGACAGGCAATGTAGTTTGATTGCAAGTCATGGTTAGAAAATGCCTGATTCTTCCTATCTCTCCTTTTAACCACTAGAAAATATTTACTCTGCAAAAGACTTCTTCCTCGTTATTGGATCTCTTGCAGCTTTGACCTTTGGGCATTGACCGGTATATATTTGGATCTTCTTCAAATGACTGGAATAAATTCTTGGCTGAAACAGAAAGTTGGAGAAACCAGAAATCCTTCATGGTGAACTGTGACCTTGAGCCCTTGTAAAACTTCTCAAAAAGCATCACAAACAATTTACCACCTGTTCTCACTTGCCTGCTTCATGAAAACTGGTGGTGTGTTGGGCGGTTGCGGGTAGCTGGGGACGGATGATTTACAAAGAGCTGCTTCCCCTACCCAAGTTTTGCAGCATGTGAGAACAAGTCACATGGGAAGGACACAGAATGTTGACTGCTTGGATGACGGTTGGCCATTGCCAGGGAAACTGCTCCCTTGGCAACTGTGGTCAGTACATCTGTCTAGCTGCATTTCTAAGACTTACATAGTCCCTACCATGGAAAATATGTTTTAAAACACAAACACATATGAAAAAAACAAATAAAAAATTACGGAGCTGATAAGGAATTCTTTGCTTTTATGGCAAAGTACTTTGGATGGAGTGATGGTGGTGTTCAGCAGAACACATTTAGGGGTGTTAACTCATAAATGGAAAACAAAATGTCCCCAATCTAAGCTAGCTCATAAAACAAAACAGATCTAAACCAGATAATCATTGGGTTTATTAGTCACAACACACACGGGTTTAAGCCTTCACAGAAGTGTTTGTAGGGAGCTTACTTGAAACACTGAGCACTCCCAAGGACAGTTAAACTAAAGTTTATATAACTCTGTCTTAAAGAGAGATGTGGGCAAGAAAGAGGGAGATAAAGTCAAAGACTCATTTGGGGAGAGGGTAGAATGTTAAGATCTAGCAAAAATGAAGAAAATCAATTCTGAATTAAAAATCTAAGATTGTAGAAAATACGGTTCCATTTAAAAACACTTGATTTATTCACAGATCTTCAGGAATACAATAATGCAATATGTGAAGAATGCCTACACAGAGCTGCCATTGGCTTTGAGAGGTTAGAGAGAGTGAAATTTTGCACTTAAAAAACTAAAAATAGGGGACTTCCCTGGCGGTCCAGTAGTTAAGACTTTGCCTTCCAATGAGGGGGGTGCAGGTTCCATCCCTGGTTGGGGAGCTAAGACCCCACATGCCTCAGGGCCATAAAACCAAAAAACATAAAACAGAAGCAATATTGTAACAAATTCAATAAAAGACTTAAAAAAAATGGTCCACATGAAAAAAAAACAAAACTAAAAATAGAGGTTCCTTAAAAAACTAAAAATAGAGCTACCATATGATCCAGCAATCCCACTCCTGGGCATATATCTGAAGAAAACCATAATTCAAAAAGACACACGCACCCCTATGTTCACTGAAGCACTACTTACAATTAGCCAAGACATGGAAGCAACCTAAATGCCCATCAGCAGATGAATGGATAAAGACAATGTGTTACATATATACAATGGAATATCACTCAGCCATAAAAAAGAATGAAATAATGCCATTTGCAGCAACATAGATGGACCTAGAGATTGTCATATTGAGTGAAGTAAGTCAGACAGAGAAAGACAAATGTCATATGATATCATTTATATGGGGAATCTAAAAAAAGGTTACAAATGAACTTACCTGCAAAACAGAAATAGGGTTACAAATGTAGAAAACAAACTTATGGGTACCAGGGGGTAAGGGGTGGGGGATAAATTGGGAGATTGAGATTGACAATATACACACTACTATATATGAAATAGATAACTAAAAAGGACCTACTGTATAACACAGGGAACTCTACTCAGTACTCTGTAATGGCCTCTATGGGAAAAAAATCTAAAGAAGAGTGAATATATGCATATGTATAACTGATTCACTTTGCTGTACACCTGAAACTAACACAACATTGTAAATCAACTATACTCCAATAAATTTTTTTAAAAAATACATAAATTTAAGGAAATAAATCCCACCCCCCAAAAGTTTAAGAATAGAAACAATACATTACCTATATGAATTTTGCAGAAAGTTTACTGTTTCTATGAAAATAATCTGTGAATTATAATTAACGTGGTGAATAAGAGCTTCATTGAAAACTTAATTTGAAGAGTTTATACCATGAAGGATGGGTATAAATTCCATAGGAGTGTCCATTACAATTAAACATGTACATTAACATAAAAGACTAAAGAAAGGAAGAAGAGACACGTAACGTTCGCTGTAGTTTATATTCTGAAAACATCAGACAATATTAGGGAATTGAGATAAGCTGTTGGGTTATGTTTTCACATGTACAATAAACAATAAATGTATTTAACAAATTCTTTTTTTTTTTTTTTTTTAAACAGTCTACAGCACTCAGTATTCCCAAGCAGTCTCCCATTTAAGTACTAACCAGGCCGACCTGACCCTGCTTAGCTTCTGAGATCAGATGAGAGTGGGTGCATTCAGGGTGGTATGGCCACAGACAGAAACTAACAGATTCTTGATGTACTTTTCCACACCTTCATGGGAAGCATTTTAACATGCTGTTGACCAAGCAGTGATCTTGACAGGGTGATCATCACCTGTGCTTGCTCATGAACACTCTTTGCATGAGGGAGTGTCAGAAGCTTGGAAGAAAGTTTTGGGGAATAATAGTGGAACATTCTTTTAGGGATGCTAATGTTCATGACGGCACAGAAGATGAAAGTATATGGAAAAACACAAACATCAACAACTGCGTCAAACATGAATTCAGAAGAGTTTGACTATAAATATGCAGAAATTTTAGAAAGACTTTAACCAATTTATTTTACTTATGTTTTACTTTTTCTGTTTGCACAGTGTGAAATATGATAAAAAATGTGTCTAAGTCTAAAACTGTTCTTTTGGTAAGTACAGAATAAAAATTCTAGGTGATAAGAAAGCATTGCGTTATAGTTTAAGCAGCACTGTTTTTTCTTTCTTAGTGGTAAATCAAAAATGGCGCATCTTACAATTGACAGTATCTTAGATTCAATGAAATATGGGACTAAGTTTGGACCACACCCTTCATTGTCTAAGAAGTGAAGCACAAAAAGAGTGAGAGGAACTGAGACGAAAATACTGACCAAGAAGGATACTACCCACCTCTCTTCTCCTCCCCAACAAATGGAAAAAAGCAAAGATAATAAGAGGTTTTCACTGAATTGCTGATTAGTAAAGACAAAAGCACAAAGTTGGTGAGCATTTCTCTATGGCAAAGCATGTCACAATTAAACAAATGATTACATGGATTTCATAGATGAACTTGGTGTTTAATCTTAGTTTGCCTCTGTCACTTAATCTGAAATCCAATTTCATGTCTGCTTTGTACATCAAAGAGCAACACAGGTCCATGCTACATATTTTCTCAAAGGAAAAATTTAAATTAAAAGAGAAAAACTTGCCCAAACAGTAAGGTTGATGTAGATGCATTCGGTAGAGTATCACTAAATTTGGCAGTTCTATAGAGCAAGTTGATTTTCTCCCAGATAAATTATTCTTCAAGAATATCTTCAATGCCTAAAAAGTTGTCTTTACAATACTGCCAGTCACTTATTGTACATGTTCTCTTTCAACTGATTTATCTATCAGGGTCTTTACGTGTCTGTTGATTAAAAAGTCAACCGCACATACTTTTCGTTTTCCTGATCTATTTGACAGAATCTGAGGGAAACATTGAAGGAGAGGATCCTGCTTCCATAGTTACATCACTCTGTTTGAGAGTCCATTGAAATTCAGCAATAGATAAGACCAACTCCAACTTTATAGTGTAACTTCCATTTTGTGGAAAGCTATTTTCATTTTGGCACATTAACTAGTACAATATGAAAATGAAAAATCCGAAAGTGAATATGAAAATCTTTATACCCTCCAGCTGATTCTTCAAAGTTCATTTTCAAAATGTACTTGTTTGGAGAATCTCTGCAGTAGGAAAACTGTATTTACCAAACCATGTAGCACATTCCTAGACAGACACAATACCACTAAATCAGTCCATTCAATGTTGGCAGTTGCCTTCCTTGAGAGTTTGGTTTTGAGCACTGTTCTCCTTTTCTCACTGATAATATAATTTTTGGAGTATCCAGGAACTGCTGGCAAATTTTAGTTATACCTAATTGTAGCAGGAACAAAACCATGCGAGGCACAAAGAAGGCCACATTTCCCAGCCTGCCTTGCAATCCAGTGGGATCAGGTGACTATATTCTGGCCAAAAGAATGTGGACAGAACTCATACATCCACTTGTAAGCCTCAGCCTTCTATTTCTTTGCCTGTTGGATGAGAGATACTAAAAATCCAGGGAGGACTCTGAGATTTAATGAAAGGATGAGCAGTAGGAGGAAGTAGCCTGGGTCCATGTGTGTCTCTGGGGGCACAGCAAGGCCCCATTCCCAATTCACATATGACTATGCCAAGAGTAAAACATCAACCCTTGCTGTGTCAAACCGCTGAAATGCTGGGCCTGTTTGTTACAGCAGCTGCGATTACTTAACCTGACTAGAAAAAATAATATAATAGAGAAGTCCCCAACTATATATATCCCTTAGGAGCTCCATGAGATATATTATAATACAGCTATATGGCCTTTGTGATATGGGAGAACATAATCAAAATGTTCAGTAACAGTTCTAGACATTCATTCCCTCACTTCGGAAATATTTTGGGGTACCTGTGCTTATTGGGATAAGTGTGGGGGATGTAATAATGAACTAAATAGACATGGTGCTTTTCCTCACGAAGCTTATAGACCAGGAGGTAGACATTAGGCAATGGATCATACATATAAATGTACGATTACAACCATGATCATTTCCATGACATGAGAACCATGATCTTATCAGACACAAAAATAGAGGTATTTGCCTTAATCTGGGAGGTGCCCATGAGGAAAGATTCCATGTTAGGGGGACAGATATGCAATTACTATGTGGAATTCAGACAGTATGGGGCAACGTGAAAGAGGACCAGATTAGGTATGGGAGGGAGAATGAACAGCATTAGTAGAAACCAAGCCTGGATGAGAATGCAGGGCCAAACCAGACTACAGTAAGTATTTTCCTCTTTGCTCAGATACTAAATGATCAGATTTGCCTTCTGTTCTTTGATAAAGGCCGCTCTGGCTACACTGTAGAAAAATGGATTGAACATGAACATGTACCTATATTTACATGAAGAGCGTATGTGACAGTATACACATCACATATCCATATATGGATACCCCAGAAATAAAAAGATATATAAAAACAGTTCAGCACTGGAAATGCTTTTGAGACTGGATGGTTGTTCTGGTAAATTTTAGTTACTTTTAATTTTATGCCCCCCCCCGCCCCCGACCTTGAAAGCAATTACAGATCACCAGATCACCTAGTAGTTCAATCTGGTAGGTTTGAAACAGGAGACGCTTGCCTTAGGCCACTGAGAACATCCAAGGCAAACCAAATTGCAGCAAAGTATGAGGCTGGTTTGAGTGACAATTTTGTCTTCAGTGACTCTAGCACCCGATGCCCTTGTGACACCTACAAGTCACTCAGCCATACCAGACACCAAGAGGGACTCCCTGTAAGAGGCACTGGTGTTCCCCAACTCTCATTACTGGGACGACATTATGGCATTTCAGTTTCTCCACAGAATTTATGAAGGTTTATGCTCCAAACAGGAAGGAGAAAGATGTCTTCAGCCTCCCTGATTTACACAGATCTCTAGCATGGACGGCCATCTTTCTTAGATTATCTCCCAATCATTGAGAGAATTATATGCTGATGTCTCCAATCTTTCATCCTGATTTTTTTTCCTCTCTGTATATGAAACCCACCACGATAGAGGATTACAATTAGATAATCGTCTTGAGATGTTGCCTGTCAGATTCTGGGCCTCAATCTCATTTCTTGCCCTTGTGATTCAGGCAGTCGAGCCTGGCAATCACACCTTCCCAAACACATAAACATCAGAGCAGGTTCATACTGGCCCTCTCTCCTCCATACATGGGAAAAAGATCTGGGTGCCCAGCTCCTTGTTGCTTTTCATTTTTAGATACGCTACATCTTTCCAGAAGCAATGTCTACAAGGAATGCTGAATAGGCCCCCCTGCATTGAGATGCATCTAAAAGATGTTGTTTCCCTGTAAGAAAGGATGATTAATTCCAAGTAGCTATTTTCTAAGGTACAACTGTAGACCTTCAAAGTCAGGGTGTTAATTTGGTGATATTAACTTTTGAGTCACTTGAGCAGTCAGTTTAGGAAGCAACAATTCTCTTAAAACTCTTATAATTACATTTGGACAAGTTTGCGCGTAGGACCGCAAGTCCACCAGCTTATTATAACCATGGCGCATTTCACACACCATCTTCATTATCTTGTGCTAAAGAAGAGAGCACACACTCTTCTGTGGGTAATTTTAGATTGGCCACTGACACACTCCGCAGTGTTTATAAAGAAAACAAAACTTGGATGTTGGCCCTTTTAATTATAACTGGCAGAATCGCTACACCCAAAAATCACATAATCTCTTCATCATATTATATCTTTGAAGACATCTGCTTACAAAGCAGTAACAAGGAACTCGGAATCTAAAAACAAACTTTGTACTAGATTGATTGGTTTGGCGAGCCATGCTTCTAAAGTACTGGCGGATTCTGAAAGATGTATTCCTGAACTTCAAGAAAAGCTTAAAATATGCTACCATGGAGCTATATCAAATTGTCCTTGGTCTGGACAGGCGGATTAGAGCCTGTTATTAGGATGCCTGTTGTTGCTAAGGAAAGTCAACTGGTCCAATGGAAGATGACATAAATTTCACCAGCCATTCCTGTTGTTCCACAGTTTCCAAATAAACGCCTAGCTAATAAAACTTTTTGATAAGTTCAGGGCACTATTTCACCTAGAAATCATCACCCTCAAGGTGCTATTTTCTAGGTGTTTTATATAATATTTTGAGGGCGACTGAGAACACTCGACATTCCACCAAAGGATGAAAGCTGATCTATGACACCATCTCAACTATTCATCAAACATGTGCCTCTTTTCACATGAATTTGGACATGATCTGAGCTCATCTTTGAGTTATTACCCTGTGATCCTAGTCACTTACCTTAGGGCAGATCATCTTACAGTCCGCAGAGTTCCTAAACTCACGATATTGTAACCTGAAAGATAAAATGGTAATATTACTTATTAGTAAACCTGTGCTCTGCAGATGGGTAAGAAGCTTTCTTTTTCTAGGTGACTTGTAGACGTGTACTTGAATTAAGAGGACAAAAAAAAAAAAAAAAACCCAAACCCAATGCAAAAGCCTGGATTTGTTGCCAAAATAAAACTGCCTAAAAAAACAAAACAAAACAAAAAAACTGCCTACATCTTATGTAGTCATCTAATTCATAACGTCCCACCCTTCTTCCACAACTTCAGCCAAAGAGGCTGTTTTTCCTTCTCTCACAGTATCTTCTGGAACCCAGGACTGGTTGTTAAACCCTAATGTGACTTATGATGGCTGCTGGAAAAGTGAAAGCAACCTCATTGTGTTGCATGAGTTCAACCAAAATGACTAACAAATTTCAACATTCAGAATATCCACTTGGACAAGTATTTACTGCTCGGTGAGTAAGTTTATTTTAAGAATCTTAATCCAAAATGACTGCTGGTGGTAATGCTGTGAACATTGCCTATATTTCAGACAAACTGATTTTTCCCCCCAATGTTAAAAATTACAGTTGTAAATAGGTACACTGCCTAAAAAATCTAAAATTGTGTACACACTTTTCTAAATGTCAAAAGCACTCAAAGAGCTTCAAAGATGCTGACGTTTGGTGTCATTTTAACACTAATTTTATTAGTTGGAAGTATTTTTTTCCCAAATGTTCTTGTGAGAAGCGTAGAATCACTGCTGTAAGCCCAGAGCATTGAACTATTAACTGTTAACAGCGGGGGAGTTTTCAGGTTCCAATATTTTAGTGCATGCTTAGATGTAAGTATGTTGCTTATACCTCTCCCTCTTGCAAATACGTAAGCCAAGAAAGTTAATAATTTTGATGTGAATTAAAAACTTCTGAATGTCTTCATATATATAGCACAGATGCGGGAAACATTACTAGAACTAGCAAGCCACTAGGAGGATAAAAAGTGTAAAAGTAAAAAAAAAGAAAAAAGAAGAATGATTACAGCACTAAGAATGGTTTATTTTGATGGAGCTAGTTCAGCATTTCCATTTTCGATATTTATGGTACAGTTCCTCCAACATGTTTTCTTTCTTTCTTTTTTTTTTTTGATAGGTCACGTCAGGAAGACTTTGGCTGAAGAAACTTAGAACAGACAAGAGATGATCCAAAAGAAAAATAAAACTATCCCATGGAGTTGTCATTCTAGAACTTTCTGTATGCCAGGGAGTGAGACCATAATGTTTGGGGCTAGGTACATTTGGATAAAGCCTTGGGTTCTCAGGACTTCCGCAGAACACAGTAGGGGCAAAAGACCAGCAGGGGCTTCTCATTAGAAGACTTACACGGCATGTACTGAATCTTACTTTCTTTACAGTGTGTGTAGCTCTGTGCCTGCAGACGGATGTCCCAGTTATAACTTCTGGGTGATTTTTATGCAAGTCTGCTTTGCAGGACTAGTCTTCTAAGGTGTTTTCCTGGGCCAAGGAAAATCCTGAGCGTCAAAAGAAGATAAATACGTATGTACCCACTGCATGTGAATTTGTCTCACAGGCTGCTAACACACAAAATTTCTTGCAGGCGCAGAGAATCTAGAAAAGCCTGCGACTTCAGCACGGCTCTCTCAAATGTGAAGGAAACAAGCTCTCGGCTGCTTTTCGATTCTCGTAAGAGATGTAAAGATGTAATTTCTGCAGTGAGTGACGGTACAAATAAAATTATGTTTATTATTACTTTATTCATGGCATTTAATTATAGAGGGAGATGGCTAGTCAGATAACAAAACAGCCATAAACAAGGGAAAGGCCCCTCTGCTCTTTTTAAATCGATGCTCTCAAACAATTGGGAAGAGCGTTAATAGAATGCCCGGCGAAAGACAGACTCCACAATCCTAAGTGTTCACTTGGGGTTCGTCAAATAATGGACCACTGGCCTATTTTTCAAGCCATTTCTCTGCAGTAACTTGACATTTGATAGGATTACCTCTGGATTTTGGTCTGAGTCTCTGCTGTGCCTGAGAAGACTGTCATCTTTTGATTTAAAGATAACAGAGCCGATCACGTGAAAAGGTTCTGTAGACTCAGCCTGTGACTCATAACCAAATATCAAGAAAGATTTTGTCTACAGTTTGCTTTCTTACCTCACTGTTGTAACTGAAATGATCAAATGACTAGTTTCCATTATAAACAGCATCTAGTCATTTTATTAAAAAAAAGTCTGACATTCTTCAGAGATGAAATATAAGAGTATCATAAAACTCAGAGGCAATTCTTTTCCCCTGAAGACTCAGAACATTTGCTGATTTTAATTTCAATTCCAAAGTTTCACCAAAAAGGATGAATCAATTTTGCTTAAGCAGAATACCGGACAATTAAAAGAAAAACCTGAACAGGTCAAACATAGATAAAACTGAATTATGAGGCAATGGAATTATACACAGGAGAACAAAGAAAACACACCTAAACACTGGCAACGCAACTGACCGTTCAAAATATAGTTAATAAATTCCCAAACATGCAAGTTCGAATTTTAAAATTAAGCTTCCCAATTGCCAGTTTCAAAAAATGTAATGAGTTTAGAGTAGGCTTTTTCTTATGCATGGTTTTATGTCTTCAGATTTCAAAATTACCTAGCATGCATGTTCACCTTTGCTAAAATTTCTGGGCTGTTTTCATTTCTATTTTAAAAAGACTAAACAGTAAGACGTGCCTCTGCTTTGCATTCTAATTGTATGTAACTGATTTGCAGAGCAGAACAAAAAACTCATTTTCAGATTAAGAATCGTGCACCAAGAAATAATTATTGTTCTACCAGAAAAAAAAAAATTTTTCCCACATCCTTCTCCACTCATTTATGGCAACTGTTTTCTAGGTTTCCCCCAGGTTGATCTCTTTTATAGACCACCATGCATTGCTCTTTAGGGACTAAAATAATGCAAATGGAAACAAGGAACATACAACTGTTTTGACTACATTCTTCTGCTTGCAACATAACACTTGCCTTTTATTATTTTATCTTCAACAATCAAGGGGTGACTAAACGGTTGCAGGTGGGGATGAAAATAAAAGCCATCCATCATTATTTATTAGGCATGAAAAAGATACACAATAATGTAATTTAATCTCAGAGCAGACAATTATTTCCACATATTGATAATACAATGTGAAAACTGTCATGAATTCTAATATGATATTTTGGCTTTATTGGTGCACCACGGCCAGCACGACAAATAATGAAATTGAATCAAAAAGAAACAAAAGGTAACTGTGTGCCTATGTCAGTATCATGGGGGGGAAACATATCACCAAATTTTTAAAGCTTCTTCACTATAACTTGAACAAGTCAAAAGTTTGAAGTGGAAAAAAGGCACGCTTTCAGTTTTCGCTATTTAAAACACAATCTATTACATTCACACCACAATCTATAATCTGAATAAACATTGACTATGTAAGTGTTTTATCGTATAAAAGTTTTGAAGACCAGCCAGTCTGCTAAAATATTTGCAAGAAGTATATATACACCATAGGGTCAAATTTCTAACATATTCTTTGGTTCACTGTAGTCTGGTAAAAATCTGCAGATGAAAACTCCGTGATCTCTACTTTGGGTAGCATACATGTGGCTATTAAATGTAGCAAAGAACGTACCTTTTAGCCAAATAAAGCAAGAAATGGTTGAAAATAAACATCTTTGGTAGGAAAAATCCTGACTGATGAAATGCTTGGTCAAAAAAAAGTGAAAGCTAGTTTTTCGTTATGTTAAATGATTCCTATTTCCACTGGGTTGTTGAATTCTATCTCCAAATAGGACTTGGAAGGTGAAAATACGACAAAAAAGAAACAAACTAGCATTTCATCTCCATAGATGGGAACCCAAAGCATCTTATGACATTTATTTCAATAGATTTTTGTTTCTGCCAGAAAGTGATCATGATTAGAGATGGTTTTTAAAGTGACTGTTCATTATACAGTGTACACACACACACACATACACACACACACACAGATACATTCATTCTATAGCACACAGACACAGCATTCTCTATACTTTCTCAGAGACTAATTTATTCACAGTTCACATATAGATCAGAAATGGAATATAAGCTTATTGAATAAGATAAATGACCTCTTCTTAGAAAAATACCTTTCAGAATTATTAAGGAAGGAGAATATTTTAGACTTGGACTGAGTGATGGACAAGACGTGGAAGAAAAAGTGTCTCTGAGTGATCACAACACTGCGACCATTCTGGGCTGGGAGAGAAAATTTATATATCATGTGGTTACTCAATTTTATAAAGGGAACCTAAGAACAAGTGTAGGCACTGGGTAGGAAAAAGAAATGAAAGGAATAATTTAAAAAGTCAATAAGCCACAGGAAATCTGGAGACTGTTTCAAAACACCTTACTGGAAGCATAGCAAAAGTATGTGCCAGAGATCAAAGGGACACTGGAAATGTGTCCCAAGTAAGGAAACCAGGGAGATCCACAAACTATGGCAGGTCAGGTGCGAACAAGAATGCAGGCGAGCCAAAAGAGAATTCAAAAGTCCCTTGCAACTGACTCCAAAGCTAATAAAAATGTTCTTCAAAATAGATCCATGGCAGAAAACCAAGTAGAGAACTAATGGGCTGATCAAGTGACCCACTCTGGGCAAAACAGATATTCTTCCTGAAGGATGGAAACCCTTGTGACTTTACTAAAGATGATTCATTCATTCATACCTTCACATTAATTCACTCATTCAATTATCCATCCATCCGTCCATCTGATCATCTATTTATTAAAAAAAATACAGGGCTTCCCTGGTGGCGCAGTGGTTGAGAGTCCGCCTGCCGATGCAGGGGACACGGGTTCGTGCCCCGGTCCGGGAAGATCCCACATGCCGCGGAGCGGCTGGGCCCGTGAGCCACGGCCGCTGAGCCTGCGCGTCCGGAGCCTGTGCTCCGCAACGGGAGAGGCCACAACAGCGAGAGGCCCGCGTACCAAAAAAAAAAAAAAAAAAAAAATACAGAATGCCTACCATGAACCAGACTTTGGGTTCAGTACTGGAATAGAGAATGACATAAGCCAATCATTCATTTATTCTTTCTTTTCACTCATTCAGTCATCAATTCATCCACCCAACATGTGTTTGCTTACCTATTCATTCCACCAAAAAAATTACAGAATGTGTATCATGAGACAGACCCTAGGTTAAACACTTGGAATATATTAATACATAAAACATTCATTCAGTCAGTCCACAAACATGTGAGAGTCTACCTTGTGCCAAGGCCTGGTCTAATCCTTTGAGATAGATCAGTGAAGAGCAGAGATAACAGCCCTGCTCGAATCAACTTTCTTTGCCAGCAGAGAGTAGCAGCGGAGGTAGGCAACCTATACGACAAGCAATTAATCACAAAATCAAAAGCAATCATCTAGTATGATAGGTATTATGAAGGACAAGT
The DNA here is from genome assembly GCF_964374135.1 of Grampus griseus. Classification (NCBI taxonomy): domain Eukaryota; kingdom Metazoa; phylum Chordata; class Mammalia; order Artiodactyla; family Delphinidae; genus Grampus; species Grampus griseus. The sequence continues at coordinate 84,623,536 of NC_139004.1, read as the reverse complement.
CCAGGCAGCTCTGAGTGCCGGACATGGGTCCCTGTCTGAGGCAGAAAACAGTACCCTATTAACAGACCTAAAGGAATAAAGCGGGGAGAGAAGCAGGAGGTGAAGATGCGGCAAGGACACAAAGATCACATTATTTGAGAAATGAAAACACTAGACTTCATCTCAAGAGCAAGGGAAGCAGCTGAAGGCTTTTAGCAAGCGTGATCTACTTAAAAAGTCTGCCACGCTTCTGTTCAAAACTCAGCAATGGTCCCCTACTGCAACTGGAGTGAAAGTTGAAGTCCATACAACGACCTGCAAGACCCTCTATATTCTGTCCTCTGTCAGCCCCTGACTTAAGTTTTGTCACCACCCTCCCCTACTCAGTGTACTCCAGCTACACTGGGCTCCTTGTGCCCACTGGCTATCTCCTCCCCCTGCCCACTTCAAATGGATGTACCCTTACCTTCGTCAAGCCCTTGCTCAAATTTCCCCTTGTCTGTGGGGCATCACCTAAGAACCAGACTTAATACTGTGACTTCCCTGCCATCTTTACTCTTAGCCTGTTTTGCATCCCACCCCACCCTTGTAGCATTCATTGCCTTCTGATGTACAGTACACTTTATTTATTTGTTATGTTTTACATACAGTTAACCCTTTGTATCCTTGGGTTCTGCATCTGTGGATTCAACCAATTGCAGATTGAAAATATTTTGGGAAAAAAGTCGAGAAAGTTCTGAAAAGCAAAACTTGAATTTGCCAGCAACTAGTTACACACAGTATTTACAACTATTTACACAGCACTTTACATTGTATTTATAACTATTTACATAGAATTAGGTATGACAAGTTAACCTAGAGGTGACTTAAAGTATACAGAAGGATGTGCCTAGGTTATATGCAAAGGCTACACCATTTCATGTAAGGGACTTGAGCGTCCGTGGATTTTGGAATCTGCAGGGGCTCCTGGAAACAATCCGCCCCAGCTACTGAGGGACGACTATGCAGACCTACCTCGTTCTCGTTTTACTGCGCCTTGCTTCACTGCACTTCACAGATTGTAAAAAAAAAAAAAAAAAAAAAAAGCAAATTGAAGGTTTGTGGCAACCCTGTGTCAAGCAAGTCTATTTCCATCATTTTTCCAAAAGCATTATTTTAAAATTAAGGTATGTACATTGTTTTTTAAGACATAATGCTATTGCACATTATGTGCAATAGACTACAATACAGCGTAAACGTAACTTTTGTACACACTGGGAAACAAACAAATTTGTATGACTCACTTTATTGTGGTATCCCCATTATTGCAGTGGTCTGGAACCAAAACTGCAATATGTCTGAGGTCTGCCAGTATTGTCTATATCCCCCCAGGAGAAGGTTTTCTTCATGAAGCAGGAGTTTTTGTCTTTTGTTCACATTTATCCTAGTCAACTAAAAACTAAATTAGTGCCTGGGATACACAACTCAATAATCATTTGCTGAATAGATAAATTAATGAATGTGCTGGATAACACGATCATATTAGTGTGTTAAGAAAATTCCTCTGGTTGAAGCTTGAAGAATAAGTTGGGAAGAGTTAAGTGTACATATAGAAAACCAAGAGGCTATTTTGAGGGCCTAAGAAAAAAATAATGGCAATTCAGGCTAGGGTGAAGATGCTAGAAGTAGAGAAAAGTAAAGTAGTTTAGGGGATTTTTTAGCAGAATCATCAGGGCCTGCTTACGGTAGTGTGCTGGAATAGGCATGGACTGGTTTACAAGAGCCGATAATTAAACTTTAAGGAATTTTGTTAGTTGGGTGTTAGGCACAGACGTTATTAAAAATTAAATTATAGAAACTGGCAATTAATTATATTAAAACAAAGTTAATAAATATTCAAAAGTAATGAATTCCTGATTATCTTACTATTACCTAGGCTCTTGAGGTTATTTATGTCTATTGTGTTTCTATGGGAAATGTCTGATGGTGTGTTACTGTGCAAATTTTTTCAACTCCACATTCAATTAGGTCACACTGGTAGCATGAAATCAGTCAGAGAGGGAGTATTTACTCCTTGGTAATTGTCAAAGGCTATAAATCAGAGCTTGCTTTAGTATCTTGTTGATTCTGTAGACTTAAGAAAGTGATGGAGAAAACGTTAAAAATACCCATTAATTTTAAAAGTATGTCATGTCTGCAGAGATTTCACTGTTAATATCACACAAAATTGAAGAAATATTTCTCCAAGATGTGAAAACAATGATCTGATTCAGCAAAGAAGTCATTCACATCATTGATAAAAGGCTGAAATTCTGACATACATCTATGTTGTTTCACTCTTGTCTTACTCTTTAATGTATAAAGCAAACGATCAACCAACACACCTATCAGATATAGTCGCTTGTCAGTTGCAACCATAAGTTGGCTATGGACCCAAGAGTTTTTCAGAAAACAAAATATTTTATGAGAATCAATTGTCTACATGAAATTTACAAAGAGCATCGTATATTTTATCATCATTGTAAACTGTGTAACACATTCTTTTTTAACTTTTTTTTTTTTTTTTTTGGTCGTGCCACACAGCACACGTGGGATCCTAGTTCCCCCAACGAACCCGTTCCCCCTGCAGTGGAAGCATGGAGTTCCAACCACTGGACCTCCAGGGAAGTCTCAACACATTCTTTATGCTAATAATATCTATGATAAATTTAAATATATACGTCTACATTTTCTTTCTGGAGAACTAGGTTGTTAAATAGCATACTGCTGGATACTTATGAGTCAAAGACACCCTTATATACCCAGAGAGAAAGAATCATCAAAAATGCTGCAAGTTTCTATCTTGTTCAACTGCCTAAATGATGATACCCATACCTTTACACAGGGAACATTAGAAAAGGACTAAGTTTGATGGATTGGGATAGGGAAGGCAGTGTTATGGATTAGGTGGGGTGATACTGAATTTGAAGAGATAGATATCAGCAACATGGATAGACCTCGAGATGATCATACTAAGTGAAGCAAGTCAGACAGAAAAAGACAAATATCATATGATATCACTTCTATGTGGAATCTAATAAAAGCTACGAATGAACTTATTTATAAAATAGAAACAGATTCATAGACATAGAAAACAAACTTATGGTTACCAAAGGGGAAAGGTGTGGGGGAGGGATAAATTAGGAGGTTGGGATTAACAGATACAAACTACAATATATACAATAAACAACAAGGTCCCACTGTATAGCACAGGGAACTATATCCAATATCTTGTAATAAACTATAATGGAAAAGAACCTGAAAATAATATATATATATGTATATATTATACCACTGAATCACTTTACTGTACACCAGAAACCAACACAACATTGTAAATCAACTATACTTCAATTAAAAAAATTTTTTTTAAAAAGGGACACATAGACTACATGGTCAGGTGGCTAGTTGTATCCAAAGCTCTGGAGCTCAGAAAATAACTTTAAGCTGGAGCCATCATTTGGGTGATATTTGTGAAGGTCAATTAGTCAAAGACTTGAGAGTGCATGAAGCTATTTTGAGTGTTTCTTCCAAATGAACTTCCAAAGCAGAGTTTGGAGGTATTTAACTGAAGTGGTAAATGAGAATGTGCTAGTCCTGACAGGCAAATTAACAGTACACACATCATCAGGGCTAAACAATACCTTCTAAGAATATTAGAGGTGTCCATCAGGGATATACAGTTCCATGACCAAAGACATGTCCTCCTTTATTAGAGATGGATGTCTTAGTTAAATAGGTAGTATCAAAAATACAGATTCCCCGTTGGGAGCTTGTGGTAAGTAGAAGATTGCAGAAGGTGCCATGTGTAAGTAGACATGAATTATTTACTTATTAGTTACCAATGATTTTGAGTACGGTGAGTAGGATTGGTTACTTACTAAATGATATGAAATGTGGAAGCCTGACCCTCAAAAATAAGATCTTTATTTTAGAGCTTTATATTACCTTTACAAAAAAGAATTATGGACTTCCACTTCTGGAAAGACATGGTTTTCCCCAATTTTCTCACTTAAGTACACCTAAAAGCCCTGGAATAGTATATGTAATGTATAAGTTACACCTCTAAAAGACAGAGAAAAGAAGGCAGACCAGCTAGGGGATCACAGTACTCAAGGAACAAGGTAGAGGTCAGTTTTCTGGGTTTTCTCTTTGCCTCATATATCTCAGACCTGGAGCTGAAGAAGTCAGCAACCCAGAAACACTAATCTGTACAGACCAAAGGAAAAAAGAAAAAAGGACAACAACAACAAAACAAATGAAAAAACAGCAGCACTGAACAAAAGCCTACTCTCTCTAATCAAAGAATCAGGAAAGGGACTTCCCTGGTGGTCCAGTGGTAAAGAATCTGTCTTACAATGCAGGGGACCCAGGTTCAATCCCTGGTCAGGGAACTAAGATCCCACATGCCGTGGGGCAACTAAGCCCACGTGCCACAACTACTGAGCTCGCACGCCTCAACTAGAGCCTGTGTGCTGCAAACTACAGAGCCCATGTGCTCTGGACCCCACACGCCACAACTACAGAGTCCACATGCCCTGGAGTTCGCACGTCACAACTAGAGAAGAGAAAACCCGCACGCCTAGAGAGAAGCCCACGTTTTGCAAAGAAAGATCCCACACGCCTTAACGAAGATCTCGTGTGCTGCAACTAAGACCCGATGCAGCCAACTGATGATTCAACCAATCAATCTGGAAAGGGGCAGCCTAATAGATAGAAAGCTTTTAGAAAATAACGACTCTACTCAGGTCAAACACAACAGAAAAAAATGTGGTTGCACTCCATCCACACCAGCAAAAGCCAAGAGGGGAGCACAGATGTACACCCTTGTTGGATTGTAACAAGGCTCCCCAGCACCATTACTGGGATGGTGTTAGAGAAGCTCAAGTAGGGAGCTAAGACTTTCATCCCCACCAACTGGTAATGAGACATCCCTCTCCACCCTTATCTCCAGTGGTGTCAGTGGAGACCACAAGTGGAGCCTGGACTTCCATCCCTACCCAGCAATAATGTGGACTCCATCACCACCTCTGGTGTCAACAAAAGCTGAGTGGGGAGCCTGTACTTCTATCACCAGTTGACAGTAAGGAGTCAATGCTTCCTCCCTTCTCTTGTTGGAGCCATACAAGGAAAAGTAAGCAAAAACAGAAGTTGAAATAATATTCAGAATGTCATAACGCAATACGAAAATATCTAGATTTCAAGTGAAAAATCACTGATAATACCGCAAACCAGGAAGATCTAAGTCAGAATGAAAGAAGACAATAGATTCTAACACCAAGATGGTAGAGATGTTAGAATTATCAAAGATTTTAAAGGAGCCATGATAAAAATGCTTCAATGGGCAATTAAAATATGCATGAAACAAATGAAAAACATATAATGTGTTAGAAAATAAACAGAAAGTATCAGTGAAGATATAGAAGGTTGTAAAAAAAGAACAAAGTGGAAATTTTAGAACTAAAATATACAACTAACAACAAAATATCAGTGAATGGGGACAAGAGCAGAATAGAAAGGACAGAGAAAAAATCAATGAATGGTAACACAGAACAACAGAAATTATCACATCTGAACAACAGAAATAAAATATACTGAAAAAATTTGAGAGTCTCAGGGACCTGCTGGGACATAACAAAAGATGTAACATCTGTGTTATTGGAGTCCCAGAAGGAGAGGAAAAAGAGAGTGAGTTAAAAGCACCTAAAAAAACAACCAATGAAACCTCCTAAATTTGCCAAGGTACATAAAACTAGAGAATCAAGAAGCTGAGTGAACTCAAATAGAATAAACATAAATAAATCTGTACTGAGACACACCCTAATTAAGCTTCTAAAAACTAAAGACAAAGAAGTAATCTTGAAAGCAACTGAAAAAAACAACACCTTACCTATAGGGGAAAAACAATTCAAATGACAGAGGATCTCTCATCAGAAATCATGGAGGCCCAAAAGAACTGACACAGTATTTTGCAGGTGCTGAAAGAAAAGAAATGAAATGTAGAATCCTATGCCCAATGAAAACATTCTTTATGAATAAAGGAAAAAATCAAGACAACTATAGATGAAGGAAAACTACAGAGTGTGTTGTCAGCAGATTTTCTTTAAAAGACTGATTAAAGGAAATTCTCTTAACAGAAAAAATAAATGATGAAACAAGAAAACTTGGAACATTAGGAAGGAAAAAGAACATGAACTACTTGTAAATACAAGAGACTTTCCTTGTGCTCTTGAATTTTCTAAGTTACGTTTGATGGTTGAAGCAAAAGTTACATTATTTTTAAAACCAATTATTTGGCTCTAAATGCATGTAGAAGAAATATTTAATACAATTATATTATAAACAGAGTAGATTAAAGAGATATAAAGAGAGGTGAAGTTTCTATACATTACTCAAACTGGTAAAATGTGAACATCAGTAGACTGTGATGATTTATATATGCATAATATAGTATCTAGAGGAACCACTTAAAAAGGTAAACAAAGAGATACACTTAAAAACACTACAGATAAACAATATGGGAGCTGAAAAACGTTCATGTAACCCACGAGAAGGCAGAAAAAAGAAAACAGAGAAATGAAAAACAGAACAAATAGAAAACAAACAATAAAATGACAGACTTAGGTCCTAACAGGTAACTAATTACTTAAATGTAAATGGTTTAGCTATATGAATTCAAAGACAGAGTTAGATAGAATAACTTAAAAAAACTTACTTCAAATACAGTGATAGAATCAGATTGCAAGTAAAAGGGTGGAAATAGATACATCATGCAAACATTAATCAAAGGAAAACAGAAATGGCCATAGTAATATAAACAGACAAAATAGACTTCAGATCCAAAAATATTACCAAGAACAGAAAGAGGCATTATATTTTAATGATATAAGGGCCAATTCACCAAGAAGCTGTAAAAACCAAACAATGGAGCTATAAAATATGTGAAGCAAAAACTGAAAGAACTGAAAGGAAAATCCAAAATTTTATAGATATATAAATCCCAATTATACATGTTTATATATATATATATATATATATATCTCCTTATTTTCACAATTGCTAAAACTAGAAGAAAATCAGCAGAATAAATAAGGCCTCGACAACATCCTCCAAGGTCTAATTGATATTGTAGAACTCTGCATCAAATCACAGCAGAATGCATACTCTTTTCAAATACCAAAATGACCATATCCTAGGCCATAAAACACCTCAACAAACTGAAAAGAAGTGAAATCATACAGAGTGTGTCTTCTGGCCACAATGAAATCAAACTAGAAATCAATAACAGAAAGATAGCAAGAAAAGCTCCAAACACTTGGAAACTATACAACACACTTTCTAAATAACGCAGGAGTCAAAGAGGAAACATCAAGGGAGATTAAAAAAAACACATTAGCTTGAATGAAAATGAAAATACAACATACCAAAATTTGTAGAAAGCAGCTAAAGCAGTATGGAGAGGGAAATTTATAGCCCTAAATGTTTAACATTAGAAAAGAGGAAAAACTCAAATCAATAACATAAGCTCTCACCTCAAGAGCTTAGAAAAAGAAGAACGAAATAAGCCCAAGGCAAGGAGAAGAAACGAAATAATAAAGAACAGAAATCAATGAATTTGGAACAGAAAATAAGAATAATATCTGCTTCATGGAATCAATTGTTGACAAACTTACAACAAGAAAGAAAGAAAAAACTGAAAGACACTATCAATATCAGAAATAAAACAGAGGATACTACTACAGACATTGCAGACATCAAAAGTGAAAGAGAATACTACAAACAACTCTACACACATAAATTTGACAACCTAGAAGAAAATGACTAATTCCTTGAAAAACACCAACTACCACAATGAACCAATATGAAACAGATCATTTGAATACCCCTATAACCATTAACAAAGTTGAATTTGTAATTGAGAAGCTCCTCCAAAAGAAATTTCTGGTCCCAGATGGTTTCACTGGAGAATTTACCAAATGTTTAAAGAAGAATTAATATCAATTTTAAACAATCTCGTCAGGAAAACTTCCCAATTCACTTTATAAAGCTAATATTATTCTGATAATGAAACCAAAGTCAGTGTTAAACAAAACAAAGCAAAAACTAGAGAACAATATTCTCATGAATATAGATGCAAAAATCCTTATCATATTAATAACAAACATCAATAGTATTCAGCAGTATGTAAAAAGAATTACAGAATGTGAAGTAGGGTTTATTCCAGGAATATAAGAGTGATTCACTGTTTGGAAAAAATCAATGTACTCCACCATATTCACAGGCTAAAGAAGAAAATTCACATGATTACATCAACTGATACAGAAAAACCGTTTGACAATTTCAACACCCATTCATGATACAAACTCTCAGAAAAATTGGGATAGAGATCTTCCCCAACTTGATAAACAGCACTTACAAAAAACCTTAAGCTAACACCACACTTAACAGTGAAAGGCTGACCTCTTTGCCCTAAGACTAAGACCAGAAAGAAGACAAGGATGACTGCTCTTGTTACTTCTGTTCAGCATTGTACTGGAGCTTCTAGTCACGGTAATTATGTTCTGATTTTTGACAAACGTACAAGAACAATCCAATGGAGGAAAGAGAGGCTTCTCAATAAGTGGTGCTGGAGCAAATAGACGTCAATAAGTGAGAAAAGTGATTTCTTAAACTCTAGCAGTGTCTTGCCTAACCTTCACATTCTGTGTCCTTCACATGGTTATATATGCCTTTTAAAATCCTGTATTAAATCCCTTCCTACTTGAAATACCTAGAGCGGTTTCTGTTTTCCTGACTAAATCTTGACTAATAAGGTTGACAGGAGATTTTACTCCTCAGCAAATACCAATATGCTTTCCCACATTTCCTAGCTCCCTTGAAAGTATGGGCCCATGTTAGTAGTTCTGGCCAATATGCTATGAGAATTAGTGATGTTTGCAGTCTCGAGCTTTTAGGTGTTATGTGTGACTTTCCAGCCACTCCCTGCTCTCAGGTAACCTTGGTTTCATTTTTTGATATGACGGTGTCACGAGACAGAAGCCACTGGACTGTATGACTCGCTCCACGGATACCCTGGAGAGCTTCCCAATACACAGTGGACTTTTCTTAAGCAAGAGATAAATTTTGGTTGTGGTAAGCCAACGAGGTTTTAAGGGCTGTTTGTTACCATACCACAGTTCAGATTAGAATGACCCCAATAGAAATTACTCCTGGAAATAAGTATTACAATATCAAAACCCTAAAATAGGAGGCACTGACTTAATATTCCTACGAAAGGAAAAAGTAAACAAATTTTGTTGCTTGGGAATAGAGGATGCAATGGAATAAACAGTTAAATCTGATCCCATGGAAGAATGGGAAGCTGTGCTAGGACTTTGCAAGGAGAAGCCAGCATATTTTGAAGTGAGGAGTGGTGACAGAAGACAATATTGGGACAGTCAGACAGCTACTCAAAACTTGACTTCATATACTCAAGACTACTGCAGAGGAAGTATAAATGTGATCTTCTAAACATAGTCTAAAAGACTATGCTTCAAGAATGTTGAGTGTCTTCTCAGAAGTTAATTTGATTCTGTAGATACTGACAAACAGAAAGAGGAGGAGGAGATGTGTAAAGAAACCACTGTTACCATAGACGAACCTTGTTCTGGAGTCAGGATTTTTTTAATGTTCTCTATGTTCAGTAAATAAAATATTTTAGAAACATGGATGAACAGGATGCTCCACTGACATATGAGAGAGGCAGACTTGTCCTGGTATTCAGGAAGGAGATTACAAACAGGCTTGAGAAATCAGCAAAATGTCAAGTTGATTGTTCAATAAAAGATAGATGTATTCGGAGAAAAAATAAGTCAAACATTTTTTCTACTGAGACTTAACAGATTCAGGAACCACTGACTGAGAAGATATGAAATATCTCAAAATTGAAAGGAACTCAGTATTTTGGATAAAAGAGGCAAAATTCTAAATTACTAATAGAGAAAATCATTAAGATAAAATATATTTAATAGCTGAAAATGAATAGATATAATTTTTTAGCTATTTCCCGATCAAGTAAGCCCCAAATAAGGGCAATTTAAATTAACATTTACAAATATGAAAAATCTAGAATTTTATCTGACCCATATTAAACAAGCCCCAAATAATCTGTTGTAAATTCAAATGTATTTAAAGTACTCTTGGACAAAATTAACAGAATTACCACCCACATTGAAGGATGTAATAATCTTTTGCTAACCATACCATACTTGAAGGTGTATATGTCCAAATTCACGATATTGGCAAGTTGAAAGTGAACTTTGATTCAAGCAAGGGAGGACTTTCTAATGATTGTTACTAATTAATGACATAGTTTTTAAATACTCACTCCTCCAATGGGGGATCCATTTACCCCTCCAAATCTTAAAACTATGTAAAACAGACACAAACAGAGCTGCCCTACTTAAATCAACCTACTAGCAGCTGTAATCTCACTCACTGCCTTCCCTTTTTTAACAGCTTTCTTGGGGTATAACTAACAAATACAACTGTAAGTTACTTAAAGTGATGATGTGATACATGTATACACTGTGAAAGGACTCCCCCATCAAGTTAATTAACACATCCATCACCTCACGTATTTACCTTTCCTTTTTTTCCCCTTTTTCTTTCTTTTTAAAATTTATTTATTTTGGAGGAGAACATTTAAGTTCTACTCTCCTAGCAAATTTCAATTATTCAATTCAATTACAATCACCATGGTATATATTAGATCTTCGGATCTTATTCATCTTATAACTGAAAGTTTGTACGCTTTTATCAACCTTTTGAAAGAAATGGCTCTAACATATAGAGTTAAAGCTAAGACCGACCCCTCCTTTTGTTCTCTGTATCCCTATCCTCTTGCCTTCTCAATGATGCTGGTACTACAATCATGCTCTTTCTTTCCGACACCATTGATTTCTTCCTTCCCTTTGGTTTTGGTTTGTTCCCACCAACAAACAAATATGTTCCAGTGTCAACCTTCTTAATCCCCATTCCTTATCCTCAAATTTCCCTCCATCTACGACCCTACCGCTCTACTGTCTTCAATGAAAACTTCTTAGGAGATATTTATAGCTGCTCTTTCTCTTGTTTCAAGTTTTTGTTTCATTTTTAAAAATCCATCCACATTGGGCTCTTGCCAAGGCGGCCATGACCATCACACGGAGAAATCCAGGGGTCAGTTTTCTGTCCTCTTTTCAGTTGAATTCTCAAGCATCATTTGAAAGGGTGCTTCCTTCCTTCCTGCTTGAAGCATTCTCTCCCGTTGGTGTTTTTAAAGCAAACTTCCCTTGATTTTCTGGGCTCACTGACTTCTTTTCAGGCTTATTTGTTCCTCCTTCACCAGTTCATTTAATCTGTAATTGCTGAAATGCCCCATGGTTCAGTCCTAAGCTTCAACTCTGCTCTCTCTACACTCCCTTCTAGATGATCGCATACGTTTCCGAGGCATTAATTATAATTAATATGTTTAATTATCAAATTTGTATCTCTAGCCCTGACTTCTCTAAACGCTAAACTGTGATATTTAGCTGTCTACTCAACAACTCTTTTTGGAGAGTTAACAGGAATTTCTATTTAGTGTGGGTAATCAGGACTCTCTTTTCCTTTGTCATTCTCTTCCTCCCCCTGGTTGTTCCCATTTCGGTAAGTACAATCCTACCCCGACTCAGTGAGTGAAAATCTAGTAGTGATACTTGACTCATTCTTTTATCTCAGCTCTCACAACCAACCACTAACAAGTTCGCTCAGCTTTTCCTCCAAAATACATCCCAATGAAATCTAGCTCTTTCCAATTCCTGTGCAAATACTCTCATCTGTAGTCTGGATGATCCAACAATTTCCCCAGCAACTGTTCAGCTAGTACTACACTCCAGCCTGTATACAATCTCCTTCCCACACAGTTGCTGGAGTGGCAGTCCAAAAACCCTCAACATGCTTCCCACTGTGCTTAGAAAAAAAATCCATACTTCTTTCATGTTGTGAAAGACTATGTTAATGGGTCCAACTGAACTTTCTGACCACGTACTCTACCACTCCCGCCTTCTTTCAGTGATCTAGTCCCACTGGCCATCTTTCTGACCCTCAAACATGCCCAACTCCAATCCTGCTTAGGGCCTTTGCACATGCGCCTCTTCCTGGCCTTAAGGGACCAGCTTCTTATCTTCCATGTTTCAGTTCAACCTCACCTCCTCAGAGAGGTCTTCTCTGGCCACCATCTAAAATACAGTTCATGGACCAGGTCACACATCACACATATATTTTAATAATATATAATATGACATTGTACAGACATATAATTATTGTGTTATATTGCCTTTATAGCACCTTCAGCATCTGAAATTTTATTTATTTTTTAATACAAATGTCCAGGCTACTTCCTCCTTTCCAAAACTGTTAGTGGTTCCATGCTATCAATAAGGAAAGTTCAAGCCCTTTGAAATGCCATTTAAGACCTCCATGACCTGGCCTAACTGGCATTTGCTCATCTCCTGCCTGTATCTATTTTTTGCCCGCGAACCCCATTCTACGACATCATTCACTCTGCTCCATATCCCTCCCACTAGATACGTGGACACACTTGCCTTCCCCTTATCTGCCAAGTGACCCGTATCCTTCTTTTAAAGACTCAGCTCAAATGCTACTCCTTAGAGTCCTCAGGAGGAGCTAGTTACGTTTCATCCTGTACGCACAGAGCTGGAAGTATATGTCTTTGGTATATACAGACCCTCCTCCATCTCCCACAAATTTCCCAACCCTAATGCATGGGAAAATGATTTATTCATCTGAGTATTCTCACCACTCACACTGATTCATGCACAAAATAAGTTTTGTTTTGTTTTGTTTTTAAATAGGTGACAGGTACTTTTAATATATGTCCCTTTCCTGAATACTCTGGTTTCTCTTCTTTGGTTAGTTCTGGTTTGCCCATCTTTTTTTTTTTTTTTTTTTTTTTGCGGTACGCGGGCCTCTCACTGTTGCGGAGCACAGGCTCCGGACGCGCAAGCTCAGCGGCCATGGCTCACGGGCCCAGCCGCTCCGCGGCATGTGGGATCTTCCCGGACCGGGGCACGAACCCGTGTCCCCTGCATCGGCAGGCGGACTCCCAACCACTGCGCCACCAGGGAAGCCCTCAGGTTTGCCCAGCTTAATTGTGAAGTTTGAAGCTCAGAAAACTGAGCTTAGGATCTGTCATAAATGATTCATATCTGTATCTCTAGCCTCAGTTCCTGGCACATAGTATCACCACAACAAATGTTTGCCATTGTACCAGAATGAACACAATACTGTAGTACGTGTGGTTGCGTTCAACACACTAGCACAGGATTTCTACCTTATCTTTCTTCTGAATTCATGTGTACAATGAGTGAAACCTTGTCACCTAAAACACATATTTTAATAACATACTGTTACATTTTAGTAATATACAACATGACATTGTAAAATTTATAATTATTTGGATAGCTATCAGCCATCGACAAATGCCTATGCAGCGCTCGCTACGTGCTACACACTCTATTAAGCATTCAGGCCGAGAAAACAGATTGCCTTAGTCAGGCTAGGCTAGGCTCTGCTGCGGCAACCAATCTCCACATTTCAGTGGTTTAACAACATGAAGATTTATCTCATGATCATTTCACACCCAAACTGGGCACTGAGTGGGCAGTTCTTTCTGAGATGGTGCAGGGATCCAGGCTTATTCCATCTGTTGGCTCTGACACCCTTCAAGGGCTTTGAGTCCTCTACTGGAACTCTTACATCCAGCCAGTTGACAAGGGAAGAGAGAAAGCGCTAAGAATCTCACAGAAGACAGCAGTAGTGTACGTAATTCCATCACAATCTATTGGCCAAAATTAGTTAAGCAGCCCTAAACCAACTACAAAGGAGGTTTGGAAGTGTGTTCCCAAGAAGAAGAGGATCAGTGAGAATACTGTCACACTAACAGGGACCATATTGTCCTGTCTCCTGTAGGAATCATCCTATAGTAAGACGCTTCAACCTGAGCCCTCTATGTAACTTGAGACAGTAAGTAGAAGTTTTTCGTTTCCCACCGAAAACTATTTGCCAGAGTAATTAATGACACAGTAAAAGAAATTTCAAGAAAAATCATTAAATTCTTCAGGGGAAACTTTTAAAGAAGAGGCAGGCATACTGCAGCCTGTGGGCTGAATCTAGCCTGCTTGTTGTTGGACAACATGCAAACTAAGAATGGCTTTTACGTTAATAAATGTTTGAAAAGAATCAAAAGAAGGATATTTCATGATGTGAGAATTGCAGGGAATTCAAGTTTCAGTGTCCATACATAAAGTTTTATTGGAAAACTACCATGTTAATTCATTTGGATGTTGTCTATGGCTGCTTTTGTGTTACAGAAGCAGAGTTGAATTGTGACAGACACCGTATGTCCTGCCAAGCCTAAAATATTAACTCTCTGGTCCTTTACCAAAAAAGTTTGCCAATCCGTGTTTAAACGCATTCAAACCGCATATAATTTAGTGTTGAAAAATCAGTAACAAAGTTACAAATCATTCTAGTGTTTGTATTCATTTTACAGGGGCGGGTACCAAAAACCAGCTGGACCTGAAGAGAGAAAAACAAAAATTCACCTAATAAACAGTCAAGAGTAGGGAAAAACATGTTTTCAAACCAAAGAGATCCTGCTTAGGTAAAGAGGATTCTTTACTTGTAGTTTACTAGAAGAGACAAAGGTAAGATCTCTTTTCATGTGTAAACAGATGCTTCTATGCTTAGGTTATTTATTCTCAAACTTACAGCCAGGTGGTCCTCACTGCCAAAAGCAAAGCCTCTTATTCACGTGGTACTCCAACTCCTGGCTTCAAAATTTCTTGACAAAGAGTCGTACTGGAGGTCATAAGTTAGAACTCCACCACTTACTAAAATGAATAACTCAGTGTCAGACACAGTGAGAAAAATGCTGGTGAACTACAACCATCACAACAAAGTAAGTTTCCGAAGAACGTCTAGTAGATATTCTAGTTCAACTCCACCATATTTACAGTGTAAGCCTTTAGAGAAAGTGTCCAGAGTAAACTATTTCTTCTCAAGATATGTTGCAATTCAGAATTCCCTAGTTCACACTGGCAATATTCAATGGATTGTCTAAGGTATTCAAATGAGAATGTGATCAACAAAGCCACAGTGACTTTTTCTTTTGCGGAAGCCCCAACTATATTATGGAAATGGATGCAAACTTGCGACCCAGGGAAAATTCCCTACCTGATCTGCACTGAATTGTTCCCTTTGAACTCTGCTTTGGAATTTCAACAAATGCTTGTCATGAGTTTGATTATTTTCTCATTCATAACTAGGAATATATAAATATTTCTCTAGATAACTATGAATATATATAGTGATATATTTCTATGAGTTCGACTTGCCTTGTTAGTGGAAACCAAACCCATCATTCTAATTTTAATAAAAGTAGTAAAGATAAGTCTTTTGCTCATTTCTGTATCATTGCTGCCTCCAATTACTATTGCGAAGTCCTCATTTCCAAACAGAACCGTGAATAAATTCTTGCTATGACAAGTTCATCTAGTCTAGTGAATGAGCCAAGTAACGAAGATCAGGGATCAGGAAACTCAAGTTAAATTTCTATTTCTCTTCATAACATTAAGTAAATCTTTAAATTTACTTTTAAATCTCATACCTCCTGGTATTGATTTCTCATGGCCCAGATAGATGAGGGAGAGTTTGCTTATTTTGTTTTCATTTTTGGATTGGACACTTCTGATGGAAGAAAGATAGAATTGATTTTTTTTATTCAAAAGGAAGCCCAAATTTTAGATCTCTTAGGGCAAAACCAGGTTTGCTAATGTTTCTATTGAGGGACCATAGTTATAGCTGTTCAGGATTTTGTTTTTATGTATAAAAAGTATACTTTTAAATTTTTTAAATTTTTATTTTTTTTATTGAAGTATAGCTGATATCTAATGTTTCAGGTATACAGCAAGGTAACCCAGTTATATGTGTGTGTGTGTGTGTGTATATTCTTTTTCAGAATCTTTTCCATTATAGGTTATGACAAGATATTGAATATATTTTCTTGTGCTATACAGTAGATCCTCACTGTTAATCTACTTTATACATAGTAGTGTGTATCTGTTCGTCCCCAATTCCCAATTTAAAGTATTCTTAAATGACGAGAATATTGGAGATATTTTTGGGAAAACTGTAATATTTATTATTTGTTGCCCATCATGACCAAATCTGTCAGAAGGAAAACTCATATTACTAACGTCTGGGAGATTTATGTATTTCAGGACTTTTATTTTGACTCTCTCTGCTGATTCATTTTAAAGTGTATTTCACTTCCCAGTCATCTACTTCTTCCCAATAATGTACGTACCATTTCAACTGTTATTAAACGTGAAGAGAAATGAGCAATTCTTATTTTTATTAATAATGTAATTACATTTGGGACAAATACTTGTTTGATAGAAAAGTTGATGGATTTGGCATCTTTATTTTGAAAAATGGATGGAAGACTACAAATTCATGAGAGCTTATGGTTTAAACAAAAAAAAAAAAAAAAAAGAAGAAGAAAATAACCTAAAATTTCTCTTGGATGTAACCACAAAATATCTTGATATTTTACAAAATTCAAAGGTAAAATACGGGAAATGCTGGCAAATTGTTCAGAGTAGCTGAAATTATGCATTATAAATATTTGTGTGTGTGTGTGAAATAACTGACATTTTGTGAGGATCAAAATTGCCACAGAAATTTGGCCAAGTCAGCATCAAGTGATTTCACACAATTATTGAACTTTTCTCTGTTGGAGATGTTCCCGGCCAAATCCTTCATTTTTGGAAATTTCCTGGAGCTCCCTCGTCTGCCACAGAATAGCACTGAACATTTCTCATCCAACAAATGAGCAAGACATTAGTGGCTCCCTTTAGTTTTTAGCTAAGCCTTTAGCTTTTACCTCAGGAGAAGCTCCTTAGTTTTTCCTTCTACTCTTGATTTTTGCCTGCTTGAGCAGCTTTCCAGAGAGGCCTCCAGGATTGACCCTTCTCACCCATCTGCTTGGCTAATTCTGCATCTCAGACCCTAGAGCAGCACCTTCTAATAAAGCCTTCATGATGATGCAAATGTTCCACATCTCCATTGTCCAATATGGTAGCCACCAGCTATAGGAGGCTCTCAAGCACTTAAAATGCTAGTGCACTGGAGAACTAAAATTTTGAATTTATTTAATTTTAATTACTTTTAACTTAAATAATCACACGTCTCTGCATCGGACAGCACAGCATTACATGGTCTCTTTCTGTACAGACTTTGCAACCCTTTTAAAAACTGGATTATAAATTTCATGAATACAGTCCATGCCATGTCTGTTTTGTGCACTGTCGCATCAATAACACATAACACTGTGTTTGGCACAGGGCAGAATCTAAAATGTTTTTCTTAAATGTATGACTGACTGCATGAGTGAATATAGGAACTTCAAGGATGAAGGTAAAATTCAAATGGGGAAGAAAAAATGGTCTATATGTGCCCTTTAATCTTAGCATATATTAAATCAATTCTTTTTTAAAGATGATCTCTTTAAGGTAATATTGTCCATTCACCAAACTGTGGAACACAAAGAAGTGATAAATTTCTCATTGTGGGTTATCTTCTGAGCTCTAGTCCCTTAACCTAAGGGGACTCTGTCAAATATATATGAAACTGTAGAGTAGCGTGTTTTCACGGATCAGTTTTGCTCACAGGGTTGTATCAAAGAGTCATATCAGTGACTGGCACATATTCTTCTCAATAAGTATAAATTCCTGGGAGGTCAGTTACTGCACCTGTAGATTGCAGCTTTGTCAACATCTGCAAATGTGAAAGAGATAGTGGGGAACTGCAGGAGAGGCACAAAGCATGGTTTTCACGCATTAGCTCATTTAGCTCAATATTGCTACTTTCTACCACGTGCTTCACTACTTATGGCCTACGATGACAAAATATCAAACAACACAACAATAAATACAGAGTTACACCTCACACTGGTCAGAATGACCGTTGTTAAAAAGTCCACAAAAAATGCCAGAGAGGGTGTGGGGAAAAGGGAACCCCCCTACACTGTTGGTGGGAATGTAAATTGGTACAACCACTATGGAGAACAGTATGGAGGTTCCTTAGAAAACTAAAAACAAAGCTACCATATGATCCAGCAATCCCACTGCTGGGCATATTTCCAGGGAAAACCATAATGTGAAAAGATACATGCACCCCAATGTTCGTTGTAGCACTATCTACAATAGCTAAGACATGGTAGCAACCTAATATACATCGACAGATGAATGGATAAAGAAGATGTAGTACATGTATACAATGGAATGTTACTCAGTCATAAAAAAGAATGACATAATGCCATTTGCAGCAACATGGATGGACCTAGAGATTATCATACTAAGTGAAGTTACTCATAAAGAGAAAGACAAATACCATATGATATCACATATGTGGAATCTAAAATATGACGCAAATGAACTTAGCTACGAAACAGAAACAGACTCACAGACATGGAGAACAGACTTGTGGTTGCCAAGGGAGAGGGGTGGTGGGGGAGGGATGTATTGGGAGTGTGGGATTAGCAGATGCGAACTAGTATATAGAGAATGGATAAACAACAAGGGCCCGCTGTACAGCACAGGGAACTATATTCAATATCCTGCGATAAACCACAATGGAAAAGAATATGCAAAAGAATGTGTGTGTATATATATGCATAACTGAATCACTAATTCACGGTACAGTAGAAATTAACACAACATTGTAAATCAACTCTATTTCAATAAAATAAATTAAAAAAATACAAAGTGAGCTCTCAGGCTGTAGAGTTCTACTTCGTTATGTGATAGGACAACAGTTTACAACCCAACACAGTTGTATTTAGTACATAAATCACATCCCAGATGAGACAAAAGAGATCACTTCCTATGCAATGAAGCCAAACAATTTTTAAAAGATAAGTGGCTCACACCAACCTTTTTGGCAAGAGCTCATGTAAAGTAAAACAGCACTTAAAATTAAAGCCAACTTGCAGGCAGAATCAGAGGTGCACTTGGAAGAAAACAAACTCATCTGTTTAAAGTTTCTTAATATATAACGGACCATCTAAACATAGACCAGTTCAATGAATGACGATGCTGGATTACTGAAAATCTGAATCAAAGAAAACTATAGGCAGACATAATAAATAAATATTTCTGACCAACACTCAAATCAACTGTGAACAAACAGTAACCAATGTGGCAATCTAGCAACAATAAAAAAAGTTTATTATCAGCATGTACAAAATGCAACAAATAATAATAACTACTTATTTTAGAGTCAATCTTTTCATCTTTAATTTTGCTTAAACTACATATGCAACAAGTTTCACAACACCTAAAGCATGATAGTGGAAAGATCAGTGGTGCACTAGATTCCAGAACTGTGTGGCACTGGTCAAGTCATTTCCCTGCTTGAGTTTAAACAGTGTGAGCACTATAATGGCAGTTATGATCTATGATTGCTTAGCAAGCTCAAGGCACTCCACATTATCTCACACTATCGTCTCTGAAGTGTCATAGTTATCTCCATTTGCCTGGTGGGGAAACTGGAGCTTACAGAGGTTAAGTAACCACCAGAAGGACACAGCTAGAAAGCAGCAAACCCTGGCAGTCTGAATCCAGAGCATTATGTGACAAGAGACCATTAATACCTGTTTGTTCTGTTTTACTTACTAACAAAGCCCCCTATATTATTGGGGGCAGCAATGGGTCTAATGAAAGATCACATCTGCCAGTCTCCCTTGCACATAAGTAGGGACATAAGATTATGTTCTGGCTTAGTAAGATGTAAGGTAAGTTACTGGGTGTGCCTCTGGAAAGGTTTCTTAAAAGGGTGATGGATAGACCAAACCCTTGTTGCCTTCCCTCCTTTCTGACTGAGTGGATGCCATGGGAACCACAGGGATGATTAGGTAACTTTGAAGACAAAGCCATGTGCTAAATTATCAAGTAGAAAACCAGAAGATGCCTGGGTTCCTGGTGACAATGGAGCTGCCCTATTAACCCCGAAGTACCTACCTCCATGCTTAATTTATGTGAGAGAGAAATAAACTCTCTTGTTCAAGCTTCTGTTATTTTAGGTTTTTTGTTTTACATAGTTGAGCTAATCTCAACTAATACAATTATAAAGGATGTAAAAAAAGACTTGAACAAAATGAGAGGTATTCAAGAACATGGATAGTTTCAATGATATAATGTTGTCAATTCTCCCCAAATCATGAAATCTTTGAACTTCAAGCAAAATCCCCACAGCTATTCACGGAATTGAACAATATGAACCTATAATTAATTTGGATGAACAAATCAGCATGGATATCTAAGTAATTTTGAAGACAATATTGATGGTGGAGGAGAATACCATACAGGGTATGTAGAATGATTGTAAAGCTATAATAATATGGTCTTGTAAATAAGTTTTTAGTGCAGGGCTATGGCATAAAACAATGGAAATAAAGAGAGGGTGTCTTTATTAATATGAGGGGAAAGATGGGCTACTTAAACTATCCTGGGGGAAATGGTTACTCATAAGTAAATAATGAAGATCAAATCCCTACCTCACATCACAGCATCACACACAAATTCCAGTTGGATCAAATACTTAAATATGGAAAGAATGATTTTTATGACCTCAGAGTAGAGAAGAATTTAAAAAAGAAAACACAATAATCAAAAACCTCAGATTAGGAGACTGGTTCAAGATGGCGGAGTAGAAGGACATGCTCTCACTCCCTCTTGTGAGAACACCGGAATCGAAACTAACTGCTGAACAATCATCAACAGGAAGACACTGGAACTCAACAAAAAAAGATACCCCACATCCAAAGACAAAGGAGAAGCCACAGTGAGACGGTAGGAGGGGCATAATCACAATAAAATCAAATCCCATAACTGCTGGGTGGGTGACTCACAAACTGAAGAACACTTATACCACAGAAGTCCACCACTGGAGTGAACGTTCTGAGCTCCACGTCAGGCTTCCCAACCTGGGGGTCTGGCAACGGGAGAAGTTCCTCGAGAATCAGAGTTTGAAGGCTAGCGGGATTTGATTACAGGACTTCAACAGGACTGGGGGAAACAGAGACTCCACCCTTGGAGGGCACACAAAGAATACTGTGTGCATCGGGACCCAGGGGAAGGAACAGTGACCTCATACAAGACTGAACCAGACCTACATGCTAGTGTTGGAGGGTCTCCTGCAAAGGCGGGGGGTGGCTGTGTCTCACTGTGAGGACAAGGACACGGGCAGCAGAAATTCTGGGAAGTACAGCTTGGTGTGAGCCCTCCCAGAGTCTGCCATTAGCCCCACCAAAGCCTCCAGTGTTGGGTCACCTCAGGCCAAACAATCAACAGGGAGGGAAGCCAGCCCCACCCATCAGCAGACAAGTAGATTAAAGTTTTACTAAGCTCTGCCCACCAGAGCAACACCCAGCTCTACCCACCACCAGTCCCTCCCATCAGGAAGCTTGCACAAGCCTCTTAGATAGCCTCATCCACCAGAGAGCAGACAGCAGAAGCAAGAAGAACTACAATCTTGCAGCCCGTGAAACAAAAACCATGTTCACAGAAAGATAGACAAGATGAAAAGGCAGAGAGCTATGTACCAGATGAACGGACAAGATAGAACCCCAGAAAAACAACTAAATGAAGTGGAGCTAGGCAACCTTCCAGAAAAAGAATTCAGAATAATGATAGTGAAGATGATCCAGGACCTCAGAACAAGAATGGAGGCAAAGATCGAGAAGATGCAAGAAATGTTTAACAAAGACCTAGAAGAATTAAAGAACAAACAAACAGAGATGAACAATACAATAACTGAAATGAAAACTACACTAGAAGGAATCAATAGCAGAATAACTGAGGCAGAAGAATGGATAAGTGACCTGGAAGATACAATGGTGGAATTCACTGCTGAGGAACAGAATAAAGAAAAAAGAAGGAAAGGAAATGAAGACAGCCTAAGAGACCTATGGAACAACATTAAATGCAACAATATTCACATTATAGGGGTCCCAGAAGGAGAAGAGAGAGAGAAAGGACCTGAGAAAATATTTGAAGAGATTATAGTTGAAAACTTCCCTAACATGGGAAAGGAAACAGCCACCTAAGTCCAGGAAGTGCAGAGAGTCCCATACAGGATAAACCCAAGGAGAAACATGCCGAGACACATGGTAATCAAATTGGCAAAAATTAAAGACAAAGAAAAATTATTGAAAGCAGCAAGGGAAAAACGACAAATAACATACAGGGGAACTCCCCTAAGGTTAACAGCTGATTTCTCAGCAGAAACTCTACAATCCAGAAGGGAGTGCCATGAAATATTTAAAGTGATGAAACAGAAGAACCTACAACCAAGATTACTCTACCCGGTAAGGATCTCATTCAGATTCGATAGAGAAATCAAAAGCTTTACAGACAAGCAAAAGCTAAGAGAATTCAGCACCACCAAACCAGCCCTACAACAAATGCTAAAGGAACTTCTCTAAGTGGGAAACACAAGAGAAGAAAACGACCTACAAAAACAAGCACAAAACAATTAAGAAAATGGTCATAGGAACATACATATCAATAATTACCTTAAACGTGAATGGATTAAATGCTCCAACCAAAAGAAACAGGCTCGCTGAATGGATACAAAAACAAGACCCATCTACATGCTGTCTACAAGAGACCCACTTCAGAGCTAGGGACACATACAGACTGAAAGTGAGGGGATGGGAAAAGATATTCCATGTAAATGGAAATCAAAAGAAAGTTGGAGTAGGAATACTCATATCAGATAAAATAGACTTTAAAGTAAAGAAAGTTACAAAAGACAAGGAAGGACATTACATAATGATCAAGGGATCAATCCAAGAAGAAGATATAACAATTATAAATATATATGCACCCAACATAGGAGCACCTCAATACATAAGGCAACTGCTAACAGCTATAAGAGAGAAAATCGACAGTAACACAAGAATAGTGGGGGACTTTAAAACCTCACTTACACCAATGGACAGATCATCCAAACAGAAAATTAATAAGGAAACACAAGCTTTAAATGACACAATAAACCAGATAGATTTAATTGATATTTATAGGACATTCCATCCAAAAACAGCACTTTCTTCTCAAGTGCACATGGAACATTCCCCAGGATAGATCACATATTGGGTCACAAATCAAGCCTCAGGAAATTTAAGAAAATTGAAATCATATCAAGCATCTTTTCTGAGCCCAACACTATGAGATTAGAAATCAATTACAGGGGAAAAAAATGTAAAATACACAAACACATGGAGGCTAAACAATACACTACTAAATAAATAACCAAGAGATCACTGAATAAATTAAAGAGGAAATCAAAAAATACTTAGAGACAAATGACAATGAAAACACGCCAATCCAAAACCTATGGGATGCAGCAAAGCAGTTCTAAGGGGGAATTTTATAGCAATACAAGCCTACATCCAGAAACAAGAAAAATCTCAAATAAACATTTTAACCTTACACCTAAAGGAACTAGAGAAAGAAGAGCAAACAAAACCCAAAGTTAGCAGAAGGAAAGAAATCATAAAGATCAGAGAAAATAAATGAAATAGAAACAAAGAAAACAATAGCAAAGATCAATAAAACTAAAAGCTGGTTCTCTGAGAAGATAAACGAAATTGATAAACTATTAGCCAGACTCATCAAGAAAAAGAGGGAGAGGACTCAAATCATTAAAATTAGAAATGAAAAAGGAGAAGTTACAACAGACACCACAGAAATACAAAGCATCCTAAGAGACTACTACAAGCAACTCTACGCCAATAAAATGGACAACGTGGAAGAAATGGACAAATTCTTAGAAAACTTTAAACTTCCAAGACTGAACCAGGAAGAAATAGAAAATATGAACAGACCAATCACAAGTAATGAAATTGAAACTGTGATGAAAAATCTTCCAACAAACAAAAGTCCAGGACCAGATGCCTTCACAGATGAATTCTATCAAACATTTAGAGAAGAGCTAACACCCATCCTTCTCAAACTCTTCCAAAAATTGCAGAGGAAGGAACACTCCCAAACTCATTCTATGAGGCCACCATCACCCTGATACCAAAACCAGACAAAGATACTACAAAAAAAAAAAAATTACAGAGCAATATCACTGATGAATATAGATGCAAAAATCCTCAGCAAAATACTAGTAAACAGAATCCAACAACACAGTAAAAGGATCATACACCATGATCAAGTGGGATTTATCCCAGGGGTGCAAGGATTCTTCAATATATGCAAATCAATCATGTGATACACCATATTAACAAACTGAAGAATAAAAACCATATGATCATCTCAATAGATGCAGAGAAAGCTTGTGACAAAATTCAACACCATTTATGATAAAAACTCTCCAGAAAGTAGGCATAGAAGGAACTTACCTCAACATAATAAAGGCCATATATGACAAACCCACAGCCAACATCGTTCTCAATAGTGAAAAACTGAAAGCATTTCCTCTAAGATCAGGAAGAAGACAAGGATGTCCACTCTCGCCACTATATTCAACATAGTTTTGGAAGTCCTAGCCACAGCAATCAGAGAAGAAAAAGAAATAAAAGGAATACAAATTGGAAAAGAAGAAGTAAAACTGTCACTGTTTGCAGGTGACATGACACTATACATAGAGAATCCTAACGATGTCACCAGAAAACTACTAGAGCTAATCTATGAATCTGGTAAAGTTTCAGGATACAAAATTAATGCACAGAAATCTCTTGCATTCCTATACACTAATGATGAAAAATCTGAAAGAGAAATTAAGGAAACACTCCCATTTATCACTGCAACAAAAAGAATAAAATACCTAGGAATAAACCTACCTAGGGAGACAAAAGGTCTGTATGCAGAAAACTATAAGACACTGAGGAAAGAAATTAAAGATGATACAAAGAAATGGAGAGATATACCATGTTCTTGGATTGGAAGAATCAATATTGTGAAAATGACTATATTACCCAAAGCAATCTACAGATTCAATGCAATCCCTATCAAATTACCAATGGCATTTTTTACAGAACTAGAACAAAAAAATCTTAAAATTTATATGGAGACACAAAATACCCCGAATAGCCAAAGCCGTCTTGAGGGAAAAAAATGGAACTGGAGAAACCAGACTCCCTGACTTCAGAATATACTACAAAGCTACAGAAATCAAGACAATATGGTACTGGCACAAAAACAGAAACATAGATCAATGGAATGGGATAGAAAGCCCAGAGATAAACCCACGCACTTATGGTCAACTAATCTATGACAAAGGAGGCAAGGATATACAATGGAGAAAAAACAGTCTCTTCAATAAGTGGTGCTGGGAAAACTGGACAGCTACATGTAAAAGAATGAAATTAGAACACTCCTTAACACCATACACAAAAAGAAACTCAAAATGGATTAGAGACCTAAATGTAAGACCGGACACTATAAAACTCTTAGAGGAAAACACAGGAAGAACACTCTTTGACATAAATCACAGCAAGATCTTTTTTGATCCACCTCCTAGAGTAATGGAAATAAAAACAAAAATAAACAAGTAGGACCTAATGAAACTTAAAAGCTTTTGCACAGCAAAGGAAACGATAAACAAGACAAAAAGAGAACCCTCAGAATGGTAGAAAATATTTGCAAAAGAATCAACGGACAAAGGATTAATCTCCAAAATATATAAACAGTTCATGCAGCTCAATATTAAAAAAACAAAGAACCCAATCAAAAATGGGCAGAAGACCTAAATAGACATTTCTCCAGAGAAGACATACAGGTGGCCAAGAAGCACATGAAAAGCTGGTCAACATCACTAATCATTAGAGAAATGCAAATCAAAACTGCAATGAGGTATCACCTCACACCAGTTAGAATTTGTATCATCAGAAAATCTACAAACTACAAATGCTGGAGAGGGTATGGAGAAAAGGGAATCCTCTTGCACTGTTGGTGGGAATGTAAATTGATACAGCCACTATGGAGAACAGTATGGAGGTTCCTTAAAAAACTAAGAATAGAGTTACCATATGACCCAGGAATCCCACTACTGGGCATATACCCAGAGAAAACCATAATTCAAAAAGACACATGCACCCCAATGTTCAGTGCAGCACTATTTACAATAGCCAGGTCATGGAAGCAACCTAAATGCCCATCAACAGAGGAATGTTTAAAGAAGATGTGGTACATATATACAATGGAATATTACTCAGCCATAAAAAGGAACGAAACTGAGTCATTTGTAGAGACGTGGATGAATCTACAGAATGTCATACAGAGTGACGTAAGTCAGAAAGTGAAAAACAAATATCGTATATTAACACATATATGTGGAACCTAGAAAAATGGTACAGATGAACTGGGTTGCAGGGTAGAAATGAGACACAGATGTAGAGAACAAACGTATGGACAGCAAGGGGGGAAAGTGGTGGGGGTGGCGGTGTGATGAATTGGGAGATTGGGATTGAATGTATACACTGATGTGTATAAAATGGATAACTAATAAGAACCTGCTGTATAAAAAAATAAATTAAATTAAATTAAAAAAAAAACAAAAAAAACCCCTCAGATTAAAAATTAAAAAAAAAAAAAAAACTTCATGAACAGCGTTAACATACATACTGGCCAGAAAAGATATCTTTAACACATATAGCAAATGATTATCATTCAGAATATATGAAGAACTCCTAAAATCAACAGTAAGAAAAGTATATAGGAAGAAGGGCACAGAAAGGAATATACAGTTCTGAGAAAAGAAAACGTGAAAGGCCAATAAATGTATTAAAGAGGGCTGATCTTACTGGTGGTCAGGATTACACAAATTAAATTTCCATTTTATGATCTCCAGATTTCCAAACAATTCAGAAATCTGACAGTATCAAGTTTTAAGACAGATGAAGAGGATTAAGAATTTCCATTCATCACTGGTGGGAGTGTAAATTGTCATAGCCATTCTGCAGAACAACTTTCCAACATAATACAGTTGAAACTGTGCATTCTGTTTTCCCTCCATCCCATCAATTCTGCTTCTAGGAATATATATTAGAGAGATTGTTGTGTATGTACCCAAGGAGATAGCTACAAGAATGTTCATATCACTGGTACAGTAAAAAACTGCAGTAAGTTAAATACCATTGACAGAAGAATGGGCCAATAAATTTCACTAGATTCATATTGAAGAAATTTACACAGTGGTGAAAATGAATGATATGACATGTATCAAAATGGCTAAATCTCAAAAATGTTGAAAAATAGCAATTTGTATAATAGTATAGAAAGTAAAATATTACTTCTATAGAACTTCCAAACTTAAGAACCATACATTAAATTTATGGACACTTATGTATGTGATTATGGAATAAATATCTGCTTGAGAATGATAAATATAAAATTCCAAAGAGTGGTTATTCTGGAAGATGTTGAGATTAGGCTCCAAATAAGTCTGAACAGTTATATTTCCTCAAAAAATTGAAATACATATGGCAAAATATTATGACTTGATAAAAGACAGTACTACCTATATGAGCATATCTTTTTTTAATTTTTTTTTTTTTGCCTCACCATGCACAACGCGGGATCTTAGTTCCCCGACCAGGAATTGAACCCATGCCCTCTGCAGTGGAAGTGCCGAGTCCTAACCACTAGACCGCCCGGGAATTACTGAGCATACCTTTCTGAACATTTGAAATATTTTGCAAATAAATTATTACTATTTTAGAAATTTTTAAAAAAATTGAAACTAGGAATTTAACATTAAAAAGGAAAGTTTTTTTACCTATCCTATCTCACAGGTATTTCAGGAAGAGTTAATTGATAGAAATTGTTCTTGCGTTTGGAGATTAGGCTAGGCTGACAATTTGTAATATTCCCAAACTGAATTTAATAGTTTGACCCAGAGTTTTGTACGTACAGTGTAAGTAATGAAAGGAGGAGCAAATGGCAGGTAAACTGAGACTTGAGGGTGACAAAATATGATCTGACTCCTCGAAATTACCCAGAATATAAAATCCAATTTTGCATTATCCCCAAGAATGAAGCCAGGACATTTGAGAATGATGCATGATAAAAGCTGAAGTTCTGGCACAGATGAAGAGGCTCTTATGATATAAAGTTTGGAAATGCCAACTTCCTTTCAGAGAACATTTCTGTGCCAGGCAGGAGGCTAGGTGACTTGCATTTTTAATTCACAGATAATATTTTAATGTCCATTATGCAGATGAGAAAACTGAGACCCATCTGTCCATGATTACCCAGCTGTTGAGCAGCAGAGCCTGCATTCATTTACAAATGGCTGTTCTTTCATTATTCCACAAGACGGCAGAAACCTTGTGAGTAATAGGTGTTTTCATGTCCAGAGTACCTAGTCCTGGTCTCCTTAGAAGAGGTATTTCTGGGTTTCATATTATCTGAACTCCTTCTATCAAAGAAATAGACTTTTAAGGCACTTGGGGTATTATTTCACTTTCCTCCATTCTTAAGATAGTTCTCTTGTATGGGAGAGCTTCTCTTACTAAGCAAGGAGAATAGCTTCTGTATTGGTTGACTCTCTGTTTTTACATTTGCCATTTAAACAATGAATCAGTTCCTTGTTCCATAGGCTAGAACTCTCAAACTCTAAATTAAAAAAAAAAAAAAAAAAAAAAAAGAACAAAAAGAAAGGAAGAAAGAAAGAAAAGAAAAAAAAAGAGAAAACTTCCAATCAGTTTCTTTCCACTTATTGTTCTTTGGCCAGCCAACAATTTTAGCTAATCATATGTCTTTACTCAAAATGGCTTTTACAGGGAAAATCTCCAAATCTATAACCAGCTACTGAATTTATCAAACCATAGAGGGGTGGTGGAGAAGATGAAAGTAGAAGAAAAACATATGCAAACATGCACCCAGGAACATATATATTTTAATGGCTTATCTAGGATCATACCCATGTATCATGTGGCCATTCTACAAAAGAGCTCAACTTATTTTTGTAAAAGTGAGATTGAAAAAAAAAAATCCATCAACAACTCTTATTACTTTACTGCTAATCACTTGAAAAGTTCTGTTGACATTATATGGTTATATTCTCAGAGGAATTCGTCCCTTCCCCAAGATTAATTTTAATTTTTCTCAGATATATTTTCTGCATAAACCCAAGCAAAACAACATTCTAGACGCTCATGGAAAATTCTCCTTTTCCCTCTGCAAAAAATTGTGCTGAGATCTGTCATTCACTCTATGTCCCAAATCAACAAATGGTAAATATTTCAATATAGTTGTCTGGTATATTTTGGTATCTTCTCCTCTAAGTTCCTTTTAAAGAAAAAGTATGCCCTTCACTTAACTAAAGGTATCTGCAAAAAAACCTAAAAAACAGTCTGGAGGAAAAAAAGTCTTTGTTCTTTTCTGTCTCACACAAGGACCTTTGTACTTAGGATAACGCTGTGAAAAATGTCTCCGTGTTCTATCAATAATACACTGAGGTTCAGTTTATTTCATTTTATGTTGTTTTTACTCTGCTTGGCAAATAACGCTCTCTCGACTTTCTCATTCTAATCAAACTGTAGAATGCTAATAAAACAAAGCCAAACTAATAAAGCCATTTTTCTTTATATTA
The DNA here is from genome assembly GCF_964374135.1 of Grampus griseus. Taxonomy (NCBI): domain Eukaryota; kingdom Metazoa; phylum Chordata; class Mammalia; order Artiodactyla; family Delphinidae; genus Grampus; species Grampus griseus. Next base: position 84,593,848 of record NC_139004.1, on the reverse strand, counting down.
ATCCTCACAGTTATCAGGGACTCACACCCATACATATGAATAGTACAGTCAGCCATAAAGTAGGAAGATAAAACATGGATAAAGGGATTATTCACATATAAAGGTGAGACAAAAACATAATGACAAAAGCTGTACGCAACTTGATGATTATCTAAGATGTGTTGGGTAGAGAGATTCCAGTCTACAGGAAACATCTAATACTACTAAACCCCCAAGACCTCTGCATGAGTATGATTTCAGCATGCATAAAAAGGATTTTGGAAATTTTATTTTTACATTTTGATCAACTTGTTTTGAAAAAGATTCCTGCCTGCAAACCAAAAATTTGATAATTGCTTTCCTAAGTGCTTAGGACTGAACCACTATAGAGATTCTTTGCTTTTCACAAAGGAGAATTTCCTCTAAAATCTAGTTTAGTTTAATTATAGCAGTCTGGGTGTGATTTCTGTTTATATCCCTCCGGTTGAATCTGCTCTGGCTGGGTTTGGGTCAGAGCTATTTCTAGGAAATGCCTGCTACTTTTTCTCAAACTAAAACTTCTCTGCATTTTTCTTTTTCCGGCTTGATGTCTTTGTTACTTTAATATGAGAATGGGTGATCCACGCGCACGTCTGTAACTAGGCATTTGAGCCCGAGACTTGATGCAGCTAATTCTAAGGAGGTTGGTGAGTTATGTCAATATGCTAAGTATATTCCTAGAACTATTAAAGCCACTCCATTAGTTAAGACTCTTCCATTCCAGGTAACAGCAATCAAGCTTGGTTTAAGCAAAACCAACCAACCAACAAACCAAATGAAAAGCAATGAAAGGATAATGCATGGTAATGATACAGAGATGTCCCATGGATTCCTGGGTAGGAAATCTGTTGGACTGCAGGAAGCACTAGACCCAGGGCCCCAAAGGCAGCCTGGAACCCATGGAGCACTGTCTCCCACTCTCACATATGACTGGCTCTTTCTTTCTATTTTACTTTCTTCCCTCTGTCAGAACAGCTTTATCCGCTCTATGTCGCAGACAGAAGACGATCCCCAACAACTCCCAATTTTACAGGTAACAGTTACTTTCTCATGGAGAAATGAACTTGTTCTTCTTCCCACTTCCAAATTCCTAGGAAAGGCATCTGATGGGAGGCAAAGTTGGTACAAATTCCCATTCCTTACAGCCTAGGTGTCTAGACCACTGTGGCTGAGAGATTAGGGACTCATCATAAGAGGCCCAGAGGGATGGGTTAAGGCGGCAGTTAAGAGCGTTTGCTGAGAGTTTGGTAGTTACTCTAAAACGTTTCCCTGTCACTACGATGAGGACAGAACAAATTATTCACATGACAGAGTAGTAAGGTTGAGGTGAGTGACACTCCCACTGGCACCTGAGGGCACAGAGTCTTGTGAGCTTCAAGAATAACTCAGCTGCCATCATGAGATGTTTAGCCAAACAATTGCTGGTGCCTGAAATACTTCCTAATTCTTCTCAGAAGGCGGTATCTGGTCAGTATATCCCTGGTTTCGATGCTCTGTTGTATTGGGATTAAATTCTGCCCAGATCTAAGATGCCAACTTGGTATCCTGCAGCTGAGGAGATACTGTACTCAGGACACTCGATTTACTCCAAAAACTGGAGTTGCATCTGATACCTCAAAGGAGAGTTCATAATGAAAAATTTCACACGTCAGTGTGTCCAAAAAATCATATACAAATAGAAACTTAAAAAAAAAAAAGGGTCTTCCCTGGTGGCGCAGTGGTTGAGAGTCCGCCTGCCGATGCAGGGGACACGGGTTCGTGCCCCGGTCCAGGAAGATCCCACATGCCGCGGAGCGGCTGGGCCCGTGAGCCATGGCCGCAGAGCCTGTGCGTCCGGAGCCTGTGCTCCGCAACGGGAGAGGCCACAGCAGTGAGAGGTCCGCGTACCGCAAAAAAAAAAAAAAAAAAAAAAAAATTTGGATTTACAGTTCACATTGGCCCACCCATACAAGGCTGGGTTCCCAATTAGACATCTTTCCTTTCTCTGCTAGAAAAGAAGAGCAAATTAAAAAAAAAAAAAAAATTCTCTAGACTATGTTATCAAAATTCATACACCCGTAAAAAAAAAAAAAAAATTCATACACCCGTACCAATAAAAATGAATCAAAAATTTAAATTACATTTCTTCCTTATGTTGTGATTTCATCTTTTCCTCACCCAAAGGGGACATGAGGAGCTTAATGAGGGTATATACTGGTGGGAGATATTGGCAGTTTACTAAAGAGCAACCAAGAGTGACAGACACTTTTGCTCAAATACTTGACTTCTTCTTGACTCTTTCTGAAGAAAGAAATGATCTTCCACTGAAAGATCATTGGCTTTGGTCTGTAACAATCATTGAGGGCGGTGAGATTTTCCTTTTGGCTCTTCTCTTGCACATTATTCAGTGAGTTACACCTTGATTCTATGTAACGGCCGTGATGAGGCAGAGAAATGCACCTAGAGAGACATCCTGTGATTTCCTAACATCCAAGGGTCTCATTTTACGCACACGCACGCACACACTTTCTGCATTTCCCTTCATAGGTTTTTAGATTTGGGTACTTATGCATTTGTTTTACATGATTATTGGATTGATGTCTGTCTTCCCACAAGACTGTATGTTCCCCCAGGACAGGGACTTAATACATCCTGCTGTTGAGTAGCAAGTAAAACCAAGAGGCTAGTGTAGGGCCTGGCAACTTTGTTTCGGGGTACGAACGTGGTCTGCAGAGGCCAAGGGTTTAAATCTCAGCCTTGCCATGTGCCAGCTGTGGGACCTTGGACTAACTATGTAACCTCCCTGTGTTTAAGTATCTCATCCGAATAACAGAGATACTGCCTATGTCATAAAGATGCTAGGAGGATTGAAATGAGTTACATAAGAAGCACTTCGAAACTGTGCTGGAACACAGTAAGTGCTTATAAGTGTTTGTTACATAACAGACCCTCAAATATTTATTAAGCAATTGTTCAACAATTTACACAGAGAAAAGAATGAGAGAGGCACTGACCATTTTACAAGATCAGAGTCCTGGTATATAGTTTTACATGTTGTCCCCAAACCTCAATCCATTCTTCGCTTCCTGCATATTACTTTTACATACGTTTAAATCTAGGGCATTTGTTTTTTCACCTCCAAAGGGGCTCAAGAAGCTATGAGCTCTGATATGGGTGGACCTTAGTTTGTCTGTTCTATGCCTCCTCTGGATGGGGGACGGGGAGCATCTCTAGTAAAAGAGAAAAACACTGTTTTTTGTTTGTTTGTTTTGTTTTTTCAATCACCAATTCTCTCCAGAAACAAGAAAAATTATTGTGTCTTAGTAAATTTAATTTTAGCTTCATCATAAGAAGAATACACATTCATTATAAAAATATTTTAAAATAAAACTGTTCATAGAGAAATAAAACACCCTTAATCATACTACACTGAGAGAATCACTATTTTGTAAAAACATTATGATATATTACATCCCAGGTTATAAATTTAAAATGTATTCACTTAGAAATTGAGCCTCTAGTAAATATTTTATTCTACCATGTTCTTCATTTACATCATGAACATTCCTTCGTGTTATTCAATAGTCTTCAAAATGAGAATTTTTAGGACTTCCCTGGTGGCGCAGTGGTTGAGAGTCCGCCTGCCGATGCAGGGGACGCGGGTTCGTGCCCCGGTCCAGGAAGATCCCACATGCCGCAGAGCGGCTGGGCCTGTGAGCCATGGCCGCTGAGCCTGCATGTCCGGAGCCTGTGCTCCGCAACGGGAGAGGCCACGGCAGTGAGAGGCCCATGTACCGCAGGCAAAAAAAAAAAGAGAACTTTTAAATGGGTGTGGATTTTCCATCACATGGGTCATTTATTTTATGCTTCCAAGAATTTTGGAAATAGACGATGCTTTTTTCTATTACAAATGACTGTGGTCAGTATCCTCACAAGAAGGCAAAATGGGCTTTACCTGAAAACATGAAGAAACAGGAAGGAAAAAAAAATGCCCACACAAGAGAAGTTCCTGCCTTGATACCAACCTAGAAGCCCAAGGAATATTTATTTCTGTTTTCAGACTTGCCCATCAAATTTTAGTAAGTTCACATCTAATCTTTTAACCTTCATATGCCTGCAAAGTATTAAAAATATGCTGAAAATAAGTTCACAGTGCCAGGATCACCATCTCTGCTCAAGAAATACATACTGGGGCTTCCCTGGTGGCGCAGTGGTTGAGAATCTGCCTGCTAATGCAGGGGACACAGGTTCGAGCCCTGGTCTGGGAAGATCCCACATGCCGCGGAGCAACTGTGCCCGTGAGCCACAACTACTGAGCCTGCGCGTCTGGAGGCTGTGCTCCGCAACAAGAGAGGCCGCGATAGTGAGAGGCCCGCGCACCGCGATGAAGAGTGGCCCCCGCTTGTCACAACTAGAGACAGCCCTCGCACAGAAACGAAGACCCAACACAGCCAGAAAAATAAATAAATAAACAAATGTGGGGTTTAAAAAAAAAAAAGAAAAGAATTTAAAATTAATCAATACAATCATAAATAGCATGTAGGTCAAATAATAAAGCATAATTAAAATTAGAAAAATATTAAAAAAAAAGAAATGCATACTGAATGATTAACCCTTCTTTGTTTTCTTCGTGAAAAATTTTAGAGTTGAATCCATAACACAAGAGGGATTCCAAAAGGAATGTGAAGATCAAGATATTGAAGCAAAGTTGCAAGTTATTCAAAGAATAAAAAGGGAAAATACATGGATGAGAAATTTTCCTTTTCAACAAACGCTTAATTATCAGGAGATTTGAGTTGTTAGCTTAATGAACACTTAAGAATTAATTCTCTCCTTTACACGGAGTCAAGAATTTTAGAAGTGAAAGGTTATGTATTCTTACTCTATTTTGTCAGAAGTGGAATACAAAGGTGCAGAGTTGAAATAATTTTCCTAAGGGTTCATTTGGAGTAAAATCTAAACCCTCTACCCAGCTTTACCAAACCCTACCTGACTCAACCCCTGCCAACCGCAAGGCGAGGCTCTGCTTCCCATTAAGGGCTATGTCAGGAGCCTCAGGTGAGCCCTTCCTGCTGGCAGTGGATCTCAGGGAACCCCGCTGTCCTCGCACTTTGCCACTGTGACACCTTTCCTCGCCTCTAACCTCCTACACTCCTTACCCGCTCCCTCCTCACTCTGCCTGCTTTCTCCCTAATACGAAAAATGGAAGCAACAGGAAATGAAATTAACAGACACCTAGTAAGCCCAGCGCTCTCCTACAGGCCTCTACACCCACACACTTCGCCGGCTTGTCTGTTATCACCCTTCAAGATTTCCCTGCTCCTGTCTGAAGCCACCCCTTCACCAGGATACCAGCTCCAGCCCCTCTTGCCCACTTGAGGACACTTTCAGCTAGACCCCCTTCCCTCCTCTACATCATCAATTTCTCCCTCTACTTTATGGGCCTCAACCACGTGCAAACACACGCGATCCTTGCTCTCGTTTAAAAGAAAAACAAAAAGTCCTCCGGACCATGTTTGCCCTGCTTACTACTGTCCTATGTCTTTGCTCCCCTGCCAAGCAAAGCTCCTTAAGGAGTTGTCTATATCTGCTTGCTCTGATTTTCTTTGTCTCATTCTTTTTTTTTTTAACATCTTTATTGGAGTATAATTGCTTTACAATGGTGTGTTAGTTTCTGCTTTATAACAAAGTAAATCAGCTATATGTATACTTATATCCCCATATCCCCTCCCTCTTGAGCCTCCCTCCCACCCTCCCCATCCCACCCCTCTAGGTGGTCACAAAGCACCGAGCTGATCTCCCTGTGCTATGCGGCTGCTTCCCACTAGCTATTTCTTTTACGTTTGGTAGTGCATATATGTCCACGCCACTCTCTCACTTCGCTCCAGCTAACCGCTCCCCCTCCCCATGTCCTCAAGTCCATTCTCTAGTAGGTCTGTGTCTTTATTCCCGTCTTACCCCTAGGTTCTTCATGACTTTTTCTTTTTTCTTAGATTCCATATATATGTGTTAGCATACGGTATTTGTCTTTCTCTTTCTGACTTACTTCACTCTGTATGACAGACTCTAGGTCCATCCACCTCACTACAAATAACTCAATTTCTTTTAAACTGACTCGAATCTGGCTCCCTCTCTTGCCACCCACCGTGCAAAGACATGCTGTTAAATCCCGCCGTCATTCTGCAGCCCTCCTGGGAATTAACCCTACGGGCAACATCTGACAGAGTTGATCACTGCCTCTCCTGCTACGTTTCTCCATTTGGCCCCTGGGCCTCCACACTTTCTATATTTTCTTTTAACTGCACTGACTGCTCTCTCTCACACCCCTTTATAGTTCCCCTCCTTCTCCGCAACCTCTTAACACTGCCGTGCGCTGGAGTTTAGCCCTTGGCCTGAGCTTGTATTTCCATATTGCCTACTCTTATGGCACGAAATACCAGACGCCTCTCCTGAACGCTAGAGTCTTATACCCAACAGCCTATTTAACCTTTCCACTTGGGTAACTCATAACAACATCAACAGGACCAAAATCCAACTCCAACACCACTCAACCCCTCCGTCGCCAAAGCGCTTCTGCCCTTAGCCTTCTTAATATCCATGGCAACACCATTCTTCTCACTCAGCCAGTAATCCTTGACTTCTGTTTCTCATGCATCCAATATGCAACCACCACAAAAGTCCTTTTGGCTCTTCCTGCAAAGTATATCCAGAATCAAGCCATGTCCCACGATCCCTACAATTCTGGTCCAAGCCACCATCGTCTCTTGCCTGGATTAATGCAGCAGCCTCCTACCCATTCTCCCTGCATCCACACTCATCCCCTCTGAATCTCTTTTTAATTCAGCGGCCACAGTGGTTTTCTGGAAACTTAAGTCAGATCATGTTACTCCTTGGCTCAAAATTTGCAATGGCTCCACATTTCACTCCAAATAACATTAAAATTCTGCCTTTGGCCACAGGGCCGTACACAATCTGATTCTCCATTAACTTTCTGATCTTCTCCTTGTTCACTCTGCTCCAGCCACACTGGCCTCCTGAAACACGCTAGGTGTGCCCCTGCCAGTGGGCTTTCTGCACTGGCTCTTCCTTGCCTGTGTCTCAGTTCCCCTAGATAACTGCTTGCCTAACCCCTCATCATTTGCGGAAGATTTCTTCTCACTGAGGTCTACCTTCACTACCCTGCTTAGTGCTGTCCTCTGCCCTGGCCCTCTCACCACTTGCCCGTCATCTGCTCTCTCAAGCTCCCTCTACCATGTACTATGTTTATAATAGTTATCCATCTCTAATAGGAAGTAGAACATTTATTATGCTTATTGTTTATTGTCCAGCTCCACCTCTAGGATGTCGGTGCTATGAAGTAAAGATCTTTGTTTGGTTCACTGTCGAATTCTAATGCCTAAAACCCAGCACACTGTAAGACTCAATAAGTAGTTCTAGAATGGACCTAGGAATGAATGAATGCTCACGGCTTTTTGCCTGTTCCCTTTGCACACTGTTCCCTTTATCTGGAATATTCTTTGTTCACTGTCACACAGTGGCTGATTCAGACACCAACACCTCACAGGAGACCTTCCTAAGAGCACAATCTGAGAGAGCCCCCAGTTATTTGCCACTACTCACCCCAGTTTCACCACTCTTATCACTTATCTAATATCTTCTCATTTGCCTACTTGTTTTTTTTTTTTTAAGATTTATTATTTATTTTCGGCTGCACTGGGTCTTAGCTGCGGCACGCGGGATCTTCGTTGAGGCATGCGGGATCTTCCTTTGTGGCCCGCAGGCTTCTCTCTAGTTGTGGTGTGCAGGCTCCCGGGCGCTTGGGCTCTGTAGTTTGTGGCACGCAGGCTCTCTCCTTGAGGCTCACGACCTCAGTAGTTGTGGCACGCGGGCTTAGTTGCCCCACGGCATGTGGGATCTTAGTTCCCCGACCAGGGCTCGAACCCGCGTCCCCTGCATTGGAAGGCAGATTCTTTACCACTGGGCCACCAGGGAAGTCCTGTCTATTTGTTTTTTATCTATCCCCTGCCCGCACCCCCATTCATTCATAGTCACCTCTGAATCCCTAGGACCTAGAACACTGCCTGGCATACCTCCTGCACACGTTTATTATAAGAAGAAAAATCACACAGTTAGTGTACCATCTGGAAGGCATTACACAAATTATATGTTAACTGCAGAATCCAAAACAGAACTCTTTCCTACTGCAGGTCAAAGCCCCCTCCATAGGTGTTCTGCCAATTTAGCAACCAGAGAAATTCTAAACAAGAGGATAAAATACGATACTACTATTTTAGTAGACTTTGCCATCCTGATTTACGTAATTTGGTCACGACCTAGTTTGCGCACAAGTGGCTCAGGCCCAGGGCAGGTTGCAAATCTTGAACTGAGCTCCTTCCTCTCCCATGTCACAGAATCTCTGTTCCACTGACAGGTAAATCTTGTCCTTGAGGGACACTTCCCTTACTGTTTATAAACTCACTGTCCTTTGCTTCATTTTATCTGAACAAAGGATCTTAACCCATTGCCACTGAATCCACATTTTGATGCTTACTTATTTAGTAGGCCGTGAGGGAGTGTCCTTTTTTTAATGCAGAGTTGAAGTCATGGAAGAACGGATGGTCACAGCATTCCAGGCTTGTCCACACCCTTCTTGGAATTGCATTACGGGCACAGATGCTCATATCATGTGTCCCATGATGAACACAGGAAACGTGACGGGCATCCATAAACGCTTAGGGATTATGAACTCAGAGAAAAGTGCTCAAAGGAAGTGACTGAGATACTAAAACAGAACATATCTTCAGTATGATGACAATACGTAATAACGTGATAGGTGTGGGTTTCCCCACTGACAGTCCCCCATAACTCTCCCTTGTAGTAACAGGACAAAGCTATGAGCATCTCGGTCCACTGAAAACATGGTGGTCTGTCACAGGGTAATTTGGGGGACTTGACAAAGTCTCGGGTCTTTTTCTTAATCATGTGAAAGCAGCAAGCGAGGCTGACATTGCGAATGGGAAGTCCCACCCCGCCCCTCAAGTCAGAAGCTCGTGGGGCTGTCGGAGATGCTCACTTAAATGGCGCCCCATGGCTTAGCCTCCACAGGTCCCTCAGGCACGTCCCTCACACTGTTCCATTTTCTCTTCATGGAGGTGTCCCAGGCCAGGCACCCTCCTCTCTGCCACCTCTATGCCTGGCCTTCATTCTCATGTTCTCACCACTTCTCTGTCTCCCTTGAACCAATGTAAGCCTCCTCTAATTGCTAGGATTTTAGCCAGCAACACTGCACATGTGTGGATAAAACTGGAGGACTTCCCTGGGAGGAAGACGTATTTGTTAAAATCAGTGTGAAATTACATATCTGAAGCAAGAGAGGGGGAGGCTATAGCAATGGTTCTGAGCAGGTGAGGAAGGATGGCAATGGGGGCCCCAAGCAGAGGGGAAGGAGGCAGGGATGAGGGAAATTAGGGGCGGGGAGGGTCTCATAGAGAGGGGCAGGAGAAAAGGGTGGCTGTAGCCCTAAAGCAAAAGTTGCCACTGTTAATGCATCGGCCTTTAGGCTAAAATGCTTTAAAAGAATAGAAAGTGGCCGGGGTCAGGGGCAGATCCTGTGTGAACAGTTAGTTTTTTGAGAAGTATATGCATCATTTAATAAAAGTCATTTAAATAAGTCAAACACATATTCCATAATAAAAATCACTTGGAAAACCAGGGCTTGCCCCTGTAGTGAATGGCCAGAAACCACTGCTTATCACACCAGAAACCACTGTAGTAGGAGATGTGACACACACAGGGAAATGATTTTACCACATGCAGTACACAGCTATGGTTAGTCAGCCTAACTTCCTGTTCATTTAGTAACAGACCCATATTTAGGGAATCACCACCCCCCAATCTGAGCCCAAGGAGTTTTTACTTCCTTGCTTATGCGGATGACAGTGACATGCGACACAGGGGTGGTGTGAGTACCATAATCTCATAGCAAAGATGCCAGGGGTGGTCATGTGACTCAAGTCCATCCAATGAAACACAGTCCTGGGAGTTTTGTCAGTGCTCTAGCAAAGGAGACTCTCTTTTTCACTGGAGTTAAAGCTGGAAGTCCATGGTCATTTGGTGGGGCTGGAGGGGGGCACAGGGATAGAATCTGCCTGAGGGATAAGCCAACACAGAGAAAGTCAGGAAGAAAAGAGAGAAAGAGATCTGAAGAAGTAATTTGCACACTGGATCCCATTGTGTCTTTGCTATTTTTGAGTTCACTGAGTCATTGAACCCCTATCACTTAAGCCCGTGTGAAATGGGTTTCTGTCACTTGCAGTCAGAATAGTCTAACAAATAATAAGTATCAGCTAACATTTACATAGCGCTTACTGTGTGCCCATCACACAAACCTTTTACACAAGAACCCATTGAATCTTCTAAGAACCTATGAGGTTGATGCTATTACACCCCCATTTTATAAGTGGGAAAACTATATGATTCCAAGATCATATAACTAGTCAATGATGGGTTCAAGATTCAAACCCAAGCAGTTTAGCCCCAGAATTGGTGCCTCTGACCACTGCCTCCCACTAGTCTAATGGAGCATAGAATCAATTTGAAGAGTATTTATGGTTTCCAGACGGAGTAGCCTGGGTCCAGCTTAGCCAGGGTTAGAGAATTTCTTTGGGATTTTGACTGCAATTAGAGTGTAACTTCCGTAGGGCAAGAACTACATTTCATTCTTTAAACCTCAGTGTCTAGCATGCTTGGCTCTTGACTATACAGTCACAACAGATGCTAAACTGAAATGGAAGTCAGGATTCTTTAAAAATGGGTCTGGACAAATACATAAGAAATCCATCTACATGTGGAACAACTCCTACAGAACACCTACTGAACGCTGGCAGAAGACCTCAGACCTCCCAAAAGGCAAGAAACTCCCCATGTACCTGGGTAGGGCAAAAGAAAAAAGAAAAAACAGAGACAAAAGAACACGGACAGGACCTGCACCAGTGGAAGGGAGCTGAAAAGGAGGAAAGGTTTCCACACACTAGGAAGCTCCTTCGCGGGCGGAGACTGTGGGTGGCGGAGGGGGAGCTTCGGGGCCGTGGTGGAGAGTGCAGCTACAGGGGTGCGGAGGGCAAAGCAGAGAGATTCCTGCACAGAGGATGGGTGCCCACCGGCACTCACCAGCCCAGCCCGAGAGGCTTGTCTGCTCACCTGCTCGGGCGGGCGGGGGCTGGAAGCTGAGGCTCGGGCTTCGGTCGGAGTGCCGGGAGAGGACTGGGGTTGGCGGTGTGAATACAGCCTGAAGGGGGCTAGTGTGCCACGGCTAGCTGGGAGGGAGTCCGGGAAAAAGTCTGGAGCTGCCGAAGAGGTAAGAGACCATTGTTTCCTGGTGCGCGAGGATAGGGGATTCAGAGCACCGCTTAAAGGAGCTCCAGAACCGGCGCGAGCCACGGTTATCAGCGCCGACCCCAGAGACGGGCATGAGAAGCTAAGGCTGCTGCGGCCGCCACCAAGAAGCCTGTGTGCGAGCACAGGTCACTCTCCACACCTCCCCTCCCAGAGCCTGTGCAGCCCGCCACTGCCAGGGTCCCATGATCCAGGGACAACTTCCCCGGGAGAACGCAGAGTGCGCCTCAGGCTGGTGCAACATCATGCTGGCCTCTGCCGCCGCAGGCTCGCCCTGCACTCCGTGCCCCTCCCTCCCCCCGGCCTGAGTGAGCCAGAGCCCCCGAATCAGCGGCTCCTTTAATCCCGTCCTGTCTGAGTGAAGAACAGACGCCCTCCGGCGACATACACGCAGAGGCGGGGCCAAATCCAAAGCTGAGCCCCTGGGAGCTGTGAGAACAAAGAAGAGAAAGGGAAATCTCTCCCAGCAGCCTCAGGAGCAGCTGATTAAATCTCCACAATCAACTTGATGTACCCTGCGTCTGTGGAACATCTGAATAGACAATGAATCATCCCAAATCGAGGAGGTGGACTTTGGGAGCAACGATATATATATATTATTCCCTTTTTCTCTTTTTGTGAGTGTGCATGTATATGCTTCTGTGCGTGATTTTGTCTGTATAGCTTTGCTTTTACCATTTGTCCTAGGGTTCCGTCTGTCTTATTTTTTTTTTTAGTATAGTGTTTAGTGCTTGTTATCATTGGTGGATTTGTTTTTTGCTTTGGTTGTCCTCTTCTTTCTTTCTTTTTTTTTATTACTTAAAAATTTTTGTTAATTATTTTTTATTATTATAACTTTTTAGTTTTTATTTTATTTTCTTCTTTCTTTTTTTTTTTCCTCCCCTTTATTCTGAGCCGTCGGGATGACAGGCTCTTGGTGCTCCAGCCAGGCGTCAGGGCTGTGCCTCTGAGTGGGAGAGCCAAGTTCAGGACACTGGTCCACAAGAGACCTCCCAGCTCCACGTAATATCAAACGGCAAAAAATCTCCCAGAGATCTCCATCTCAACACCAAGACCCAGCTCCACTCAACGACCAGCAAGCTACAGTGCTGGACACCCTATGCCAAACAACTAACAAGACAGGAACACAACCCCATCCATTAGCATAGAGGCTGCCTAAAATCATAATAAGGCCACAGACACCCCAAAACACACCACCAGATGTGGACCTGCCCACCAGAAAGACAAGATCCAGCCTCATCCACCAGAACACAGGCACTAGTCCCCTCCACCAGGAAACCTACACAACCCACTGAACCAACCTTAGCCACTGGGGGCAGACACCAAAAACAATGGGAACTATGAACCTGCAGCCTGTGAAAAAGAGACCCCCAAACACAGCAAGTTAAGCAAAATAAGAAGACAGAGAAACACACAGCAGATGAAGGAGCAAGGGAAAAACCCACCAGACCTAACAAATGAAGAGGAAATAGGCAGTCTACCTGAAAAAGAATTCAGAATAATGATAGTAAAGATGATCCAAAATCTTGGAAATAGAATGGAGAAAATACAACAAACATTTAACAAGGACCTAGAAGAAATAAAGAGCAAACAAACAGTGATGAACAGCACAATAAATGAAATTAAAAATCCTCTAGAAGGAATCAATAGCAGAATAACTGAAGCAGAAGAATGGATAAGTGACCTGGAAGATAAAATAGTGGAAATAACTACTGCAGAGCAGAATAAAGAAAAAAGAAAGAAAAGAATTGAGGACTGTCTCAGAGACCTCTGGGACAACATTAAATGCACCAACATTCAAATTATACGGGTCCCAGAAGAAGAAGAGAAAAAGAAACACACTGAGAAAATATTTGAAGAGATTGTAGTTGAAAACTTCCCTAATATGGGAAAGGAAATAGTCAATCAAGTCCAGGAAGCACAGAGAGTCCCATACAGGATAAATACAAGGAGAAACACATCAAGACACATATTAATCAAACTATCAAAAATTAAATACAAAGAAAAAATATTAAAAGCAGCAAGGGAAAAACAACAAATAACATACAAGGGAATCCCCATAAGGTTAACAGCTGATCTTTCAGCAGAAACTCCGCAAGCCAGAAGGGAGTGGTAGGACATATTTAAAGTGATGAAGGGGAAAAACCTACAACCAAGATTACTCTACCCAGCAAGGATCTCATTCAGATTTGACGGAGAAACTAAAACCTTTACAGACAAGAAAAAGCTAAGAGAATTCAGCACCAGCAAACCAGCTTTACAACAAATGCTAAAGGAACTTCTCTAGGCAGGAAACACAAGAGAAGGAAAAGACCTACAATAACAAACCCAAAACACTCGAGAAAATGGTAATAGGAACATACATATCAATAATTACCTTAAATGTAAATGGATTAAATGCTCCAACCAAAAGACATAGACTGGCTGAACGGATACAAAAACAAGACCTGTATATATGCTGTCTACAAGAGACCCACTTCAGACCTAGGGACACATACAGACTGAAAGTGAGGGGATGGAAAAAGATATTCCATGCAAATGGAAATCATAAGAAAGCTGGAGTAGCAATTCTCATATCAGACAAAATAGAATTTAAAATAAAGACTATTACAAGAGACAAAGAAGGATATTACATTATGATCAAGGGATCAATCCAAGAAGAAGATATAAAAATTGTAAATATTTATGCACCCCACATAGGAGCACCTCGATACATAAGGCAAGTGCTAACAGTCATAAAAGCAGAAATTGACAGTAACACAATCATAGTAGGGGACTTTAACACCCCACTTTCACCAATGGACAGATCATCCAAAATGAAAATAAATAAGGAAACACAAGCTTTAAATGATACAAAAAACAAGATGGACTTCACTGATATTTATAGGACATTCTATCCAAAAACAACAGAATACACTTTCTTCTCAAGTGTTCATGGAACATTCTCCAGGATAGATCATATCTTGGGTCACAAATCAAGCCTTGGTAAATTTAAGAAAGTTGAAATCATATCAAGTACATTTTCTGACCACAATGCTATGAGACTAGATATCAATTAAGGGGAAAAAATCTGTAAAAAATACAAACACATGGAGGCTAAACAATACACTACTTAATAACCAAGAGATCACTGAAGAAATCAAAGAGGAAATAAAAAAATACCTAGAAACAAATGACAATGAACACACGATGACCCAAAACCTATGGGATGCAGCAAAAGCAGTTCTAAGAGGGAGGTTCATAGCAATACAATCCTACCTCAAGAAATAAGAAACATCTCCAATAAACAACCTAATCTTACACCTAAAGCAATTAGAGAAAGAACAATAAAAAAAACCCCAAAGTTAGCAGAAGGAAAGAAATCATAAAGATCAGATCAGAAACAAATGAAAAAGAAATGAAGGAAATGATAGCAAAGATCAATAAAACTAAAAGCTGGTTCTTTGAGAAGATAAACAAAATTGATAAACCATTAGCCAGACTCATCAAGAAAAAAAGGGAGAAGACTCAAATCAATAGAATTAGAAATGAAAAAGGAGAGGTAACAACTGACACTGCAGAAATACAAAGGATCATGAGAAATTACTACAAGCAACACTATGCCAATAAAATGGACAACCTGGAAGAAATGGACAAATTCTTAGAAATGCACAACCTTCCGAGACTGAACCAGGAAGAAATAGAAAATATGAACAGACCAACCACAAGCACTGAAATTGAAACTGTGGTTAAACATCTTCCAACAAACAAAAGCCCAGGACCAGATGGCTTCACAGGTGAATTCTATCAAACATTTAGAGAAGAGCTAACACCTATCCTTCTCAAACTCTTCCAAAATACAGCAGAGGGAGGAACACTCCCACACTCATTCTACGAGGCCACCATCACCCTGATACCAAAACCAGAAAAAGATGTCACAAAGAAGGAAAACTATAGGCCAATATCACTGATGAATGTAGATGCAAAAATCCTCAACAAAATACTAGCAAACAGAATCCTACAGCACATTAAAAGGATCATACACCATGATCAAGTGGGGTTTATCCCAGGAATGCCAGGATTCTTCAATATACGGCAGTCAACCAATGTGATACACCATATTAACAAACTGAAGGAGAAAAACCATATGATCATCTCAACAGATGAGGAGAAAGCTTTCAACAAAACTCAAACCCATTTATGATAAAAACTGTCCAGAAAGTAGGCATAGAGGGAACTTATCTCAACATAATAAAGACCATATATGACAAACCCACAGCCAACATCATTCTGAATGGTGAAAAACAGAAACCATTTCCACTACGATCAGGAACAAGACAAGTTTGTCCACTCTCACCACTATCATTCAACATAGTTTTGGAACTTTTAGCCACAGCAATCAGAGAAGAAAGAGAAATAAAAGGAATCCAAATGAGAAAAGAAGTAAAGCTGTCACTGTTTGCAGATAATATGATACTATACATAGAGACTCCTAAAGATGCTACCAGAAAACTACTAGAGCTAATCAATGAATTTGGTAAAGTTGCAGGATACAAAATTAATGCACAGAAATCTCTGGCATTCCTATACACTAATGATGAAAAATCTGAAAGTGAAATTAAGGAAACACTCCCATTTACCATTGCAACAAAAAGAATAAAATATCTAGGAATAAACCTATATAAGGAGACAAAATACCTATATGCAGAAAATTATAGGACACTGATGAAAGAAATTAAAGATGATACAAACAGATGGAGAGATATACCATGTTCTTGGATTGGAAGAATCAACACTGTGAAAATGACTCTACTACCCAAAGCAATCTACAGATTCAATGCAATCCCTATCAAACTACCACTGGCATTTTACACAGAACTAGAACAAAAAATTTCACAATTTGTATGGAAACACAAAAGACCCCGAATAGCCAAAGCAATCTTGAGAAAGAAAAACGGAGCTGGAGGAACCAGGCTCCCAGACGTGAGACTACACTACAAAGCTACAGTAATCAAGACAGTATGGTGCTGGCAGAAAAACAGAAATAAAGATCAATGCAACAGGATAGAAAGCCCAGAGATAAACCCACAGACATATGGTCACCTTATCTTTGATAAAGGAGGCAAGAATATACAATGGAGAAAAGACAGGCTCTTCAATAAGTGGTGCTGGGAAAAGTGGACAGCTACATGTAAAAGAATAAAAATTAGAACACTCAGGCTTCCCTGGTGGCGCAGTGGTTGAGAGTCCACCTGCCGATGCAGGGGACATGGGTTCGTGCCCCGGTCTGGGAAGATGCCATGGAGCGGCTAGGCCCATGAGCCATGGCCACTGAGCCTGCGTGTCCGGAGCCTGTGCTCCACAACGGGAGAGTCCACAACAGTGAGAGGCCCGCATACCACAAAAAAAAAAAAAAAAATTAG
This sequence comes from Grampus griseus, assembly GCF_964374135.1. Lineage (NCBI taxonomy): Eukaryota > Metazoa > Chordata > Mammalia > Artiodactyla > Delphinidae > Grampus > Grampus griseus. Next base: position 84,577,055 of record NC_139004.1, on the reverse strand, counting down.
AACACTCCCTAACACCATACACAAAAATAAACTCAAAATGAATTAAAGACCTCAATGTAAGGCCAGACACTATCAAAGTCTTACAGGAAAACATAGGCAGAACACTCTATGACATAAATCATAGCAAGATCCTTTCTGACCCACCTCCTAGAGAAATGGAAATAAAAACAGAAATAAACAAATGGGACCTAATGAAACTTCAAAGCTTTTGCACAGCAAAGGACACCATAAACAAGTCAAAAAGACAACCCTCAGAATGGGAGAAAATATTTGCAAATGAAGCAACTGACAAAGGCTTAATCTCCAAAATTTACGAGCAGCTCATGCAGCTCAATATCAAAAAAACAAACAACCCAATCCAAAAATGGGCAGAAGACCTAAATAGACATTTCTCCAAAGAAGATATACAGATTGCCAACAAACACACGAAAGAAAGCTCAACATCACTAATCATTAGAGAAATGAAATCAAAACTACAATGAGATATCATCTCACACCAGTCAGAATGGCCATCATCAAAAAATCTAGAAACAAGAAATGCTGGAGCAGGTGTGGAGAAAAGGGAACCCTCTTGCACTGCTGGTGGGAAAGTGAATTGGTACAGCCACTATGGAGAACAGTATGGAGGTTCCTTAAAAAACTACAAATACAACTACCATATGACCCAGGAATCCCACTACTGGCCATATACCCTGAGAAAACCATAATTCAAAAAGAGTCATGTACCATAACGTTCACTGCAGCTTTATTTACAATAGCCAGGACATGGAAGCAACCTAAGTGTCCATCAACAGATGAATGGATAAAGAAGATGTGGCACATATATACAATGGAATATTACTCAGCCATAAAAAGAAACGAAATTGAGTTGTTTGTAGTGAGGTGGATGGACCTAGAGTCTGTCATACAGAGTGAAGTAAGTCAGAAAGAGAAGAACAAATACTGTATGCTAACACATATACATGGAATGTAAAAAAACAACAACAAAAATGGTCATAAAGAACCTAGGGGCAAGACGGGAATAAAGATGCAAGCCTACTAGAGAATGGACTTGAGGATACGGGGAGGGGGAAGGGTAAGCTGGGACAAAGTGAGAGACAGGCATGGACATATATACACTACCAAATGTAAAATAGATAGCTAGTGTGAAGCAGCCACATAGCACAGGGAGATCAGCTCGGTGCTTTGCGACCACCTAGAGGGGTGGGATAGAGAGGGTAGGAGGGAGGGAGACGCAAGAGCGAAGAGATATGGGGATATATGTATATGTATAACTGATTCACTTTGTTATAAAGAAGAAACTAACACACCATAGTAAAGCAGTTATACTGCAATAAAGATGTTAAAAAAAAATGGGTCTGTAATTTGCCTACAGGATAGAGAATAAAGATCTAGAGCTACAAACCCAGACAAAAGTGTGTGCACATGAGCAGTCTTTCCCAGGGACAGAGCTATAGGAAGAATTGCATATAGGACTTCATAAAGAATTACAATTCACTTTCAAAAAACTCTGGATAATTTTTCTCTCCCTCTTAGTAACAGCTAGGGCTGCTGCTTAAGCCATAAAGGAAATCAATTTTCTGAACCCTCTCCTGGAGCCCTAGGCAGGTTTCAACCTCACCCTCCGCATGCTTGGCAAGTTCTGTTCACTTTGCAGCCTCTGCCCCGTGGATTCCAAGCACGGGTTTTCTTCCCTTTTGCTGGCTGTCCTCCCCCGGCCCCGCCTTCCTCCAAATGTCCGTTCTGATCAGATAGACAAGTCAGGCTTTGCCCAATTAGTCCATTTTAAGTAGCTTACCCTGTACTTTATTAAAAGCAAAATCCACATTGGGTTGACAAGATTAGAGGAAAATATAAAAATAAATTACTGTATTAAAATTAATTAAATGAAAAGCTGTATCTAATACCAGGAAATGATGGACTTCACAGGAGCAGTGAAGCCCTTAGTTCAACAAATGATTTTAAAAAATCCTAAAAACTCCCAACCCAGGCCTGAATTAAATATGCTACACCAAATGCAAAAGCAAAAAGATGTTAATTTTGGCTTTTTGCACAAAGTGAATAAAAAGTTCATTCTGCTCTTTGCTCTGCAGGAAAATTCTTTTGATTGCAACACCATTCCACAGGCTGGGTGTTATAAATAACACCGCCTCAGACTCAGAGGATGACTTGGGTTTGAGGATCTCTAAGAATTTTGGAAACATTCATGCAAGTGCATCGACAAACAAATAAACAGAACTACAGATTCAACTGCTCTGCTTAACATTTACTGAACACCCATCAGGAGCGAGGTTCTGTGCTGAGTGACCAAAAAGGTATGGAAACTAGAAAATAGGAATGAGAGAACCAGGATTAGAATCCAATACAAAATGCGATATGTTCTCGAGTTTACAATGGAAGACATTGGATTTTAATGGGTATGAAAAAAATTGGGGGAAAAATCAAGTCCAACAGGGAATATAATGGAAATAGTGAGATGCTTTTCCTCTTCATTTGTCATTTGGATATCTGATACTCCATTTCCTCTAGAGCCTCAAATCCATTCTCACTTCTCTCCTATGTATGTGCGTTGACGGGACAGGGCTGAAGCAGTCAGATAATGGGATGGGTTTTCTTGGTTGCCCCTTCCTCTTCTTCTTTTTTTTTTTTTTTTTTGCCGTACGCGGGCCTCTCACTGTTGTGGCCTCTCCCGTTGCGGAGCACAGGCTCCGGACGCGCAGGCTCAGCGGCCATGGCTCACGGGCCCAGCCGCTCCGTGGCATGTGGGATCTTCCCGGACCGGGGCACGAACCCGCGTCCCTGCATCAGCAGGAGGACTCTCAACCACTGCGCCACCAGGGAAGCCCACCCCTTTCTCTTCTAAAGCAAGTCCTCATCAACTGCACTACATCCCAGGAAAGAAACGGAAAACTGAGTGGACCTGAGAACCAAAGATGGGGGTTCAGGCTGCTTGGGTGGTCACCTCCTCCCCCCCGAGCTGCGTCACTTACGAGCCCTGTGATAGAGGGCGGAGGACTCAATGCCTCTGAGCTTCTGTTTCCTCTTCTATTAAAAGAGGATAATCAGAGCCTCTGCTCCCCAGGGTAGCTGTGCAAATAAAATGGGCCTTGATATGTGTGAAGCTTACAGCACCGTGCTTGATACATCATAAGGGTTTGGAATATTTCAGGTCCCCAGCTGAGCTGGTACTACTGTATTTTCTGGGCCTCACCAGAATTTCAGTGCATGGTCCCCTTTTCCTCCCCAGAAGAGACCTGATCCCTCTCTATTCCACCATCTCCCCAGTCTCCATCACTCTCTGTCCTCCTCCTCTGCCTTATTTTTCCTCATAGTACATACCACCATGAACATATATTTATTTGTATGTTTACTCTCCTCCCACCCACCTCCCTGGGGTAGTTACTACGACTGTTACAAAATGAGGAAACAGAGTTACTTTTTCACCCCTGCCACCAGAATCTAAGCTCTGTGAGAGAAGGGACTGGTTTGTTCTTTCCCAGACGCAGATTCTAGACCAGCACCTGGCACATGGTAGGTACTCCAAAAATATTATCAGAATGAATGAATAAGCTAGTTGTAATAAGCTAGTTGCAGTTCCATCAGAACATTCTCCTACAATCCCATGCCCTGGGAAGTGATCCTAAACTAGCCACCTGGACCCACAAATATGTGTGTGCTTCTGTGCCTGAGTGTGGGCACGTGCACACTCACACACAAGTGTCTATATTTAACAATTTCAACAAATATGTAAAAATGGGAGATTTCAGGTTCCCTTTCAAAGTCCAAAGGCATGGCAACCCTGGGCCCACACTCCTGGGCATCGCTCGGCTGGCTCTGAGTGGCTGGCTGCACCTTCATTTCACTCATGACACATAGAGCATGTGTCTCCTAGTTTGCTACCGTCTTTGCCAGCCCTGATTGCCTATCTGCCATTGTGGGTCTCAGTTGCAATTTGTTGTTACAGTTTTGCAGTATTTCCTAAGATAGAGAAATCTCTTGATCAAAAGTGAGAAAACAGAAAACTTGGTGCTTTAAGAAGATGGGGAAATAAATTTTTTTTTAAACAGGATAGACTGGGGCTTCCCTGGTGGTAGAGTGGTTGAGAGTCCACGTGCCGATGCAGGGGACACGGGTTCGTGCCCCGGTCCGGGAAGATCCCACATGCCACGGAGCGGCTGGGCCCGTGAGCCATGGCCGCTGAGCCTGTGTGCCCAGAGCCTGTGCTCCGCAAACGGAAGAGGCCACAGCAGTGAGAGGCCCGCGTACCGTAAAAAAAAAAAAAAAAGGATAGATTGTTATGAGATGTTTGTCATGGAATTGCCCAGCAATTGACTCTTTACACTATCTGGCCCCTCTAGCTACGTGAGTTTGCCACCCTATTCTACAGACTGGACCTTATGGCTTGGACCACTCAACCATCTTGGGGTTCTGCTATATAGATGAAATATTTAGTGTTTTTTCCTTGCTGAAGTGAGCAAGACATGTTTGGATGTCAACTTATTTTCTGTCATTTAACTTTATGGAAGCAATACGTTGAATAATACTTCTACAGAATACTAATTCACAAAAAAGCCTGAGAAATGGCTATTCCTCCAGGATCAGAAACAATAATCTGATCTCAACACATTAGAGCATTTTATTTCTGATTATACTCATATACCAGGATATGTTTCAGTATCTCTATCAGTAATAGATAGTCTAGGAAAAATGGGTTCATGGCTAAATGACCAGAAAACACAAGATGAAATAACTTTCTATGGGTTTCTTTACTATGAATTACCTTTCTGTTTCTTTCTTTTTTTTTTTTAAAGAGGCATCGTGAATCTCTAAAGCACTGGGGACTCAGAGGGAGGGCCTGGTGTGCATTCTTTTCCAAACTTGTTTTATTTGGTTCTAGACCACCCCCACCATTTTTTTAAAATCACAAAAAGATCGGTTGGCAAGAACTACGAGTTGTGATCTTCTCGTTTCCATCATGTACATTCTCTCCATTTTGCGGGTCATCCTTCACTGGATCCATGAAGATACCAGAACAAAGATAACACTCACATCCTGGATTCCCAAGGACAGCACTTATCAAAAACATGCTAACCAGCCTTTAGATAATAATCATTAATAGTTCACATTTATTAGGATCTTATTACTGCCAGACACTGTACCAGGCTTACACTTGCTCTATATTACCCCTCTCAATCTTTACAACGATCCGAGCCCCACTCCCCAGGCAGGTAAATATTATCGCCATTTTACATATATGGAAACCAGGGCTTTGGGACATCAAATAATTCACCCAAGATTCCACCTAGAAGGTGTGAAGTTAAATCATCAGAAAATGCTTTAAGTATGTAGAGTTTTGGACATCTATACTCCTTAATGATCAATAGCTATAGCATTTATTTAAATGCTTATTATGAGTCTGGCACATATGGATTTTATGTGTGTGGTTTAGTTTAATTCTCCCATTATGAAGTAAGTGCTACTAGAATTCTCACTTTAACAGATTAGAAATGAAGGTTGAGGGAAGCCTCATAAAAGATGCATCATCACATAATCAGTAAGTTGTGCGGCCAACCCCATGCACATCTGGAAGGATGCTGACGTCACGTGCTTAACAGCTCTTCTGGATGCACCAGAGATGTTCCTTGAGCATCTGTGCCTGACAAAGTTCCACGATAAATACTGATATTTAGCCAGGGTTTGAAAGCACAAACAAAATAGAAAGACGCTTATCCAAAGAATCAGAACTGTTTTCCTAAGACAAACTGAAAAAATTCCGGTCAATCTTTTTAACAACCTCATCGAACGGTTTTCTAGTCTTTCAGTGAATGGGTTTCTGACTCTCTGTTTTCTTCTTTGTGTGTAAACGTGTGCCGACTAGATCTTGCCTATTAGAAGAAGATGCACAAAACCTGTCTTAATGAATTCCACGCGAGGAATTGTGTAACCCATCTCTCACACCTGCTCTCCAACAGGTAGTTGCTGAAGGTGGGTGTCTCTGATCTTGTTGATGCTTTCCCACAACTGGAAGGGGGTGTTGATTCCTTCCCTCAACTGGAAGGGGCTGTTAGGTGCACCCCCCATGGCAATAAAGAGGTTGACAGATTCCCCAAGCATGTAACAAAGGGCTAGAGGATGGCATGCATGGAGAGGAAACTGGAAGTGAACGCCAGGTCTCTACAAAGAGCTCCCAAACTAGGCCCTTGTAAAAGTGAATAATGAGCTGCATAGACTAGTTCCTTCACGCTGAGCTCAACACACATCTTTAAACATAAGATTGTCAAGGAAGCAGATACTTGGAAACCCTTTCATCTTAATTAAAGTTATGTGGGCTACGAAATACTTTTCCTTTGTATTAAGCTCTTATTCCTGTGGAGAAATTTCTATTTGTTTTTATCTAATTTGAGCTTCAAGGTTAATCTCGGTTTAAGACTTTCACTCACTGGGAGAGACAGTCCATCCGGTTCGCCCCTGATCCCATGTTATATGCGTGCATCCACCAGGACCCTGCCGGCTCCAAAGCCTCTTGCTGGTGGTGGATTCTGTACACTGTTCCTTCAACAGAAAGAATGGGCTGTGGATCTGGGAAGGATATATGGAATGGCGAGGATTTTGCGAAAGGTCACAAAGCTTTCTATTTTAGGGAACCACATGCCACAGTCCTTAAATGTGGAGTTTCTGATAAAACTTGCTCTGAGAGGCAGAGCCTGGTGTCTTTACGGTAGGGAAAGCAGGAGGAAGAGGGACCCACTGGAAACAAAGAAGGGGAAAGCATTTTATCCCAGAAAGGGGTTTTCGCAGATGTGGAGACAACTGATAGATCAGATGGCTTGGCACACCATGCTCCCTAATTTTCTTCAATAAATATACATTTGGTTGAATTAGACTGATGATGGAAGTGACTCCTGCGTTTGATTTCAAAGAGAAAGTAAGAACTCATAAAAAACTTGCAGAAGATTGAATGTGGGATCTAATTGGAATGTCTTAGAATTTTTTCTTTGAGGGTCTGCCTTTCCTATATGATGGTAAGTCATCTTTAACACAATTATGCCATCAGTCCCTGAGAAAGAGTATGTGCTAAAAAGTTGGGGAAAGGATTAAAGGGAGGTTCTGATGGGTAGGGCGCATGTTCACCCACACCCTGAGACCATGTACACGACAGACATCGTGAATTAATTATATTAATCATTAATCTATCATGGTACTCTTTCCACCTGAAGCTACATGCAACCTCAAAACCCTTGACGATAACCTTCAGTTACCAGAACCAAGTAATCCATGGTGGCACAAGACATGAAGCCTATTTATCACGGACGGCTCCACATTTCATTTTTCTAAGATATTTCAAAAATATCTGGCCTTTATGCGATAGGCACAATTCACTTTCCTACTAAGTTGACCCCATTCTCTTTTCCTTCACCCACTTTTATCCAAAGCCTCCACCAGCTGGCTTGGAGTCCCATTCTCAGTTCACCCCAACTCCAGGCATTTCTAAGTGCATAAATCCATGAAACTTCTGGTAGACCGCTGACCCAGGAGAAGACAGAATTCTGATGAAGGTGCTCATGTTTCGATCATCATGATTCAGAATGGTACTGAAAGGGTTTCTGGAGTTTAGGGCAGGAAGTTTTATCTCTGTCATATGCGTTTTCATCTGAGAGAACTAGGCTTGCTGTGCACACGGTGATGTACTTTGATTCGGGAAAGCTGGATTGATATTCCATGTGTGTGACCTTGGGCAACTTCCCACACAAATCAGGGCCTTGGTTTCCCCATTTGTGAGGAGGATGGTCTTTACGCTTGCCGAGGTCCCTTCTTGGGGGCCTTGGAGTAGATGAGAGAAGTCAGCTCCTCAAGCACATTTCCGTGGTGTGGAAGATAGCCCTGTTGCAATAAGGACCCATCTCTTCCCTGACCACGTTACTGAAACAGAACCTAGATGGTAATATCTACCCGTGAAGAGAGACTGGAGGGATTCCAGAGAGCTTTGCCTCATGGATCATCTTCATGAAGGTTAAGTTGTAAGTAATACCTTTTTTTAAGTTCTTTTGCATTGTTTCCCATTTTGAGTAGTAATGCAAGCCCTGCAATATCTATTTCACCACAGTTGGAGTCTATTTGTTTTAACTTTGCAATTATTTTTAATTAAATCATTTGTGTAAAGGAAATCTATGTACTAGTTCAAAAATAACAAAAAAGATAGGTTACTAATAAAGATACCTCACTCAGTTTCTTGTGTGCCCTTGAATAGAAATATAATGTCTCTCCTTTTAAAAGGTACACACACACACACACACACACACACACACACACACACACACATACTCACACATGCTTTTTATTCCTTTCTTTTTTCACTACATGTGCTAAAGATCTTTCTAAGTCAGTACATGGGAAGTTTCTTATTTTGTTTAAAAAATTTAAACATTGGTAGAGCATCTCATTATATAGATGTATTATTCTTTAACTGATCCTATTGGTGGCCATTTAGGTTGTTTGAGTTTTTGCTCTCACAAACAACGCTGCAGTGAATGAATATTCTTATTCATCCACCATTTTTCATGTGTGCAACTTACCTGTTGGAGAAATTCACAAAAGGAAAATTATTGAACTGAGCAACACATGCATTTATAGCTGTGATAGATATTGCCAGATTGTCTCCACAGGGGTTATATCAATGGACACTTACACCAGAAATATATGAGATTGCCTATTTCTCCTGGCTTTCCAATGGTAACTTTATAAAAAAACCTTTTAGGGCTTCCCTGGTGGTGCAGTGGTTGAGCGTCCGCCTGCCGATGCAGGGGACACGGGTTCGTGCCCCGGTCCGGGAAGATCCCACATGCCGCGGAGCGGCTGGGCCCATGAGCCATGGCCACTGAGCCTGTGCATCCAGAGCCTGTGCTCCGCAACGGGAGAGGCCACAACAGTGAGAGGCCCGCGTACAGCAAAAACAAAAAACAAACCCTTTTAACATACGTATAGAAAAGTACAAAACCCATAAGTGTAGAGCACAGTGAATTTTCATAAACCTGACACACACGATAATCAGCACCCAGATTAAGAAACAGAATAATTCTCATGACCCCAGAAGCCTCCTTTCCAGCTCCAGCCACTATCCCTCACTCCAAGGGAACCTCTATTCTGACCTCTAAAAGCATACATTAGTTTTACGACAGTTGGTAATGCTTACATCAAAGATGGTTTGTCCTAAAAATATTCTTTGCTTTGCTAGACGTACTACATGTCTTGACTCTAAGTACAAAAACTTCAGTCAGAACACATTCCCACACATCACCCACCTTTTTGTCAAACAGGTCCAGTAAAAGGCTTCCCGTCCTTTTCCAAGAATGTTTGAGACGACATCCAACCTGCCCATTTTATCTGGTCAATCTACTATTGCAAAGCATTTTTCTTTTCCTCAGATTGGAAAAATTGAGGTGTTAACAAAATGATTTTCATCAAGTTGAGCAAAGTATTTGAAATGATTTCTGACTTAAAATATAGAATATGGAATAAATGGAATTCATTATTTTAGCAGAAGAACCTTGAGAAAAACCCGAAGAGCTACCCACACTTCAGAGTCTCTTAAACTGAAGGAGAACAAACGTAACTCCTGTTTGAGGCAGACCGATCACATATAATAAGGTGCTGGGGACCAAACAAATAAATGAAGGTTCTGAGCACGAACCCAAACCCAAAGTCAGCCTCATGCTCCGTATTGCGGGTGTTGAGTTGCAAATCAAGAAGCTTTACACAAGGGCAACTCTAGTTAGCCTCCTCCAGAATGACTAGCAACAGGAATTTATTTAAAGATGCTTAGTGATTTTTCTTATGATTCACTGAGGATGCTTAGTGATTCTCTGAAGCAACAGAGGGGAACCCAGCTGGTAATAAATAAGATGCTGCTCTAGACTTCCTCCTCTCTGAAATCTCCACACTGCTATTGTTGTATTTTCTTGGCTTCGTGCTTGCAGATTTCCATGACTTTCCTAAGAATATCCTGCTTTGCTCTTTCAGTCCTTACCTTCTGGGTATTTCCAGCTTTCCCTTCCTCCTTTTCTGTGAGCCAACCTATCATCGTCAAGAGTCAACTGAATTGGCGGCGTGATGCCTCATGAAGAAATTACAAGCAATTCACAAATAAATGATAAAAAACATGATGATCTGCCTATCTGATTTCTCTAAAGACCTGTCTGGCTCCTTAATTAATATGAAAAAGTCAGAATGCATGGTCTCTAGACTAATTTTATTTTATGTATTATATCTCCTGGGTTCCCTGAAAGATTTAAGATGACTTACAAAAATATACTATTCAGAAAGATAAGATGTATTAGAATAAGGAAGATCAGGAAAAGAAACAACATGGGTAGTGATATGAAATGAAATGAAAAAGGTAATTTGAACCACAAATGTTTATCATTAAGTCCTTTGCACTTTGTGGATGACCAAGTTGACTTTAAAATTCCTGGAAGTTAACATCAATAGGAGAACATGAAAAGTTACACAACTGGTTATTGCCCAGAAGATACAGAAGCAAACCCACTGTTTGGGAGAGGCACTATTCTTGTTACCAAAACAAGAAACAAAAGTCTCCAAGGGTTGTCACAAAGAAGATACTTAGTAATGTAAACAACAAGGTCTACAGAGCAGGTGTTAAGAAAGCATTTCTAATGGCACTAGATTGTCACTGTCTTCAGTGGTTAGATGGTACTAGTCCAAAGAATAGTGTGGCTTAAGGTCACAGATTTCCAACTATCAGTGTAAACATGAGATGTTCCAGAAAAAGACAGATGAATCACACATACACCATTACAAAAATGGTTCAAGATTAGTATCGTCCTGGATGGTGGTTCATCTGGGTTTCCAGCTAGGATTGGAGACATACATTTTAACAGTCTGTTGAGCTGGTAAAGAAGAGTTGGTATCTTCTAGTTGAAGCATGAGGCACTTAAGAAGTTCTCATAATTTCCCTGCGGACAACTCAGCGGCTGTTCAGAGGTAGTCAGGAACCTGGATTTGCTTGGGAGGACTAAGATTTTCCGTACAAAATAATTTTAGATCTACTCTAATGTACTGAAACATGGGCAATGGAAGGTCCAAAGATCCCCACCCTAGAGCCTGAGAACCGCGTGAATTCACCCTACATTTAAAAGCAAGAAATCTCAACAAAGCCCCCAGGGGATGCCCGCTGTCAGCCGTGAGACTTCCGGATGAGTTCTCTTAGATAAACTAGTGGCACAGCTATTACTACTCTGAGAACATAAATAAAATTTATACAATACTTTACCTGTACAATCATGCATTATCTTAATGGCCAAGTTCCAGATTAGACACAATAAAAATCTCTTTCTACTAACTGCAGTATCTTTTCCGATGAGAAGGAAATGCAATGTACACAATGCAACCCTGACTACAGAAAAATATTCCTTAGCAGAACGAAATAAAATATAGATCTACTATTCTTTCTGCACTTGATCTTTTGTGTTTGATCATAAATGCACATTGTGAAGAGATGCCTCCTACCTCCAAGCTAAACACTGTTTGCTGCTCATTAGTGATTTATAAATGATATTTTCTCCCTGGTGACATATCTTTTGATATGATTCTCTAATAATAACATCCAACAATATTAAAATAAGAACATCCCCATGTATTGTGATCATCTTCAACTACATTTCCTCGCGAAAATTAAATTTTAGCACACCAACTGATATTGTATGCATATATTTGTCTACCATCATTATAAATCTCCTAAGGGTCTCTATAAAATGATAGTTTTGCCTCTTTGCAGTAATTCTGCCTAATGCTCCAAAGCAAGAAACTAATTACATGCTGACTTTTCACTAACTTTGATCTTTCAAGTACCATACGATGGAGGTTCTATAAGTAATCATATAATTACAATTCACTAAATGAGTTGAAATTAGCCATAAACCTTTTTATTTAAATTGTGTTAACTGTTTCTTCAGGAACACTGTCGGCACTTCTATTCCTTCCTACATAAGTTGGCCGATATAAGGTTTCAAACTAAAATCTGATTATGGTCACTAATGTTTATAACAAATGCCTCATTATAACACCAGAAGCGCCAATGAAGATGAATATGCGAAGAATTTCTTAAAATATGCTTAAGGAAAGGCCAAGGATAAACTATAGTGGTATAAGGAAATGACTGAAATTTCTCAGGGGAATGTTCTAGTCGGCAAGAAAAAAAATGACCTCACTTGTGTTTTCCCATTGAGTTGGTGCGGTATTTCCTGCAAGAAAAATTAAAGACAATTGTTTCTTTCAGTATACCATGGGACTATGTAGAGAAAGAGAAAAACAAATTCTGGATTTCACTTTTGGAAAATAGCAGTCCAGACTGATGGGAGTATTAGCTAAGGATTGCCTTTTTTTTTTTAAAGATCACTTAAATTTCCTTTATTCAAAACAGCCATTACTGTCAGGAATGTTTAAGTTCCTGTTGGAATTTTCTTTAACATTACGTATGATACTGTTTTTCTGAGTTGTTTTTATTTGGCACTGAAACTTTCTTTTCTTGTGGGCAACACCAGACCAATGTCTCACAACTGGGGGTGATTTCATCCCTGAAAGGATATTTGACAATGTCTGGAGACACTTCTGGTTGTCACAACTGAGGGGGTTCAACTAGTATCTAGTGGGTAGAGGCCAAGGGTGCTGCTAAACATCCCACAATGCACAGAACAGATCCCACAACAAAGAATATCCGGCCCCAAATGTCAATAGTGCTGAGGCTGAGGAACTCTGCCTTTGACCACATAAAATAAAGCGAGTATAGATTAGTAACTCCTTGGAAAACGCTTGCAATGAAGAAACTCAAGCCTTTTGAGTGAGCCAACTGGTTGTGAATTTCCTCTTTGAAGTGGACCCCTAAAGGTATGGAAAGGAAACATTCCATTGTTTGGAAAACAGACCTCTACTTCTACTGGGTTTATGGACCTTATTTATCTAATAACATTCAGAACCACACAGAACCCTGATGGTCACATTCTCATTAGAGCTGAGTAAACAAAGTTTGTTTTGACTTGTCATCAATCATGACATGTGATCACAGGGCATATTGTGTGTAAGAGGCAGTTGTTTTATCTGGAGTCTCAGCCTTGAAAAAATCCAAAACAGTGAAGTTGTTTATTTGACACCACTCCTGACCTGACTGCAGTGCTACATTCTAGGAGAAAGTAAAACACACACACTGCTCTCTGATTATTTGTAATTATATAGGAAGCCTATTTCTCCAGTGAACTTGCTGTGGTCTTAGGACTGGAAAGAAACAGGAAAAGCTTTTAAAAAAAAGGAAACAAAAAACCCCCAAGGAAGATGGGGTGAGTGTGATTAAGTGTTATTTCCCAGCCATGTGTAGACTCAAGGAGGACTACTATTTTATGTTTTCAGGAGGATGAGTTGCCAGAAGTTACTAGAGTATTAGTATAAGAGTATTAGAGTGCATAGCTTTAGGAATTGCACCCCTTCAGAGCCCTTTGTTCCAAAGAATGAAATTACATGCACAGGAGCACCCAGCTTCTGAGACGCAACCATAAACACAACAACAGACATACACACTTTGAGCTTCATGAAGGTGGATGACCAGCACTGCTTCAGACACATAATACTTGACCTATTTTCCAAACCTTCTTGCTTTCTTTGATCAGACTCACGTCCAATGTCAACTCCTTCCATTCTGTTTGAAGATTGTCTTTCGCTAACTTTGGCTGCCTGGGAAAGACATGTTTGTATACTGGGGCATTAACTGACCTTCCAGTATGGTGCTGAGCAGCCTGTTCTGGTGGAAACAAGACTGTGTCCTAACCTTGGTTCTCCCATGTACCTACTGGGCAATTAACTTCAGCCACTTGGCTTCTCCATTCAACGATTCATGGGATATCGTCCAAAACCCTCTTGGGCTGATATTTTCTTTGATTCTTTTGGACAAATGACATGCAAATTCAACTGTCATTTCTTTCTTATGCAGGTCGTCACAACTACTTATAACATACTATTAAGTTAATGAACAAAACCCAAACCTCATTTTCATGAGCTAAAATGACTATGTAATGAAGCTATCACTGGAGCTCAAAGACTTAGGATTTTCAGATATTGCGCTCCAAAGCCTCTCCCTGCCGCACATGTGCGCACAGAAGAAATCCCAGTGGGCCCTGATGAGTGCATACCAGGGCCATGGGTTTTGTTTGCTTGTTTTAGTTGTTGAAGTGGGATGTGCTCAAAAAACATACAGAGTCCATTGCTCTAGTCTCTGTTTCCTCATCTTCAATTTAGGACAATCGGACTAGCAGACTTCAAAGCTACATTCCAATGATTTGAGGGGGTTCACATTTACCAATTCAGGTCTACCTTACTTCCTCTTGGGTCAAGCATACCTTGTCACTGGGTTGGGAAGGAGGGACACAATACTAGCCAAATGGGCATTCTATATTATATGAAAAGAAGACAATACTTTGGGTGTAAGGATAATCAACATATTCATTTTGATGCAGCAAATGAATTTGACCCTTACTTGCCTGAGGAACTTGATACTTGGCTTTCTCTGCTTAGAATACGTTACCATCCACCCTGTCAAACATCATTTAGTTTTGGGGACTCAGCTCAGCATCCTTTCCTCTGTGAAGTTTCTTCCTGTAGCATGGGGTCACTCCTTCCTCTCTTTGACCACAGCCCTTAGCATATACCGACACCCACACTATCACGCTATTCTACACTTTTAAGAGCTTTCTTGAGGTATTTTTATGTCATATCATAAATTCACCACTGAAATATACAATTCAATGATTGTTAGTAAATTTACGGAGCTCCGCATTCGTCACCGCAATCCAAGTTTAGAACATTTCACCAAAAAGAACCTTGGTTCTTTTGTTCCTTTGTGCCCATTTACTGTCATTCTCCATCCTCACCCACCCTCAGACTATCACTAACCTACTTTCCGTTTCTATAGATTTCATCATGTCCCTTGCTATTGATACTTCTTCTGTGTTTTTCCTTGAGAAGATTCTAACCTCCTTGAAGGCATGGAGAGTGATTTTATTTCTTAACCCTTTCTTCCCGACTCTTAGCACAACTGCCAGAACATAGGTGATAAATAATGGCATGTGATATTTATCAAAACTTCCATTGATTTTAAATATGCAATTAAGAGCATTACAAATTCCAGTTTAATCCCTAAAACAGTCACTGGGTAGGCACTATTTTTACCACCTTCAGAGATAAGGATACAGCCTTAGAGTGGTTAAACAACACACCCAGGGTCCTGTCAAGATTTGAAGCCCAGGTTGTCTGACTCCAAATGAATGAATGCATAACAAAGAAAGGAATCCTTAATCTGGAACAGAGTTTCTTAATGGTAGAGGAGATTCTAATGAGATCTCATGAATTTGTTTACAATCTTTTAGGCGCGTAGTATACACTCCTGCTGCAATGTCCCACCCATAGATTTCATTAGAATTTCAAAGGCAGCCAAGATCCAAAAAATGAAAGCGCTCCCTAGTGTAAGTACTGAGAAGAGAGAAAATAGTGAATAGTCAGGGTCCCTCAGTGTGCTTCTATCCTATTAAGATAAGAAGGTAGCTGCAATCTTTACCCTCTGTGTTCTGTGGATCACTATTTGAGCAAGGTTTTCTAAGAACCCACTTGTCCCAAACCTCATTCTATGTTCAAAATAAGGAAGTTACCCCTACCTCGTGTATATCAAAGGAAACACCTTCCCACTCTTTGCTCTTCCTTTGTTTCAAGCTGCCTGTCATGTCAATAAAGTTGTTGGGAAAAAAAATTCAAATGGGAGAAAGGCTGTAAACGGAGAACCCCTTAGATCCTTCCTTCTCCCTGGCGTAAACTTTTTCTTTTCCCCCCAGAGCAGGGGTAAGTTAATTGTATTTGAATGAATAATTCTAATAAAGCAGTGACCTTTAATACCAACTGGTGTTTTTAATTTTGATTCACTGTCAGTCATTCCAACGTGAGCCACCCCAGGATGTGAGCAGTGGAAAGGCCAGTATGTACAGAGAGGAGAAAAATAAACACGCAGAGCTGGGTGCTGCCCTCAGGTAAACACAGAGATGGCAAATCTTACAAAGAGATGCAGACTAGAGACTCCTTACAAAGGACTCAGGAACATGGTGGAAAAAAATCAGAACCACAAGTGTTTTGAAACCCAACTGGAAAATTTTCTTTCTATCTAGAAGATAACAGAAAAGCCAAAAAAAAAAAAAAAAAAAAGAAAAAGAAAAAGAAATGGATTTGTCTAGAGACTGACAGTCGTCAACTCCAATCTAAAGTATAAAATGAATAGCTCCTCCTCAGCCCAACCTCCCACTCCACTCCCCCGTGACAACTAGTCTAACCATATAGTATTTATCGTTCCATAGAAGCTAGTTGGTCTTACACAGTATATACTAAAATTTAAACAGAACACAATTCAATATTCCATTTAAATTTTTTTCTACCTTCACAACTTCTCCAGAGTAATGTAAAACAAAAACAGATATGGCACCTTCCTTCAGAGGGTCTCTTTCAAGAGGTGTTAGAGGCTTTGCCATGGGAGTGGACTCCATACCAATATATTTACGTCTATATTAATGACATCATTACAGGCATTTTATTTCAACCCCCAAAAATGTCTTATGCATCTATTATATTTAGGAATAAATGGAACCACCAATTGTTTCACGTGCAAAAGTGCACGTGTTTATTCATTAAATGTATCACTGAGTTCACTGTGGAAAGACTGCTCTAAGCACTGGATATAGAGCAGTGAATGGACAAAACTGGGTAAGTGTGTGTGTGTGCACATGTGCACTCTGCCACGGAGGGTGGGGTCGGGTGGGCATTGGGAATGGACTGCAAATCAGCCTTCCTCATCCTCGACCCCCTGGACCCCCTCTGTGAAGAGCCCGCATAGCACAGAGCAGAGTATCTGAGGGTCTCCTGTTGAAACTACAGAGGAGTTCAGCAAACCAGCGTTTCTGATCTTCACATTCCACTCATGAGCTGGACTCTGTATCTCTGTTTGCTTTTACTGTAATGATACTGTGTTAAAAGACTCAACGATTTAACTCAGTCAAATGATTTAACTGCATGGGACATTTTGCCTGAGAACAGACTAATTATTCCTATGTTCTGGGGCACGCCCACAGTAGCTGTTGCTTCTTGTAGGTCTACGTGCCAGCCCTGCTTTTCAGACACCCCAGTTCTCAACCTCTTCCCTTAGAGGTCATAGAAATAATACAATAGGCCAGTAAGTAGTACAAAGACATGATGTAAGTATTTCCCACTACAAACGGACGGGCCTTTCCATTGACAAACTGGCCTTATGGTTTCACTTGTGGACTAGTTCATGGCAAGCACAGTGAGTTTTGCCCAATTTGAGGAATCTTTCTAAGTCCTGTCAACCAACAAAATTGTGCATATTGAAATATTCCTGCCTCTCTCATCAGACCTTCCTTCATGTCTTTATCTCTACTGCCTAATGCCATGCTTAGGCATTCAAATGTTGAAAAATGTCCTAAACTTATGGGAAATAAAATAGTTTAGGACATGTAGGCATCTTGACCTTATGGTATGATCTCTTCATCTTAGGCACAAGGACACTGTAGCCCAGAGAGGCAAATCACACAGTATGTCAATTTAAATGCATCCCAAAGACATTTCACTGGGGAAAAAGAAAATTAATGAATGTTATTCTGGATATAGAAGATGGATACAGTAGCTAGTAGAAATGTTCATAAAAGTACACATGGTAGCCGTTTTGAACTACCTACATGTACTTATATGAACTCAGGTGGGTTAACATGAAACATATCTGATATTTCAAAAAACTTGGGAGTGGTAAATATTCATGATTTCCTAGGTGATAATATACAAGTACAGCATACCTCTATGTTTGAGATGAAAACAAAATGAAACAAAAACCCCACATGGTATAACATTAAATTCAAGAAGGTGTTTAATATTATCTCTGTTGGCAACAATGATTAGAATATGGCTTCAATGTCTAATTTGATTCCAAATGTATTTCTTAGTGAGAATCTAAAATGATTCACTATCTATGGTTCTGATTAAAATAATATTTTGTTAGACTCTAATAGGACGTTAATACCCTCATGAGCCAGGCTGGCTCTATTCAGTGTTCATCTTAATTAGCTAACATTAACCATCATTAGAATTTTATATGGTACAATGCACATTACTTCATAACTTCCACCCAAATCACATGGAGCTAGATCATAATACATGTTATCAATCATCAACTTCCTGGGCTTTCTTAACACCTAGCTTTTATTTTAAAAGTTAAGGTCAATGTTAAGTGCTACACTGCAGCTGAAAAAGTTTCAAAAAATCAACGTTAATTAACAATGTTAATTAAATGTTAATCATGTAAATGAAAGCATTTTCCATTCACTTGCCTAGTAAATTATAGTCAGGTAGTGGCCCATATATTATTTGAGATGACATAGGAAAATGGCATCCACTAAGAGGGAATGGGGAAGAAAACTGGATAAAACAAAAATTCACACACGTTAAGTGTTTTGTTTTTTTTTTTTTTGACATGGAAAAATCTACCTTTATTTCCAGAGAACTCACTGAGTGATATAGGGGAAGGGTATAGAAAAAACAAAGGTGAATGTTTTGAATAATGCAATAGTTGGGAGGTCTTTTTTCCAACTAAGCCTATCTTCATCTGACATAAGATGCAGACGACAGACACTTGGCTTCTGTATTTTGAGTTAATGGAAAGAAGGTACTTTTAAACAATATTTTAACATTAAGAGTATTACAAAGCAGCTAGGGACCCTCAATCAATAAGACCATCTGGAAAGGTTCCACATTCCTAATGTATAGGCCTGTTTTATCCTTGTCCTATTGGCAACAATCACTGCTACCAACAGGGAATCAGATCAGAAATGTTAAGTCTCCTCCGACTTTGCAAACTGTGTTGTGGTTCTGAATTCTAAAGCATACAAGGAAAACTTTATGTAATGACACTTACTTCAGTAAATGTGTAAGTGTCTGCTATATGTCAATCCCGTGGAAAGGTATGGATGGGAATTGTGTGGGTGTGCAAACCTTCCTTGTTCCGAAGCTGCTGGATAAAACATAAGACATCAGAATCTGAATACACACACACGCAGAATTTAGGAGTCACTAAGACTAAGTTAATTTCACAGATAAGACTGGAGGCCCAAAGGTGCTAAAGGGTGTCCCCAGAATCTGAGATATGTAAGGCTGGACCCAAACAGTTCTGTGTATTTTTACCATTTAATTCTTGTGTGTCATCTGAAAGGAGGCTTGCATATGTTTGCTTATTGGAGCAGCATGAGAAGCCCACTTGTCCGGGTCGCTCTTCAACCTGACCCACAGGATAGAAGATTATAGAGGATGTTATAAAACAGCAAAAAGAGAGTCAGAATCATTAATCCAGCAACGGATGAATGTGGACCAAACTGTACTCCAGCCCCACAGCTGCACTGGGAGCTGCCTCTCCTGATCCTGCATTTCCTTCCTTTCTTTCAATTCCATGAGACACATCATAACTTTTCATCCACTGCTTTTCTGCTTAAGTTAGAGAGTGTGTTTCTGCTGATTGCAACGCAAGAATCGTAATGAAAGAAATGACCCTCATGTGTGGGTTGTTTCAGCAGAGAGAAGATTGGCTGAGGTTTGGGAGAAGTTCCCAGGGCAGGAGCGTGTTCCCTACATGTCCCTACTGGAGGGAAAGGGATTGAGAAGGAAGACTTCTCTGCTCCACTCAACAAGGTAATGAAGTTACTCTTAGCCTTTTACATTTTGATCACCATTAGCGAAAAATCACTTGTATTACACCTTATTTGAGACCTAGGTGTGCCACAAATTTATAGTGTGTCACCTCTCTAATCATCGTGTGATTTTATGCTTTGGGTTCAATTTCTAGGGTTAGAAAAGTGGGAATGATGCATCTCTTCCAGAAAGGACCAAGATGAATGATTTCCAAGGGAAAAATACCTACGAGTATCTTTTTTTTTTTTTGTAATTGAAATGGGTCATGAAGTCATTTACAAAAAATGGAAATATTCAAGTCCTGTTAGAGGATTTCTCCATTTAGAGTTTCTAATCTTATGACCAAGAAGGGAGTAGGAGAAACTATCTCTATTCAAAACCTTTTGACTTTTCTTCACTCTTCCTGAGGACAGGCTGGGACCTGGGACCCTTTGCTGCAGTGCTTGCACCTGGACAAACGTCTCCTCAAGCAACAAAATACTAAGAAACTACAAGGGACTAAAAATAACTGTGTGCATGTGCAATTGGGGCAAATTATGGACAACAAGATACAAAATGACCAAAAAAAAACCCTAACTGCTACTTCTGAAGAGCCAAAAACAGGGTGTTGGGTGTTGGGAGCAAAAGCAGGGTACTGCGTATGCCCCCTGCACACACCACCACCAAAGGGGTGGGCTAAACACCTAAGCCACCCCTCTGGCCCGACCCCTAGACACACCCCTACTGTCACCCCATATAAGGAATCAGCTCACGACCTCCCCCCCACCGTGCCCTCTGGGAGAGAGCAAAGGCACCTATTACTTGTTTTTGCTCCCCCTTGCTGAAGCAGGGGCCCCAATAAAGCCTTGCCTAAATTTCTTGTGTGGCCTCTGATCAATTTCTATTGACTGGGGGAGGCTACGAACCCTGGTCGGTAACATCCCTACCTAGAAAACACACACACACACACACACACACACACACACACACACACACTCCAAGAAGAAACTACTTGGAGATCTATCTCTTGCTTTTTCAAAATCCAGTACTTTCTCTGATCATAATTTCCCCCGGAAACATCTGGGCCTTTCTATATCCATTATAAGAAAATAAAATTTTTAAGAGAAATTTCAGTCTTAGGGTGACTTTTAATGCCTTCCCTTTAATAGTCCGAAGCCAACACCATTTAATTTGGCAGACTACCTTGAAGATCAAATATAAGTCACTATGATTGGTGAATAGGAATGCCCACACAGTTTTTGAGTCTTTTAGCATCCCACTTAGGTAGATATATCAGTTCTAGAACATAGCAACCTGAAATTTGTATTATTTGTTGTTCAAAGGCCAACACTGAAAGTTCATATCTTTGGGAGATTTTTATTTCCAGAATTCTGCATCTAGATTGGCAGTAGGATTCTCAGGGCAGTTAACAGAGGCGCCAACTTGGTGGGGTTCACATGGAAGGCCTGTCTAAGGGGCATACACAGGGCATACGCAGGAGCAGCTGGCAAGGGCTAGAGGAGAGGACCACCGGTTGGCAAAGCCCTGGGGACACGGGGTTAGCTCTCTGATTATTAATGGAAGGCACATACCCCAGACAGAACAGAAATTGGAATCCTCTGTTGTTCTGCGGACCAGAGAAGTGAGCAAAAGGCAATTTTTTGGTTTTGAAATGAGTTACACTATGTAAGAGTCCCTAGTACCCTCAGAGGCCTAGGGAACAGAAGAGTCAAACATTAATTTTTTCTTTAGTCAGTCGATCAAAAGTTGTGATCACAATGGCACCAGAGGAAGGGACATCTAGAAATTCTTAACTTTAATCATTCACCATACTTGTGGAATGTACGCCTCACATGGAATCGGAGACACACAATCACAAGCAGCAGTTTTGATGATGTGATTTACTACTTGTAACTGAGCTTTTGAGACGGAATTAGATGCGGCAAATTTATTTTTAAGAGGCACATATAATTTGTCTTCGGAATTTTGATTCAAAAATGAGATAAGAGAAAGCTACTCTTGGGAAATTTGTATGTCTGAAATTGTTTTTCCTTCACACACGGTAGCCCCAAGATAAACAAACGCACCTATCTGAAAGCAGTTCACTTTCTTTTGGAAGCATTTTTACTTCTGTAAACAAAATGCTAAACTAGGAAAAAAGAAAATGACTATCAATGGAGTGAGTCACCAAAAAATGTTAACCTGAGAGCATTTTGAAAAGGAAGAAAAAACTTGCAAAATTAGAAAACAGTAAACTTCTTAATTGTATGCTACGCAGATGGGGAACAAACATAGCATTCGAATTTTCTTCTTGATAAATAATAAAATTCTTTGGCCATCAAAGGATTTTATTTTTTGATTGGAAATATACTTTATTTACAAATAAACCATTCCCATGTGATCTGAATCTCTCTCCTCACCCCCATCCTCCTCCATTCAGTCATTTAAAGATTTAAAGGCCCTTAGTTTTGAAGGGAACTCTGGCTGTGTCCATTATATAATGATACTACTAATGATGATGATGATGGAAAAGCACATAAAAATATCTCAACCATCTTTTACAGTTAAGCATAAACAACACGGGATTTCTCCCCTGCCATTCACTCATTTAAGAAACATTTGAACGAGATGCTTGTTTTTAAATTCAAAGGGCTACATTTTAATTTAGGATTTCTCAACCTCAGCTTTGGTATCATAAAAAAATGATGCACAAAAGAAAAATTCAGCTATTTTAAGTGATTTCTCCCTCTTCTTATTTGTTCTCTTTCCTTTTTTTTTTTTGCTATTTGGTGCAACTGGCAGTATAAATTTGTAATGTAAATTTGGTCTAACATGCATAAAACGTTGGCCAAAGAAGGATGATTTTCCATTTGATGCCATGGGTTTTCATTTAGGAAATAAATGTAATCGTGTTGAGTCGCTGGCGTAGAACACCCAAAGTTTTGTAATCTCAGGGGATGTGCTGTGGGATGGTTAGAGTCTGAGGAAATACTGTTCTCTTTTCCTTTCTTCAAGACTTGGGCAGTTCTTTGTTTGTAGACTTAACTTAGTCACACTTTGATTTGTTGTGCTTTTCTGATTTTCTTTATTAAGTTACCAAACCCTTAAAACCAAAGCATTAAATGAAAGTTTTGGAACACTGAAATCTGAAAAGCAACAAAATACTGCCTCCTTCCCTTTTCCCTACCTGTATTTAGTGCTTACATCGTCTGTGTTAGCATCAACATTTAAAAGCCAGGTAATGGTAGACATTCATTGGAAGTAACATGAGTGTGTGAAGGTCATTACCAGGCACCATGCTTCCATTTTCACAGGGCTGTTGCTTGGGACCAAAAAAAAAAAAAAAAAAAAAGGATTCTTCACTGGAAGTCAAAACTCAGTGAATCAACAGGCCGATTAAGGAAAAAAAAAAGATTCTCTAAAATTCCAGGATGTTCTCCAGCCATCCAAGAGATCCATCTTAAGGCTGGCAAATGCTGGCCTTAAGAGGGAAAAGAATGGACTCATTTTGGAAAGTGAGACATTAAGCAAACTTAGTAATTCTTAGAATTACTGGCTATCTCCTTGGTACAGAAACAGGGGGGTTGGTGCCTGGATTCCAGAACAGAATGGAACCAAAGAGAATAATATAAAACGTGTCAATTCCCCAACAGCTTCACGTAAAATTCTTCTAACATTTCTTTTTCTCTTTGCAGCATCTTAATAGCATGTATTTCTGCATCTGAGGCATAGAGAACTTTATTCTTTAAGTGGCATCCACTTCAACACAGTCACAGGACTCAGAACTGCTATGAAGAACTCCCACTCCAGCGTGTGCAATTCTTTACCCCAAACATAAAAACGGAGTGTTTGTTTTGATAACTCTCGAAATATTTTTTCTTTATTTTTGCTCTGAGTCTGAGAACTTTGGCATTTGACTAATTTACCATGCATTTAAGGCTGGTAGCAATATCGGGAAAGAAATATGATAATCACTTGCTGCCACAAAGTACTCTGTACACTGTTCTCTTTTTCAGCTCTAGTTTCACATGTGTTGGTTCAATGGAATATTCAATAGACATTTATAGGAAATAAATTGAGAGATGAATGTAAACCATATGGCATCTGGAGGTTTATTTGCAAAGTCCCTGCATCAAAGCTTTCTCGAGATCACACCATATTAGCTATGTTTTTCCAGTCCAGCAGAATCAGGAAGGTAACCACAGACTTCCTTGATGGAAAACACATGAAAAACAGAGCAAATCTTAATGTGTAGCTTGAGTTGCTGGTCAAGGAGCATCCCTTAA
This sequence comes from Grampus griseus, assembly GCF_964374135.1. Classification (NCBI taxonomy): domain Eukaryota; kingdom Metazoa; phylum Chordata; class Mammalia; order Artiodactyla; family Delphinidae; genus Grampus; species Grampus griseus. Next base: position 84,553,005 of record NC_139004.1, on the reverse strand, counting down.
AATAATTTTATTACCAGTGTTTTCAGCACATTGTTTAGAACTGCATTAAAAACATGAAGCAAGTTGATCTTGCCTATGATTTTCTTCAAAATTATAGGACACATTTCTATTTATACCAATAAAAATTATATCTCTTTAATAGCATTTTCTTGAAACCTCAGGACTATTTTTTTGGATAGGTAAAAATAAGTTCCAATCAAAGAGAAACTCAACATTTAAATACAGCATGTATACAGCTGTCCATTAGAATTTTTACGCATAGAAAGAGTGTATATGAAAACACTCACATATTCAAAGGCCACCGTACTAAGCTCTGTAGAATCACATTATTGTAAGTAATAGTTAAAAAACATTGATTGGACAGAATGAGAAATGGTCCTCAAACTTAATTTATATATAAAAAAATTTCCTCAACCTTGAATGCTCTCTGCTCTGTGCAGTAGGTTACAGCTAGCATTACCTCTGATTTCAAATTAATTCTCATGCAGCCTGTTATATAAATCATTATGAAATGTCAAAAGCTTGTACACATCTATTTTTTAAGTTTTCACTTACTTTCCAAATAGTTTCCATTTTTCAGTGTCATAGACTTTTCAGCCACTCAGTCAATTTTAACGATTTTTTATCACTCTAAAAATTTCCCCTCATTTACAGCACATTTGTGTAAGCCTACACACACGCACACACACACGTTATATATCCTAGGACGTGGGTGATGTACATCATGGTAATCTGAAAAATTCTTCATTCTTTTCTTTGGTTCATATTGAATGGTCAAATGATGAGCACAGACAAAGGATAAAATGTTTTGTTATTTAAATAGGCAACAGCTACAGATTGCCCTTTATAAACAAATATTAAAGATTAAAACAATAGTACACTGACTCCTTGCCCCCTGCTGCCCATCATTCCCAGTTTAGAACAGTTGCTAAGGAAAATGGTGCCTCACACTTTGTGGCAATTACTCAATTATCCATCTCAATGAAGGTCTCCTCCCTTTACAGGTTAAGCTTTGAAATTTATGGCAGTAAGTTAATGCCACTCACAACTTAAAAAAAAAAAGTACTTGAGCAGCATCAGTTAAAAAATATGTGGCTAACTGCTGGAAGCTATTAAAAACCAAATAAACAAAAGAGATTACACTTCAAAGAAATGTCAACAGTTTTTCCTCTCTCAGAACAGACGAGTTTTCTTTACTTATATCCACATCCACATCTGGAAAATGCTTATGGCTTTATACATCTTTTATGGTAAAATGAATTTATTGAGGTTTAAAATTTTCTTGATGGATTAATGCAATCTTCATAAAAGGTAAGCCCACACCCTAGTAAAAATCTGTCTTAACACTGAAAAATGATTTCAATAATAAATAATAGTCCACTGTTAATTTCAAGGAGCAAAATAATTTTGAGAAAGCATTTGGTTAACTAGATTTTATATTTTTTTCTATTACTACATGGAAATGAAAATGCAATATCTTATTCCCTATGACCTATCTTTATGTTGGCACAATTAATTCTTAAGTTGAGGGAAAAATAAAAGAAGCAGTGTGCAAAGCCGACTCAAAAGTTTAACCGAATATACCTACTCCAGTGAACCAACAACAGACTTACAGAACACAGTAAATTTCCTGATAGCCAGATCTCCGAGGGAAGATTTCAAAACAGTTAATGGATTTCTACAGCTCTTCACAAAATTAGACAGCCTCGCTTCCGTGTATTTAAAAGGTGAGATTTAATTTCTCATCTAAAAATATCTGCCCGCTCAGGAGATCCAAACAATTGACTTCATATGCTACACAACATTCTCTTGTGGCCCCAAGTCGACAGCCTTCATTTGATGTTGTTTTACAATTAACTGGGTAGTAGCAACTCGCTCTCTGTATAAGCTTGCCAAAAAAAATACCACCTTCGGTATACAACCAAATATCCCCATGTGGACAACTGACTTAAATGTAGTAATTTACAGTTTTCATGTGGGCGGGGGGGAAAGACTTGAAATTTGGGAGAAGGTGTCATCTTTGTAAGTCAGGTCAAGAATTAAGGGGGAAAAAAACCCCAAACCAGAAGAATGTTTAAAATGCAATAACATAATTTGGACATAAAGTAAGTGGTCTGTAGTCAATAAAAAAGAGAAAGAAAAAGAAAAATAAATTCCAACAAGCCGGCTGCAGAATAGGCAAGTAGATCTATTTTGTTTATTTATAAGTGAGTAACAAGTAGATTCTTTCACACTAACTAAACCAGACAGTAATTATAAACACAGGTTGGTTAAATTCCATGCACCCTATCAAAGGAAACAAGCTTCTTTCTTTTCCAAACATTGTCCTTTGTTTATTGAGCCTCTTTGGGGCTTGGTTTCATTTAAAACTATGTAAGCACACATCTGTTACCCCCCAAACAATCTCAACCTTTTTAAGTCAAACCTGAATACTCATTATACAAAAATTTGCAAGTAACCTAACAGCAATTTCTAGAGTAGCCAGTTAGCATACTGAATATAGAATTTGGATCATTTTTGTTCCATTACAGAAAAACCCTACATTAGAGTGTAATCATACAGGAAGCAAACAGTCGCCGCCTCAGTAGTTTTGGATAATTAGTTACCTAAATTTTCTGAGGTGAATTCAATGTACTTAGACTGGGGAACATTATTGCTTATATTCTGAAATACCACAATACAATCTTGGTTAACAATGAAATTATAAATATTGGAGTAAAACGTCATTTTAGAAATCATTAGGTTTTATCAGTACAGCACTACTGAGTCCCTCATTTAAGGAACTCTTTTATTAAAAAAAAATGGGAACTTGTGATATTGCTTACATTAGCTCATGTAAGATATCAGACTTCAAAAAACTTTAACACAGTAGACACTATTAAAACATCATTATTAGAGTTGTCATGCTTGGGTGGTTTGAACTAAAGTGAATTTCACGTATTTGCTGGGAGACAGCAATAATAAATCCTGGAGTCTGCATTTCTAAGCAGTGACCTAGTGTCTTAGGGAACTGACTTAATGAACAGTACAACTGGATGAGTGCAGTGGGTGGGAGGGGCATTGTGGGGAGGGGCACTGTGGGGAGGGGCGGAATCTGATAAAATTTCACATGGAAATATACACGTCACCCAAACTCCCTTGGGACACCACTCTAAACAGGACAATCCACGTCTACTCTGACTTTTGTGCCACTCACGGGATCCACATAAGTGACGACTAGGTCAGCTTATCCTGCACTGCCTGTACCACTTCCCTCAGCCATGGCAGACATGTCTAATCAATCACCAAGCACTCCCTGGAGTCTGAACGGAGAGTCATAGTCTTTCTCAAGGCTACACACTAGTCAGCCACTTCCAACCAATCCATCTGCCAGCATGGCATCAGACCAGGAGTGAGCTCTTACAAAGCAAGGTCTCTACCCCTAGCACCCTGCACACTACCTGGAACCTGGTGGGAGGTGAAGAAATGTCTGTTCAGGAAATGACTACTTAACTTGCCTCAAATGGAAGACTGTAATAGTTGGGAGTACTAGCTGGTGCCAAACTGTCAGCATTCAAATCCCAGCTCTGCCACCTATTTATTCTGTGACTCTGGGCAAGTTACTCAACCTTTTTGTTTCTCAGTTTTCTCATCTATAAAATGTGAAGAATCAATATAGGTTAATATAGGTGGAGCGCTTAGAAGAGTATCTGATACATAATAATCACTGCTGGCTACTATCATTACTTTCCTCATTATTGTTTACTGAAAGGGCCTGTCTACATGAAGAAGTTCCACGTAGCTTGTTCTGCTCATGTATCCCCCTAGCACTTGATAAATCACCACACAAGTGCTAGAGACACTTTTCTGCAACACAGATCTCAGGATATCTATTTCTTTAAAGCCCTGAAGTGACTCCCTGTTGTTGATAACAATATAGCCCAAAGCAACATATGTCACTTTCTAAAAGGTGAGGCCAACCTATAATTTCAAACCTATCTTGGGCTCCTGGACCTCACTCCCTCCCAGCTCTCTGCACCCTTATTCTTGGGTCGTGCCTAAATTCTTCTTGCCCTCTGAATGAGCTAGGCGCTCTCATTCCTTTCTTTTTAAAATCTATTTATTATTTATTTATTTATTTATGCCTGTGTTGGGTCTTCGTTGTTGCGTGCAGGCTTTCTCTAGTTGCGGCGAACGGGGGCTACTCTTCGTTGCGGTGCGGGGGCTTCCCATCTCAATGGCTTCTCTTGTTGCGAAGCATGGGCTCTAGGCACGCGGGCTTCAGGAGTTGTGGCTCGCGGGCTCTAGAGCGCAGGCTCAGTAGTTGCATGGGCTTAGTTGCTCCGCGGCATGTGGGATCTTCCCGGAGCAGGGATCGAACCCGCATCCCCTGCATTGGCAGGCGGATTCCCAACCACGGCGCCACCAGGGAAGCCCCTCATTCATTTCTTCTGCTGAGCCACTGTACTTTCTGTTCAGTGCTGCCCAGGCAATTCTGAGACACCATTCAAACATTACCTCCTATGTGAAGCATTCCCCAAATTCCTCAGTGAACTGGTTGCTTCTCTGCACATTTTATTTATCTTCATTACAGCATTTTTACACTGCCTTACGTTGGCCTCTTGCACTGGCCTATGAGTTCCTGCCATCCTGCTTTTATATATGTCCCTTGTACTTAACACATAGGAATTACTCAAGTATTTTTTGATGAATGAATCATCCAAATCCCCCAAATAATAAATTTTCTAAGGCTATTTTTTCTTTGTTTTACTTAAATTGTTAAATTTCAGGTACTCTTGGCTGGTTTTCAACGCATAGGACTAATACATGCCTATGGTAGGAAGTGTGACAAAAGCTAATTCTTGTCCCATCCCCATGCAGTCCGGCTCCCTGACATAGCCAACGGTGACAGTGCGGTGTACATCATCACCTTTCTTTCTGCGTGCGTGAACATGAACAATCGTAGGCACCAGAGGCCCGACTTTCTCTGTAAAAATCTAGATAGCAAATATTTTAGTCTTTGCTGGTGATATGGTCTTTGTAACAACTTCTCAAATCTGCCCTTGCAGCGACAAAGCAACAATAGACAACTCATAAATAGGCACGGCTGCATCCCCCCAAACTGTACAAAAATAGACAACCAGCTGGATGTGGCCTAAAAGGCCTACTTCGCTGCCCTGTGATTGAATATTTACACACACACACACACACACACACACACACACACGCACACACACACGCGCGCGCGTTTTTATCTGTTCATCTGCCTTTAAATCACAAAGCATCAAACCATACAAATTACACTGCAACTTTGCTCTATCAACTTCCAGTAAGTTAATAGAGTCAAATAGAATTTCTTTTTCCTCTAATTTTTTCATACATATATAAAATGTATACACAGATTACATATGCCATAGTTTCAAATAAGTGGGATATGTCATATGTACTGTGGTGTGTGAACGTGTGTATATATTCTCTTTGGTGTACTTAAACAGTTTTTTGGTTTTTTTTGCTTGCCACTTGCACATCATAAGTTCCTTTAACACTCATGTACGTTCTTCTTTAATTTCCTTAATACTCATGTATCTGATTATGAAACATACACACAGACCTCTATGTATACTGTTAGCGTTAACTAAAATGGGACCATATGGCACACCTATCTCTGCATCTTACATTTTCAGCTCAGAGCACTCTTGGAAACTCTCCCAAGTCAACTGGAAGAGGACTAATTCATTCTTTTTAATAGACACATGAAATGGTGTGGATGTACCATCAACATTATTACCCATTCACTGGTTCTAGCTTTTGGCTGCTATAAACACCATCACAGTGGATATCTTTGTACTTACAGGTAAGATAGATCCCCAGAAATGGGTGTGCTGGTTTCAACCACGTACACAATTTATTTTTCATGAATGTCACTAGCACTGTATTTCTACTTAAAATGTCTGAGGTTGCTATTTTCTGTGCATCCCTGCAAGCAACTGTACTATCACTTTAAATAAAATAGGTACACCTATTTTAAACAATTTCTCATATGGCCTAAAGTCTCTGGAATATTTTGACAATCTGTTAGGTAGTAACAGTATCTCACTATTACTTTAACTTACACTTCCGAATACTCATGATCTGGGGCATATTTTCATGGCTGCTGATGACACACATATGCTCTTGTTGAACTGTCCACTCAGTTTTTGAAACTATAGCTTTTTATTACCAATAAGCTTGAATCACACTATCTTCAGTTATCTTCATGTTTTATCTCCATTGCTGTGAACTCCAGATAAAGTGAACGTCCTGACTCTATTTTCTTTTTTCTTTTTGGTCCTGCTATCTGGTGTCCTGGTGGATGTACCCACCAAGGGACCAAGATACATCTATTTTAACTATTTTTCACATGGCCTAAATTCTCTGTAATATATTCTTTTTTAAGCAGCAATTTTAAATGTTCACAGCCACTGCGAGTTTTAAAAGTACACTAATCTGTTAGAAACGTGGTAGGCTCACCATTAAAAACTGTATAACTGTATAACTAAATAATCAATAGTATTTATTGAGCTTTTACTCCATAACACACACTGTGCTGAGCACTTTATATACAGTTTCGTATTTAATACAACAATCTTATGAGGTAAAAGTTTCTATTACCTACATTACGGCAATGGGCTTTTGGGGTTTTGAGAGTGTAAGTAACCTACCCAGCTTCACCCTGATCGTCTGATGCGCTCCAAAAGTTCAGCCCTTAATATCGTTATCCTAACAAATTGAAGACATTCAACAGATAGAAAACATGAACATATTTTAAGTTTTTGTTGAAAATGGGGACATATCTTAAGTTTTACCTTGGATAAATTGTCTGATTAGTCCAGAGATTGTACATGAAAGTAAAATTTTTGTCATTCCAGATCTTAGAGGATTAGGTCCATAACCCCAATGTTAAATTGTGAATCTACCAGTAATTGTCAGGGAGCAACCAACTACAATTGAAAAAAAAAAAAAGCACTAGATATGGAATTGGAAAATCCAAACTCAGGTCCTGACCAAATCAGCTATTAGCCAGGTGATCCTGAATGACTAACATCTGAGTCACACTATCCTCATCTGTATAACAGGGAGTTCACTTTTTGTTGTTGCAGCTTCACAAGGTTTTGGGGAAGCTGAAACAAGATGAAGCACTTTTTGTTGTTGTTTTCTTCTCTTTTTTTGAGATTTAATAATTGTTTATGTTTCGCATATTTGCATTGCTATTTTCGATGAATTCTTTTAAATAAATTACCAACATTCCATTATTCCATTCTTCTTAAATACATCAGACTATAGCTCAAAAAAAAAAGGACAGTAAGAGCCACTTTTCAAACTCAAAATCATGATTTAAGAAATAGTAGGTATTACGATTACTCCACATAATCCATTTTGAGGAATCTACTTAACTTCCTTGTTCTACTGAATTCCACCTGTACCATAAAGCCTCTGTGAAGAATAATGCCATGTTCTAAGGCTGCTGAAGAGCTTCAGAAGGAAAAAAAAACCCACAGTACTCATATAATCACCATCTATTCTTTCCATCTAATGGCTGTAAAAAGAGAATCGCTCTCAATCATACTTTTGAAGCACACATTAAAAGCAGGACACATTCAACGACTCAAGATAATATGCTTTGGTCTGTCTGTCCTCGCAGACACAGAAGAGGGAATTTCAAGTAAAGAGAAGCAAAGGTTCTGCCACTTACAGCATCTGAAGAAATGAAATAAAATGTATACTCCTGGATCTCAGGGGAAAAAAAACATTTTCCCACATCTTTGAATCTGCCCTGTGTAAGCCCATGGCACCTAGGGACAGCCCCATGCTCCCTGGAGGAGCTCAACAAATATTTCTTGATGAAGATAAACACCTGCTGTATTTAAATACGAGATGAAGAAGTCGGAGCGTAAATGAACCTAAGAATAAACTGGGCGTGTATGTGCACACAGCTACTATGAGCATTATGGGAAATTATATTCCTGCTACTATTATAATTAATGACAAAGGGCTACATACTGAGAAAGGGAAAATTATAAAGAAGAAAGGAATAAATCTGTTAAAGAGGAGAGTGAGTTTAAAACACACATAAACTCCTATGCCCAAGGGCCCCCAAATAAAGCAAAAGGATGTGATTTTATATTAAAAAAATGATGGCAGGGGTGGAAATAGAGGTCAACACCATGAGATCACAGGGAGAAATAGCTTGAAACTGCGGGAAGGAAACGTATACCATCTTCCCCACGAGGCCTCAGTCCTTCTTCTCCCACCTGAAATGTCTTCGTCCAGCATCTTCTGTTAAACAGATGCCTCATTGCCTTATTTTCTTTGTGGTTTGTTCATGTCAATAACGACTAGAATCAGATTGTTCAAGCCTGAGCTAAGTAGAGCCGCACAAAGGTTTGCATCGGCAGACAACAAAGAAGAGAAAGCACGGAGCAGTGTCGTTAATAAAGAATGGAACTCAAAAAAAAAAAAGAATGGAACTTAAAAATTGTACTGGCTTGTCCAGAATTAGGACTTTATCTACTTAGGAGGCCCACTGTAAGCTGGAATCTGAATAAGACCGTTTTCTCATGCTAAGCAGTCACTGTTTTAACAAATAACCTCTTTTCCCAATAATATATTGCAAGTGAACACCATAGTCTGAGACTATAAGTTTCTGGATGACACTGAAATTTCCAGTACCTTCGTGCTTGCTTGAATGCTTGCACATAGGGCAAACTTCTGCCGTCCAAGCCAGGGATGAGTCTGCCTATAGAATATGGTACTACAATGTGGCCTTTCCTGGAGAGGAGCTCTCTCTAAGCGACAATCACAAACAGTACTTGAGGAAAAAACAAAATCATCTGCTTTTTTTTTTTTTTTTTTTGGCTGTACGCGGGCCTCTCACTGTTGCGGCCTCTCCCATTGCGGAGCACGGGCTCGGGACGCGCAGGCTCCGGACGCGCAGGCTCAGCGGCCATGGCTCACGGGCCCAGCCGCTCCGCGGCATACGGGATCTTCCCAGACCAGGGCACGAACCCGTGTCCCCTGCATCGGCAGGCAGACTCTCAACCAGTGCACCACCAGGGAAGCCCAAAATCACCTGCTTTCTTGAGCCTGAAACGGCTCCCCAGTCAATAAGGACAACGCTTCCAGAAATAATTTCTCAGGGCAGAGAGGTCCGATAGGAGTTAGCAGGTAACCATTTCTGCAGATCTGCCCTGATCCTTCGGTCAGACAAAACCAAACAAAGCACCAGGTCAGCACACAACTTAGTAAGGCCTCACACTGTGAGTAAGGAAAACAGACAGGGATACTGGGAAATCTAGGGCCTCTTATTTTTTAAACGCCCAAATGTTTACCAGCTGACCTTCCTCTTTACTGCGGTCTGGGAAGCAAGGTGCATACAATAAAGTTCAAACCAATCAACTGCTTTCAGCTGTTCTTGTGTAATGAATTTTTAAACATTTGGTCATTAGACCCAATATATATGCAGGTCAGTTTCTGAACAGGATGGGAACAGTTTGGGAGCAGATGCCATGGTACTGCCTTGTGGAAAGGGGATAGTCAGGAAGCAAAGAGGATATTATATGGCTCTACCCATCAGGTTCAATGTCTTCCAGTTCTTTTGCCTCCCAGCCCCCTCTTTACATTGCTTCAGTGATCAGGAATAGTTATTAACTTCTGTTGTCACTTCTTTTCATTAATTGAATGGCGACCTAAGGACCACGAAGGGGAGACCCTGGGCCAGTTTTCTCTTAAACGGGCCTCTCCATGAATAGTCTGAAGGTGGTGTAGCTGAAAATTGGCCTTGTGTGTTTGGTAAATGGCACATTGATTTGTTATTTTCTGAGCAGTCTGTTCTAGATTCTTCAACTTATTTTTGAACATCAATGAGCTGAAAGCTTTCAGGGGTAAAGAATTTAAATCACTTAACCATTTCCCTTTGTTGCATTCTGGTGGCCATATGTACGGGGGTAGCTTTAATGCTGATAGCGGGGGCGGGCGGGGGTCAAACACAAGATTATATTGAAGATGGTAAAAAAAAAAAAAAATAAGATGCAGTATCCTACCAGTCAGTTTAAAAGGTTATCATTGTTAGTCAGTCCAGCAACCTAGTTCCAAATGGTTGCATTCCTCATAAGGAACTTCTAATAGCAACATTCACCAAATTTTATATATTATAAAATATACATTGCCCCTCCATGCCCCCAAACCAAGCAGAAGGGGAAGCTGCTGGAGTTTATGTTTTCGATTAGGACATACATAAAAGCTCATCTAGAAGTTACCCCGACAAATAAAACTCCAACGTAGCCAGGTATGTTTGGATGGTGGAAAAACAACCAACCACAGCTTGCTGATAAAATTTTAAAAAGTAGTGGTGAGGGAAAGGCAACAACTTGCTTTATAAGGCGCAGATGGTTAGGTACAGAGCTTTTTGTGTGAGTACAGCAGCTGGTAGTTTGGTTTAAATTATATCTGAATAGCTAGTGATCTTGATACTATCAAAATTGTAACAAAGCAATAAAGCCAGGGTGTTAAACCTTTTTTTTTTTTGGTGGTAGCTCAATTCTGTACTCCTCACAAACTATCAGAGACGTAGACAATTATTCATAAATGATTGTTTCATCAACACAAATATCATTTCTAGTATTCGGTCTTAAAAGTAAACAAACCCCGAAGATTTACATCAAGTTAAGGTGTTTTACCAGTGGAAAATCATTACTGATAGATATCTTTGTAGAATGACTATGGGTAGGGAGGTATGGAGAGAATTGTCTATATTTTAAGTAACGCAAATATTTAAAAATTGTGAATACACTGGTAGGGTGTCGATATTTGTATGCACTCAAATACCAAAGTTTTCCTTGTAAAATCAAGGAGAACTGGTAAACCAGGAGCCTCGTGACAATCTACTTTAAATACAAGAACGTTCATTTTGAAGTTCTAATTTGAGAAGACGCCAAATTATAGAAAATGTTTACAGGCAAAATCATTGAGTGGTCTCCAGGTTTTTCCTAGAGCAGAAATCTATATGCATGAGAAAAGTAAGTTTCTTTCAATGAAGAAAAAGAAATTTCCGATTGAAGATCTAAATTTTTAAGGAATGAGGCTACACAACTGCTCTTCCCCCACATATGTGGAGTACGCTGCCCTTCATTAGTGATTGAAAGGAGGAAACGACCAAGAAAAGGCAAGAGAAGGAGCAAGGGGCATTCTAAGGGCCTTTGCTAGAACTTCATAAATACGAGATAAGCCGAGAACAATCATCAGGTCAGCGCACTTCTCCCCATCATCAAAATATTTTTCCTAAATCATGACTCTGTTTCTGACAGAATTGTAAAAAAGAAAATAGGACTCATTTTAATAGTTATGACCTGAAAAATGACTTCCAAAATCCAGCTCCATGGACCTTTTTTTAATCCATGCCATGCCCCCAGGAAAGTTTATTTTTAATGCCCGTGTTTTGTGTGTCACAGAAAACAATGGTTTGTGCTCCCTCTGTTGGCTTTTCAGTAGCAGTTAATTTATAAATTCCATTCCTGGAGGTCCCCTGTCATAGCAGGGCGCTCCTGCAGCTGCAGCAAGGGACAGGATGTGTCAATAATTGGACTTTATGTTCCCTTTAAACAGAAAGTCATTCTAATTTCATTTCTTGCAAATAATTCAGAAAACAAAAGATGACTTGGTAATAGACCAGAGCCATTTCACAACTAAAGAAGAATGTGGATACTCCTAAAATATTAGGTCAGATTTTTTTTTTAATGTATAAAAAAATAGTTCTTCTAACCATTGGAGTTGGTGAGAAAACATATTAATGGAATAATTGATTTTCCATTCATTCTCTTAATTGTCTTTGTCCCTGTGAGAGCTGCAAGCTTAACATAAAAGGACAGAAGAGTACTAAAAGAAGAAACGAATCATTTTCACACCCCAGTCAGGGTAACTCAGAGGGAGAAAAAAACCTAGAACTTCACTTAATTTATCTTCCTGTTTAAAAAAAGGAAGTTTCAGACCAAAATTATTCTATGTACTTCATTACTATTCACCTTCATTTAGCCCAGCAAGGCCTCCTAAGGCTCTTAATGTACGGAGAAAAACCTATTCATGATAGGTGTGCTATTCTCCAAGTTTTTTTGTTTGTTTGTTTTTTCGTAGCTATTGTCTAATTGTGTCTTAGGATTTAAAAGCTAGAATATGTACTCTGAGAATTTAAAATCTCAAGCACATCGATATTTCAGACTCCTGTATTTGTGGTTTAAATTATCTAGTTATATGTCATGAAACCATATTGGCCTTTGTAGAGATCTGCTCAATGTTAGAGAAGGGGATTCTTTTTAAAAGATGATTAGAAAATAATCAGAGCCACTACTAAATGAGCATCTGCTATGTGCCAGCCATCATGCTAAGCTCTGCATATACATTATCTCATGTCATCTTCAGGACAATCTTTTATGGATTACCAGAACCATTATCATCAGACTCACTGGCAGGAAAGGACACTGAGGATGAGAGAGATCAAATACTTTGCCTAAAGTTGCCAGCCTGATGCAAAATAGAGCTGGGCTTTAAACCCAGGGGAAGTGATACCAAGTCCTTGCTCATAGAACCGTGGTTCTCCAACTTTAGCGAGCAAACAAATCCCCTGGGGATGTGGTTAAAGTGCAGACTCTGTCTCAGTAGGGTAGGACCTGTGATTTTGCATTCATAATGAGCTCCCAAGTGATGCTGATGCTGGGGATTCTCCCAGCATCCTATGAATGACCAGGCTCAAGGCCAGCAGTTCTCAAACTGTAGCGACCTCAAGTCAACTGAAGGGCTTGTTAAAACACAAATTGTGAAGCTCCACGTCCCAGAGTTTCTGATTCAATAAATCTAGAGTGGAATATGCTAATTTGCATTTCAAATAGTTCTTAGGTGATGCTGATGCTACTGTACCACACTTAGAGACTTGCTGTCATAAGGATGAAACCCGGCCAGTGAGATTCTAACTCTGTAGGCGTTGGGAGGGGCTGGGACGAAGAGTTTTCTCCATCGCCCCAGGCAATTTTTATAATCAGGTAAATTGGCAAAATATAGTTCTAATGTAGACTATCCAAGTAGTATGTTACATTGGAGTGTAGTGCTGTATAGTAAGGCTATGGTATAATAGATCATACTTTATTACTCACCAAATACAATAATACTTTATATTATTCAAAGAATATATGTACCATAGAGACCACCGACCCCCTTTAAAAAAATATATGTACCACTGACCCCCGACCACCTTTAAAAAAAATGATGATTTGCTTTTAACTGTCTTTTGGTGGGAGTGTCTTTGAAGCTATGTAAGATTCTCAGAGCAGCACCGGATGTGGCAGTTTCACATCTGGTGGGTTTTTAAATACTTTTTGGTGTCAGTGTGTCAATGTGGTATACGTTTCTCAAAATGCTGACTATTGAACAAACATCCACTTAACCCGCTTCTGCGTACATTTCAATCTGATAGCTATGACATTGCAATTACATTGATGGGATGTTTGAGATCTGCGTATGTGTTTGTTCTAGCTTGGACAGAGCAGCAATCAAAACGGAACCCAAGTCAGAAAATCATTTTCGGAGACATCAGGCTCTGTTGCAGACCAACAAGCTCTGTCTGCACACGCACCCAAGGCAAACCAGTGCTGCCCTCTCCCCTTGCGAGATCTTCCAGTTTGTATGCTCTCTGCCCTCTTCCTGGCATCTAGGTTTGGACTGGGCTTTGCTGCTACTAAGTTACTTCATCCCTCCTTTAAACAGGCGTGAACTAAACTTTACTGCAAAAGGGGCACTACAGGAAAAGTGGAGACAGAGCGAATGTTCCTTCTGAAAACAATTTAAATGTCTACTCACTATTTAAAACAAACAAACAAACAAACAAAAAAAACCACCAGGAAATAAACCACATAGCCGTGAGTATAAGCCTTATTCTCATTGATTAGAAAATTGACATTTGGCAAACATTCTAAAATATTTCGGATATACAATAAGTATATAGAGTAATTTGACAACTACAAATATATACACCACCTAAGTTAGGAAAACATCATCAATTTAATTTCAATCCTTCGTGCCCCACTCCTAGATCATCTCCCTCTAGCCCTCCTTGGTAAACAATATCAAGCAAAACTTATATTTATTATTTTCTTATATGCCTTCAAACTATTATTACATATGTATGGAGACTGAAGGAATAAACAATATTGTTTTGGAGGTATTTGAACTTTACATGGTGGTGTCATACCGTATGTATTTTTCTGCAGTTTCTCTTTATCACACAATGTACTTTTACATGAAGTATGGCTCTACCTCATCTATTTTCATGTTCTGTCATTTTGTATGATACGAATATACTGCAGTTCATAAATGCATTCTTTTGTTGATGGACATTTGCATTGTTTCCATTTTTAAAAATCTGTAACAAGGTTTCAATGAATATTCCTCAAACTCCCGGTACAAACTGGCAGTGGTTTTCTTGGCTACAATACGGATTTTTACTAGATGTGGACTTGTGCTCACTGGCCAATATGGTAGCTGCTTACTGAACCCTTGTGGCTATTAAGCCCTTGAGATATGCCTAGTCTGAGTTGCAATGTCCTCTAAGTGTAAAATACACACTGGGTTTCAGAAACAGTATGAAAAAAAGAACATAAAATACCATTAATAGATTTTTAGATTGATTATATGCTGAAATGATAATACTTTGGATACCCTGATTTAAATAAAATGCATGATTAAAATTAACTTTACCTGTTTTCTTTTACCTTTTTAAAACGTGGCTACTAGAAAATGCCATTTACATCTATGGCTCACATTTTATTTTCTTTAGGCAGAGCTGGTCCAAATAATTTCCTAAGTACTTATACCAATTAGTCTCCCATGAGAGATGTTAAGAATTCCCCCATATTCTTGCTTATACGTGGTACTGTTACACCCTCATTTTTGCTATTTTAGCTGTGAAATAATTTCTATTCGTGGTATGATTTTGCATTTAACTCATTATTTATGAGGTTGAGAATCATACATATTTATTGTCTATTTTGGTTTCTTCCTCCATTGATGTCTCTTGACCATTTTTCAATTGGGTTATTTTTTATTTTCTTATTGATTTGTAGGAGTTCTGTATATTCTCCCAGTGTAGGTCTTAAAAACTTTTTTGGTCATAGTCTCTTTGGATATATAGAAATGTTTAATTTAATGCACCCATTTATTGACTTTTGGAACTTGAGCTTCTCAGTAAATAATATTTTGAAGTGTTTTAACAGGGGTAGAGTTTTTTGTTTTGTTTTGTTTTCATAAGTGCTTTATCCCCAGCACCTAGAACAGGGCCTGGTATGAATAGGCAGTCCATAAATATTTGTGGAATGAAGTTATGTCACCTTTCTGTGGATTCTCCAGTCCATACTATGCCTTTGTCATCAGCTTCCTTCCTCAGGATCTAGAATCACCTTCCTGTTTAGCTGAATGTAGCTTGCTTTCATTCCCTTTGAAGCTCACTGGTTTCGTATTTTTCACTCTTCGGACAAGTTGTACTTACACAGTGTTTCTCAAAGTGTATTGCCTGCAATAGCAGTTCCAGAGGATGATAAAAATGTCATGTGAAACATAGATTATCATAGACAAATCGGCTTTGGGAATGAAGGTGGACAGTTTTGGGCATTACGAGACTTCTGGAGCCTTTGATATACTAATGTGATTGTGCACATCTAAGAGTGGGATAGATGGGGGTTACGTTGCCCAAACCTATCTTACCAAGGGCATGTGTGTTTAAAAAATGGTATCGTGCAACTCCTGCTCCAAAGAATATGACTGTTTAAAAGCTATGGCTGGACCTACTGGAAGACTGAATTAAAAACCCTAAGACTCAGGGTATATGCCCAGTAGTGGGGTTGCTGGGTATATGCCCAGTAGTGGGATATGGTAGTTCTATTTTTAGTTTTTTAAGGAACCTGCATACTGTTCTCCATAGTGGCTGTATCAATTTACATTCCCACCAACAGTGCAGGAGGGTTCCCTTTTCTCCACACCCTCGCCAGCATTTATTGTTTGTAGATATTTTGATGATGGCCATTCTGACTGGTGTGAGGTGATACCTCATTGTAGTTTTGATTTGCATTTCTCTAATGATTAATGATGTTGAGCATCCTTTCATGTGTTTGTTGGCAATCTGTATATCTTCTTTGGAGAAATGCCTATTTAGGTCTTCTGCCCATTTTTGGATTGGATTGTTTGTTTTTTTTTGGTATTGAGCTGCATGAGCTGCTTGTAAATTTTGGAGATTAATCCTTTGTCAGTTGCTTCATTTGCAAATATTTTCTCCCTTTCTGAGGGTTGTCTTTTCGTCTTGTTCATGGTTTCCTTTGCTGTGCATGTGCTTTGAACTTTCATTAGGTCCCATTTGTTTATTTTTGTTCTATTTCCATTTCTCTAGGAGGTGGGTCAAAAAGGACCTTGCTGTGATTTATGTCATAGAGTGTTCTGCCTACGTTTTCCTCTAAGAGTTTTATAGTGTCTGGCCTTACATCGAGGCCTTTAATCCATTTTGAGTTTATTTTTGTGTATGGTGTTAGGGAGTGTTCTAATTTCATTCTTTTACATGTAGCTGTCCTGTTTTCCCAGCATCACTTATTGAAGAGGCTGTCTTTTCTCCATTGGATACTCTTGCCTCTGTTATCAAAGATAAGTGGACCATATGTGCATGGGTTTATCTCTGGGCTTTCTATCCTGTTCCATTGATCTATATGTCTATTTTTGTGCCAGTACCATACTTTCTTGATTACTGTAGCTTTGTAGTATAGTCTGAAGTCCAGGAGCCTGATTCCTCCAGCTCTGTTTTTCTTGAGTCATGTACCAGAATGTTCTTTGCAGCACTATTTACAATAGCCAGGACATGGAAACAACCTAAGTGTCCATCAACAGATGAATGGATAAAGAAGATGTAGCACATATATACAATGAAATATTACTCAGCCATAAAGAGAAATGAAATTGAGTTATTTATAGTGAGGTGGATGGACCTAGAGTCTGTCATACAGAGTGACGTAAGTCAGAAAGAGAAAGACAAATATGCTAACATATATATATAGAATCTAAAAAAAAAAAAAATAATAAGGTTCTGAAGAACCTAGGGCAGGACAGGAATAAAGACACAGATGTAGAGAATGGACTTGAGGACACGGGGAGGGGGAAGGGTAAGCTGGGACGAAGTGAGAGAGTGGCATGGACATATATACACTACCAAATGTAAAAGAGATAGCTAGTGGGAAGCAGCTGCATAGCACAGGGAGATTAGCTCAGTGCTTTGTGACCACCTGGGAGGATGGGATAGGGAGGATGGGAGGGAGATGCAAGAGGGAAGAGATATGGGGATATATGTATATGTATAGCTTACTCACTTTGTTATAAAGCAGAAATTAACATACCATTGTAAAGCAATTATACTCTAATAAATATGTGAAAAAAAAAGACTGATGAACCTAGAGGCAGGACAGGAATAAAGACACAGAGGTAGAGAATGGACTTGAGGACACGGGGAGGGGGAAGGGTAAGCTGGGACGAAGTGAGAGAGTGGTATGGACATATATACACTACCAAATGTAAAACACATAGCTAGTGGGAAGCAGCCGCATAGCACAGGGAGATCAGCTCGGTGCCCTGTGACCACCTAGAGGGGTGGGATAGGGAGGGTGGGAGAGAAACGCAAGAAGGAGGGGATATGGGGATGTACGTATGTATATAGCTGATTCACTTTGTTATACAGCAGAAACTAACACAACACTGTAAAGCAATTATACTCCAATAAAGATGTTAAAAAAAACAAAAAACGGAAAAACCCTAAGACTGCAACTACACACAAAGCAAAATATTGAATGTGGTCAATAATTGGAAGTATCAAGTTTTAAAATTCACACACATTTAACTCAAATACCTGAATTTTTCAGTATAAGTTGTTTCCTTACTATTTTTTTTTATTTTATTCTCACTAATTTTAAATCACTGCCCCTTCACAATGTCTGGGTGGGCATGTCATCCACATTAGGGGCTGTACTTTAATGTAATTACTAGAACATAATACTAAGAGTTAGCTTTATTTTCAAATTAGAAAGAACATTTTTGAAATAAATGCTTTCTACTATGAAGTATTTCTGTACCTTTTGTGATTTCTCTTACATCAACAACTTAGGATAGGAAAATATTCTTAGCTCTTTTAATGTATTTTGTTCTCTTTTATTCTAAGTTGAGTATTTGCATTGAGAAAACATGTTCTCTCTTAACATTATAGAAATTAAGATAGGCAGAAGAGCCTAAGTTATGAACTTGGACACAGCAGGAACAAAGTGTTAAGTTTCTAAAATTCTTTTTCATTTGTTTCTGGTTTCAGGCTGCTAACTTTCTGTTTGGAAGGGGTGAGAGATGGCATGATCAAAAAATAGCCAGGAGAAGAGATATCAAATTACTAAAGCCAGTTTGGAGGGCAAGTTGGCAATATTTATGAAAACTAAAAATGGACGTTCCCTTTGATCCAGTAATTCCATTTCTTGCTATCTACTGTAGAAAAAAAAAAGAAATCAATGATGTTCATGAGGGTATATATTCAGAAGTATTCACTGAAATATTATTTGCAATAGTGAAAAATAGAAAAAAATATAGACTATTTAAATGTCACTAGGGAGTATTTTTAAAAACTTGATACAGACATATTATGAACTAATATGGAATGAAGAATTACAACTGTATTAAATACTAAGGAAAGATCTGTGAGATACATTTTGAGTTGTAGAACAAGGCGTGCAAAATGATCCCTTTTGTTTGAAAAGACCCAAAACTCATGTATTTCTACAGACATGCATGATGTAAATGTCATAAGTCAATATAGTATGAAAAGCAGTAGTTACATCTGGTGAGGGTACCTAAGTTGGAGAAGACGGACAAGGGAGATGCAGAAATAATTCTTGGATTGCTTTTATAATTATACATTAATGAAAAAAATAAAGAAAATGTTACTTATTTAAATTTCTCTTTAGCCTTTTACACATTTAACTGGACTGCAGCTCAAATTTTATTAAACCAAACTCATGGTGCTGGTTTTTGCTCTGTACAAAAAGGCACAGCTGATCCTTCTCTGCTTGTCATTTGGATATGCATACTCCTGTTACTTTAAGGACTATTTCCGGAAGATAAGGGGCAGAAATGAGGGAGACAATGGAGAAGAAAAGCCTTTCCCTCCATGAGAAAACAAGAGCACATTATGAAGTTTCTCCACTTGACAATTTTTCCCCAGGACAGGACGTGTAGGAACATATTTGGCAACAACAAAGCCACGGCTGGCTTTTCGAAACAGAGAAAAATAAAAAGCGGCCCTGAGTGAAATGCCTCTGAAGACTACCTGTTGTTGTCCATTGTCGACATTCTTCCCCTGGAAAAGAATCAGCCAATATATACGCGGTGGCCGCATCCCCAAACTGGGCACTAGATTAGAAACACGCCAGAGCCCAGGCATGAGACACACGCCAAGATCTGAATACCTTGGGCTGTAAAAACAGGTAGAGAGGCCCTCTCGGTTGAAACCTGCAGCTGGGAATTAGGGAGAGCAGAGAGGCGTTCTGGGGGAATTTATGAACCTATTTGAACATCATAAGTTTGAAATTTCCAGACGAAATTGAGCCTGGTACGGTTCCATTTATCACACTTTCCATTTCAGGCTGGCGGGGATGGAGGGAATTTAAGTGACAGCTTGCTCACCCTCCCCCCCAGGCCACCTGATGAAATTGTGGAGTGGCGCCTGCCTGGCACGTAGGAAGCAGATGAGAAGGAACTAGCAGCAGGGGGAGATGGGATGGGGGCACGTGGTGGCGGCCCTGAGCAAGTAGAGGGCTCCACGGGGCGGGGGACGGGCGGGGAGAGGCCAGGGAGGAGTCGGCTGGGAAGACGTGAACACGAGCAGGAGAAGAAGGCTGGCAACTGAAGTCCCTGCACCAAGAGAAGGACGAAAAGGGATGGAGACGGAAGGCGGGAAAGGAAAAAAGGGAAAAAAACCAGCCCAGCTGTTCAAGTACATTGAAAGTGAAGGGGATGCTGATTGAGAATAGCCATCAGTCAGAAAAGCCAGAACAACAAAAGAAACATAGAAAGGGACCGCCTGGAGGAAGAAAGTCTGCGTGGCATTTTTATGACTGCTTTTCAAATGGGAGAAAACTGTAAAGGTGGGTGGAATGATTTCAGCATCTCTTAAACATGGGGTACCTGCCCGGCTGTGGCCAGGAGGTTTGCTGGACTGCCTATCATCTCTCCTTTCCTTAGAAAGTTGGAGAGGTAGCTTTATCCGTTCCCATCAGATGCGTGGAAACCATGCCTTCATACAGATGTGCTTCACTGGACAAGAAAAAAGGGACCAAGAGTGAGAAAGTTCCCGCTTAGCAACTTATAGCATTTTCCCCCCTTCTGTTTTACCTCAGGCTACTATTTCTGTCTCCTCTTTGAGTTTCTGTTAAACACACTCAAGATTTTTTAGTGTGTTTCTGTTGTATTTTTCAAGATGCCCCATGTCCCCCCAAAAAAGTTAACTTTGGGAAGAACAGATCATGGGCTCCTAGAAATTCGAGACTGGCTTGTGCTAATCCAAGGCACATTTTTTTTGAGAGGGTCACTTGAGACACATCAGTAGTACCAGTTTGTTTTGGAATCACATTTAGCAGAATTTTTTTAAAACCATGAATAAGTCTGTGTTTTTCATGAAAACAAAGAGCAGATTTTGCAAACAAAGGATGTCATTTATCCCCCAAATGCAAGTGTTTTGTATATAAACAATATGACACTTTACCTGCGAAAATTAGTGATGAATTAATGACAGGGAATTCTGCCTACGTGCATCCTCCGTATCTACTGGTGGTATAAAATTTGCCCTTGAAAGAAAGTGTAGTGTTTTCTCCTCACAGAGTCACAGAGATATCAGTCATTTCGTGAAATGAAAATTCATAGTTTGATAAGCAATTAACACGTGCTTCTTTCAGACACAGCCAAATGTTTCATTAGATTTTTAGATAACGGCATTTGAAGGCTTCTATTCGAACTCGCATGCAGTGTATTAGAAATGGTCCCATTCAAAGCTATCGCTGAGGCTACAAAGGAAGAACCTCTCTCTCTCCAGCAAAGCTCAACAAAGCACCTTTTTCATGTGAGCTTTTGCACTAAAACTCCAGGCCACCGTCAACAACAATCAATGTCTCGTGAGACTGCCCAAGTTTAAGTGATATCTGTTGGTTCAGGTAGTCATGCAGAGCTGTCAGTTGTTTTCAGGCACATCACAGAGAATGCGTGCTACCAAGAAAGTGAGGAGAGAAACTAGTTCAAGAGTGCAATTGATTTGAAAACGACTTAACGATCTGAAACCACACTGTACACTCACACCGTAGACTTATGGCTAGCCCGTTGTTCTCTGAAATTCAGAGGGGGAGACAATGAAATTAGATGCTCCTTTGGCATTGAGTGTGCTGATCTAGCACTTCCCTTGGCGCCCTACCAAGAGCATCAAAGCTGTGCTTTAAGAACGTAAGAGGCACTACTCTGATTGGAGGGGATGCCGTTAGATACTCCGATGGCTTACGCTTCACTTGGGATCAACTGGAAAATGTGTGTTAAGAATCTCTTTCACAATTACGAAATTTCACTTCCAATGCAAAAATATCTTGCAGGCTCACTGAGAAGTAATACCACCCCAGAGAAAAGCATTGGCTGTCTCCCAGATTAATATGGGGTTATGGTCCATGATTGGGTTAGATGAGGTAAAAATTTCCCACCACTCTTCCAGATATACAGGAAATTGTTGTGCTTGAAATAGATTCGGGCTAAGTAACTAATTAAAAGAATTTGGATCAAGAAATGTGACATGGAATGTGATGTAGATATTTCCAGTTCTTATTCAGGAAACCTTATTGCAAAAAGGTTGAAAGATAATTGAGAAAATAATTTAGATGGTGGTGAGAGTTATTTGTGTGAAGATAAAATACAGAGTCCTTTTCATTTAGATGGAGAAGCTGCCAACTAGCTCTTGGTGATAATTCTATGCACGAAATTTTCATAGTGGGCTTCAGTACCTTGCCAGATGAAAGCTTTTGCTCAGTTTAAAGTTGGAAAAGAGATTTGAGTTTCCACCAAGGATAATGTGTTAAGCTTGGTAATTAAAGACTGTTTTTCATAAATAATGCCAAAAGCACATTGGGAACACTGGGCTCATATATTACTGTATTTTAAAGAAATCAAGGGCCTAATAAATTCTTGACAGGATCACAGACACACACGTATACACACACTCACTCCATTAACATCAGGATATGAGATGAAATGATATAATTTTTCTAATCGAATATTATTAAATGACATGAAAGGAAAATATGCCTATGGGGTCTGTAAATAATGACCAGTTTTGAAAATAGAACATAAACTTTGAGTTGCACAGTTCAGTGCTACGCCAGTTGTGTTCCATGAGCCGGTGCCAGTCCATGGTCAGTCCACAACAAGATACAGAGATTGAGGCTGATCATCTAGAAACAGCTCTAGCAATCAGACAAGGACTGTGAAATATCGTCATTTAAAAATGAGCTTGCGGGCTTCCCTGGTGGCGCAGTGGTTGAGAGTCCGTCTGTCGATGTAGGGGACACGGGTTCGTGCCCCGGTCCGGGAAGGTCCCACATGCCACAGAGCGGCTGGGCCTGTAAGCCATGGCTGCTGAGCCTGCGCATCCGGAGCCTGTGCTCCACAACGGGAGAGGCCACAACAGTGAGAGGCCCGCATACCGCAAAAAAAAAAAAAAAAAAAAAAGAGCTTGTGTTTCCTATCACCTCAATTTTCTATTTCATATTCATTATACTTTTTGAATGCATTGGTCCAAAATGCTAACAAATATTTCCCTTCCCCACAGGCAATCTGAGAGACACTGACATGAACTGTGCTTTTAAGCATCTCAGTGCTATTATCTGAATTCACCTTGTCTTTGTGTTTTGAGAAGGTGCATGATTTAACCTCAGTTTAATGAGGGAAACCAGACAGGTCGATGGAATCTAGCCACTGCGGTTCTTGCTGAACCACACTCATGCCATTCTCCCCCACGTTTACTCTACACTTCACCCCTAGGCCCTTCTTTCTGTCTCTCAAACCCACCAAGTTCTTTCCTGTTTTTGAGTCTTTGCACTTACACTTCCCTTGGCCTGTAATGCTTTTCCTTCCATTCTTCCAAAGGACTGATCTTTGCTGTGGACACCTCCACTTCAATGTCACCTCTTTAAGCTGAGGCCTCCCTGACTCTAACTAAAAAATAACTCCCCTCCAAGTCACTTTGTAGTACTCTCTAAATGCCACTATCATGACTATTATATATTTTTAATTGTTCATTGCCTATTTTTCCATACTAGATTGTTAATCCAACAAGAGCAGGAAACTTGACTATTTTTTTTTTCACCACTGTGTACTCAAAGCCTAGAGCAATGTAGAGCACGTTAGCATATTGGTTCATTGAGGGACTGACAGACTGTCTGAATATTTACATTCTCCTAGTAGAGTCCAAGCTCCTCAAAGACAGGTTTTATTTTATTCATTTATGTATTCCTAGCATCTTAGCACAGTGCCTAGCACAGAGAAACTGCATGAAAAATGCCATCTGAGGACAGAAGTGAATAAAATCCCTCCTGGGAACATCCATCTGCGAGTCCCATGCACGCTAGGACTCACATATTTGCATCTAAACTCATCACCCATATAAAATAGGTAGTTAATAAAGACCTACTGCATAGCACAGGGAACTCTACTCAATACTCTGTAATGACCTATATGAGAAAAGAATCTAAAAAAGACTGGATATATGTATATGTATAAGTGATTCACGTTGCTGCACAGCAGAAAGTAACACAACATTGTAAATCAACTCTACTCCAATAAAATAAATGAATAAACAAATTCATCATCCCCCCCTTACAGTCGTCAGTTTTCATCACCATTTACCCAGGCTCCCAAGCAAGGAACCAGTGTCAAAGTTGGTTCTGCCCTCATCCTTATGCCCAATCGTTAAAGAAAAATGAAACTGATTTAAAATCCCAATATATCTTTAGCCTTTGATTATATTCTTATTTTTGTTCTTGAGAACTTTTAAAATTTTATTTATTTATTTATTTATTTTTTACAGTATGCGGGCCTCTCACTGCTGTGGCCTCTCCCGTTGCAGAGCACAGGCTCCGGACGCGCAGGCTCAGCGTCCATGGCTCATGGGCCCAGCTGCTCCGCGGCACGTGGGATCTTCCCAGACCAGGGCACGAACCCGTGTCCCCTGCATTGGCAGGCGGACTCTCAACCACTGCGCCACCAGGGAAGCCCTATTTTATTTTATTTTATTTTAAAAATATTTATTTATTTATTTGGCTGCACCAGGTCTTAGTTGCGGCAGGCGGGATCTTTCATTGCAGCATGTGGCATCCAGTTCCCTGACCAGGGATTGAACCCGGGCCCCCTGCATTGGGAGCACGGAGTCTTAACCACTGGACCACCAGGGAAGTCCCCTATTTTATTTTTTTGATGGAGGCAGATTTACAATTTTTTTCTCTATGACTTGTGCTCTTCATGTCTTGGAGAGAAAGTCCTGCTTATTGGTTGTGGTGGTGGTGGCACTGTGCTGCTTTGCCTGCTTTCCTTGGTCCTTCTTGCCAGTTCTACATGCCCACCTCCCCACTTCTGTTTGCTTTGCTTCCAAAGCTTCCTCCTTGCAACTTTCCTCAGAAAACTGAGCCGGGACTTTCTATCTCTCTGTGGACAACATGGAGGCAACATGGCTCCAACTGTCTTGGGCGCATGACAGCTCAGCATCCTTGCCTCGAGGTAGGGCAAACTCTGAGGGACAGTTAATTCTCTAGAGCTCCATAGGGATCAGGCTAAGGCTGGGACTTCACCTGATTCTAGTTTTACTTTTATCTTTCACTAAGGGAAGCTAACCATGTTAAGGAAGCAGCAACAGAGTTACTTTTTTTTTTTTTTTTCTAACCGATAGCATAGGAAGAGAATTACTTTGAATATTTCTTAAGAATATTAACACTGTGGGGTGGAAGGAACAAAATAACAACCTATCAGTTGAAGCTTCCTACGTACCCCTGTTTCATGAGGCAACTCATTAAAGCCTCTGCAAGACTGAGAGAGAGGATAACCTGTCATTGGTAATGCAGGCAGAGCTTGAGGAAAAAGAAGAGTGTCAGGACCATGGATTTGTCTGAAAACGATGAATGGGAGAATTTAGTAAAATACCCAGTAATATGTTATGGAGACAGAGGAAAGCTTATAACCCGCATATACTTTGCTACTGATCTATATATATATATCTCTACTTAAACTCAAAAGCCTTTTGACTTGCATCCAGAGCTGTATCTTACATAAGAAATAGAATAAGTCAGTGTATATGGTACATGTTGTTAAAATATAATAAAACATTCAAGCACACTCATTGTGAGGAGATGATGATCCTATAAAAAGCACCCAAGAACTGAAACCCACAAATGGAACAACACATTCGTGTTTCTCATATCATATTCGCACTAGGGTAGAAGCATATTGAGCGGATGGGAAGCAAAATCGTGACATTTCTTAAGTTGTTAGTTTTCTGTTTCATACTTTGTTTCACTCTTGCTGACCTTCCTCTCTTTAGGAAACAAAACTGAATAAATGTAAGTGGATTAAATGTTTACATGATATGACAGCAAATTAGTATACCAAGATGATTCCATTGTAAGAAAATCAAATCAGTTTAAAAAAGTAAATGAGGAAAGTAAAGCACTGGACAGAAGAGTCCATGGAAGCAATTTCAAGACAGAAGGGTCTTCATGTATCTACCCGAATTCCCCTTCTTGGGAGGGCGATTAAGACAACCATGAAGGAGATAAAAGTTTTTCAGGGTTTGGTGCAAGGTCTACGATTGCTTTTTAATTACAAGAACCCATTTAATTAATTTTTTAATTAAGAATTTTTAGCAGTAGGGAAAATTTGCGCACGTACAGGAAATGGATAATTATTTTAACATTTGGTGGCCTTTTATTAAATATTCTGAAAAATATAAACTCTGTAGATGCCAAATTTTGCAACATGATCTTCCTCAGTCTGTTACAATACAGAAGTAAGCAGCTGAGTGGAAAGAAAAGCAAGGTTTCTCCGCTCAGAAGAAAGATGGCTTTTATTTATCTGGCCTCCCATGCTTTTCCACTCTGCTATTTTAGAAAGATTATACTTGTAAAAGGTTTACTCATGGTACCATCTTAGACCAGACTTATTAATAGATGCCCTTTTTTAAAAAGGATAAAAAATGAATAAACTAAAGAACAATAAAAACACAATGCAGTTAGGTTTAAAACATGTTTATCTTGATCAAAAATTAATATCTTCTGTACTATTGGTTAAAATTTCATCAGCTATGTTTCTGCATAGAAACTCAGTGGTTATTTTGATTTTTTCTAAGAGAGGATAAAAATACATACAAAAAATACACAGGAAACCCAATATAAAGCCTTATCATTGGAAAGAAAAGCAGGATTCTGCATTCACATATAGTCAAACCCAGGAACATGAAACCATGGAGGCTGTAGGCATCGAATATAAACATACTGGCTGCTGACTTTGGAAGCTCTGGTTGGTCTAATGCTAAGTGTGGTCACTTGCTAAGTGTGTGTGCTTGGGCCAGAATTTTAATGTCTCTGAGCCTTGTCTGAAGAATCAGGATGTTACAGTGCAAGACCACTGTAAGGGTTTAAAGAAGTGATAAGTGAGAAGCACTTGGTAGCATCTGGGGCCATATACACTTAACATAGGTTAGCTATCATTAATGGTACAACTTCAGAAAGCCCTTTCCTTGGCAGGTATCTGTCTCGCTACCATCAAAATAAAACGGCCGAGCAAAATTCATGATTCCCAAAGAACAGGCCTGCAAAACACTGGTATTAAAATCAAGACAGTGTAACGTGTTACACGACATAATACTGAATAAACTTGAATCTCAATCTGAAAAGGATGCACTCATCGCAAACCTCATCCAAATCTTCTCATTAAGTCAAACAGCACATCTTTGTTTAGTGTTAAGATGACTTAACATGCTTTATTTTTTTATCATATTTATTTTTGATGACCTATTTATGACAACTGATACCACTTTTATATTGACAATAATACTATAACATTTTCTTTTTAATAGCTTTATTTGAATAGTAATTGTTGAGACAGGCAACCTTGTGAATACAGTCTTTCGACCCCAACTCAGACACAGAAGAATGGACCTTGGGCATGGAACAATGCCTTACTGAGAGATAGAGTCCTCACAGCCTGTGCTGGGCTTGTTACCTTGTGTGGGAATATCTTTCCCTGTTTCAGACTCAGTGTGTGCTCTTTTGTTCTGCTTAAGCGTGTACATCATTTGGTGCCTGGCCAACCTCACTACTCTGTCTCCTTCAGGGAAGGGACAGGGTCCTTCATCCAATGGCACAAAAGGGGTATGTGCAGGCCAACTGTCCTGTGTCAGCTACTAGGAGGGTCTACTTGGCCATGAGGGATCAATGCCCATGACTGAAACAGACCTTCCTAATGCCTCTTCTCTATATGAGTCAAGCACTGTTTCATCCAGGGCTCAGCTGTGTGGTGTTTTCCTTACTGACTCTGATACCGAGATGCAGTGGGCAAAAGTGCTCAGACTTCTACTATTGGTGGTAGGTGATAGATTTTATTTGCTTCCCTCCAGCCCCCAAATCATGACTGATTTAAAGAAAAATAAAGTAAGATAGTACAGGCAGTGTGCAAATATAGCAAAAATCTTAACGTTGGCTTGCTAGAGACTAAAGTTTGGAAAATGCTGGATTGAGCTAATATATTATATTTCTATGGGGAAGAACTAATTCTCTCTGGTGACTGTCTCAGCAAGACTGGCTTTAGGGTCAAGCGGATTCTGATGGCTTTACTTTACCAGTCCGGAGCTCGGTTGGGGGTGTTTCTTTCTAGGGATCAGACAGGTAGAGAGCAACTTGGGGATCTTAAAGAGACAAGGCAACTCTACTTACAGGTGCTTAAAAAAAGCAAAACAAAGCAATACACACACACGTACACGTGCCCACACAGAGATGAACACAATCAGATCACTCCACTGTACCACTCCAAATACCACCAAGGAAAGGTGGTAAGACACCTCACCCTCTCAATTTATTGGCTTTTATTGTGGTTAAATATACATAGAATTTACCATCTTAGCCATTTTTAAGTGGATAGTTCAGTGGCATTAAGTAATTTACAATGTCATCCAACTACCACCACTGTTCACCTCTAGAACTTTTCATCATCCCAAAGAGAAACTCTGTACCCATTAAACAATAACTTCCCATGGCCCCTCCCTCTAGCACCTGATAACTTCTACTTTCTGTCCCTATGAATTTGCCTATTTTAGGTCCATCATAAAAGTGGAAGTATATATTATGTGTTCTTCTCTGTCTGGCTTATTCTACTTCATGTGTTTCCAAAGTTCATCCATGTTGCAGCATATATTAGAATTTAATTTCTTTTTATGGCCCAATATTATTCCATTGTACCTAAAGATATTCCACATTTTATTGATCCATTCCTATGTTGATGGACACTTGGGTTGTTTCTACCTTTTGCCTACTGTAAATAATGCTAATGAACATTGCCCCTTCTAGTTGATACTCAGATAAAATGTTCTTTCCTTCTTATTTTAAAGACTGCCCTTGAGGACTGTATTAGTTTCCTCTTGCTGCTTTAACAAATTACCACAAATGTAGTTGCTTAACATAGCACAAATTTATTATCTTACAGTTCTGGAGACCAAAATCAATCTTACTAGGCTTAAAGTCAAGTATTAGCAGGGCTGGTTCTTTCTGGAGGCTCTAGGAGAGAATCTATTTCCTTGTCTGTTTCAGCTTCTAGAGGCTGCCCGCATTCCCTGGCCACTTGCCCCTTCCCCATTCTTCTAGGCGCATCACTCCAATCTCTGATCCTGCTGCCTCTCTCTTATAAGGCCTCTTATAATTACATTGGGCAGACAGGATAATCCAGAATAATCTCACAAACTCAATGACCTTAACTTAATCACATCTGCAAAATCCCTTTTACCATGTAAGGCAACATACCCACAAGTTCCGAGGATCAGAAAGTGGACACCTTTGTGCAGTCATTTTTCAGCCTACCACAATGGTTTTCACCACTAGCAAAATGGCAGGAGAGACCTAGAGGGGGCAGTGATACTTTCCCATTACTTACTTGGGATGAGCCTGGGGTACCGATTCCCCTAGGGATGGCCCCCTAAGTGATTTCAGAATGTGAAGCAGAGAACAGTCACACTTGAGCAGTCACAACTGGAATGCCAACTCAAGGGTAATTTGCTTAGGCCACTGAATGGATGGGAAACAAAGAGAATAGATCAAATATTTCTTTGCTGCTTACTAGGTGCCTGACATGTGCTATCTCATTAATCCACACCACATGGCCCCAAGATGGCACAGCAAGTACAGAGTGAAGCTGGAGATTCAAATACACGATATCTGACTCTGCTGAGCTTTTCTGTAGCTCCATTATGACTGGGTTTATATGACTTTAACTGGTAACAGGAAGAGGTTATAGGTTCCATTCACTAGAGCTCCCCAGTGTGGCTCAGCACAGGCACAGCCAGGGATTGGCAGTGTCTTTACCGGGTTGAGGCTTTCAACTGACCATTACGTCCACAATCTCTTATGCACAACTGCGAAATGCACTGCTCTGAAAACTAAAATATTATTTTCTTCCTTCTGTTGGAAGCAAAAATGTCATCAAACTTCAGCTAACGTAAGGGACTCATAGATTTCACTTATCCCACTTGGTATGAATATTCTTTCATTTTGCTGAGGAAGTGTTAACATGTTTGATTACGGTGTGCTGCTCAGAACCCCAGATTCTGAGGTGTTTGTTACATAAGGTGTGGTATATGCATCTTTGTACCTTTCAGAAGTCCAAACAATTCTGAATTCTGAAATATATTTAACCCAAAGGCTTTTGGGTAAAGGACTGTGAACTCGTATTTCCCACTAACATTTCATAGTCAACTCAGACACACAATGTGACTGCATCAGGTAAACTCTTTCAGCTGCAAGTACTAGACACGCAACCCAAATTACTTTAAGCGTAACAACAACAGAAACAGCAACAAAAAAGAAGGAACTTGATTTGCTCTCATAACAAATGTACACTTCTCGTCTGCTGGGTCCTGAGGGCCCAAATGATTTTTTTCTGGCATTCCCCCGTTAAGCCTGTTGACTTTATTCGTGAGGATATTCTTGCACCACATGGTGGGAACGGTAGCAACCCCAAGTTCACATCCTCATGGCTTATGATCCAAAAGGAGCACATTCCTCCCCTCCAGTGTCAAATATCAAATTTCAGGGAGTATCTGATGGAGCTGCTTACATGCTTATCCCTAAACCAATCAACCTAGACTGACATGGTTCTCTGGCCAGCATGGGTTGCAGGTGCCACCTCGCTACTGTGGCAGAAGGAAGAGGCATGTGTTTTACCCTATCACCAGGATTTCAGGGAATGGGGAAAATCTATAACCTAATTTTTAAAAGTGAGATGGTTTTATAAGCAGAGGGAGAGGAGATTCTGGGCAGGCAAAATAAATAAACAAACAAATACTACTACTTTCTCTATTTCATCATATACTGTTACTAAAGGTTTACTTGATACCAAATATGGGATTTCTAAAGCAAACTACTCTATTCTTAAAAATAATTCGTTCAACAAGTAGGTATTTTGTATTTTTCTCTCAACTCATAATGATCAACTGTATTAGAAAACTTTCTTACTTTTCTAAGCTAGGGCCCTGGCAACCATATTTGTATTATTTGTATTAAGTACTCTTTAAATATCTGATCCAAGATGAACCAATTACATTCTTTCTGTTAGATTTAGGAAGGGGAGCGAGAGGCATTTGAGCATCTAAGCTGGCTTCTTGAATGAGAATGTATTCTCAGGAGCCATGGGAGAGTCTTTATTCCTTCATATGCACACAGAAGTTGAGAAAGCTGATGTGCAGAGAGAAAAGATTCAAGCAGTAGAGAATAGAAAAGACAAGAAAAAGAATGCTGCCTGGGTTCCTGTTGAACACTCAGCTCCTTACTGTGGCCCCTTTCAGAGCCTCAGTCTTTCTTGCCCTTGGAATTCAAGAAGACACCCTGCATTTGTAAAACAATCCTGCTTCTTGCTTAAGCTAATGTAGCTTGTATGGGTTCCTGTTCCTTGTAATTAAATAATCTTAATTAAGCAGATTTGTTTCAGTTTCTTAGATCTGAAATATTCTGGAAATAAAAATGATAGAGGTACTATATATATCCCAAAATAAGTCAACTCCTAATCACAAGTATCCATTTGCATAACATGAGGACATTGCTTTAATTACTGTCTAATTCAATATAAAGTAATTGGGAGTTCACCATTACACAAGACAGATTCCTTCTTATTTCGAGCAATTATTTTAGGGGGAAAAAAATCTTGTCTTCTAGTCAGACATATACTAACTAGAGGATGATTTGATGCTATCTAACTAGATTGATGATAAATAACTAGAGGGTGATTTGACCACTGTTAAGGTGATCACATTTTCCTTCTAAGATGACCTCACAATTTTTCTGAGAAATGGAACATTCAGAAGGTAATAACACATTTTGCTGCTTAGTACACTGTATACAGCATCTCTGGCCCGGGGTGTATGTGATCTTCCTGGCCACGCCTTGAGGCTGGTAGAAAAGCTCAATACAATAATGAGAGAGAAAAGCTATCCTTAAGGTAATAAAGCCCCACAGGGCAAGTTTATTACCAACCCACCCATATAGCTGCAGAACAAGGAGAAAATTCAAGTTTAAAATGAAACGAGGAGCTTACAGAGAGCTTTTCATTCATGTGACACGATTTTGTGATACATTACTTCAATGTTTTCCAAACCCTGGCAAATGGATTGATATGATCACAGATTTTGTTTTGTGGCTTATTTACTCCCTAAAATTAAATTATGAAGTGGAAAGGGCGTTAACTCTTTTAGACCACTAGAAAACCATTGAGGGCACTGGACTGGGGAAAGTACTAGGGATAATGACTTGAGGGAGGATTTCTAAGCCTCTTTACACACCTGAGGACCTTACTAGAATACAAAAATCACAAAGACAAGGGATTAGGAAACAAACACCCCAGTAAAGAACAGTTAACACTTGCATGTATGAGGATTATGCTAAAATTCTTGTATCACTGAGCACACACAGTAACTGAAAACGCAGTGGAGGACAGCGGATCTCAGCATGTGGTCCTCAGACCAGCAGCAGGCACAGCGCCAGGGAACTTGTTAGAAACGCAGATTCTCAGGCCATACCCAGGCTTACTGAACTGATAATTCTGAATTATGTTTTAACAAGCTCTCTGGGTGATTCTGATGTGCATCAAAGTATCAGATTCATTTGAACAGAGGTGAAGAGGAAGGGCTTTGCAGTTGGGCAGATGTGGGTTCAAATCAGCTTTTCTTCTTACTGGTTGGTTGATTTTGGACATTTGTATCATCTTTCAGAACTTACATTTCCTTATCTGTGAAAGGTGAAAAAAAGATTCCTATCTCACACTAATGTAAGAATTAAATTGTATTGCTTATGATAGGGCTTGTCAAAGTGCCTGATCCACTCAATTAATGGTACCATATGATTAGCTCCATTTTA
Organism: Grampus griseus; assembly: GCF_964374135.1. NCBI lineage: Eukaryota > Metazoa > Chordata > Mammalia > Artiodactyla > Delphinidae > Grampus > Grampus griseus. Next base: position 84,520,252 of record NC_139004.1, on the reverse strand, counting down.
CAGAAGTTGTATATGGTAAATCTAGGCCATAAGCCTAGGTCAGCTGAGCCCATGAACCATGCTTCTCAGCTACAACACCGACTGCTTCTCCTATTGCTAAAATACTGTTTCCTCCTCCAACTCCATAAGCATCATCTTAATGGATTTTTTTATTCTCTCCAATTACGTAAGAAACAATGCCTAACGTAGGAGAAGATAGAAAAACACAAAATATGGACTCCGAGAAAAAGTCATTATAATTTTGACTCAGAGATATCCACTACAAATTTCAGGATATGGACTACAAACCAATTTTTTGTTATAAAATATCTTAAAGGCTGTTTTACTCCACTCAAAATGTTAATAATTAAGAGTCCCTCTGTCATCTTGATAAATGCACCTACGATTTTGAAAGCAATTTGTGCTATGTGAAACATGTTAGCATATATGCCATCAACAAAAAGTAGTATATTTTCAAAATTTTGAGTGTAATCAGAATGGGCATTAGAGCCGTCATCCCAATATCCACTGTCTCTTCCTCCATTATGTTGCTGCCCAGTGACTTGAATGCTGCCAACACCAGGCCCAACACTAGGAATGAATCCTAATTTGTTTAAACCAATAAAAATTATCACATTTCTCTAGTCACATAATTAGCTTAGAAAAGTGCACTAATCAAAGCTTTTCTATTTCCTTTGAATTAGAAGTATACTAACTCAGGGGCTTCCCTGGGGGCTGAGTGGTTGTGAATCCACCTGCCAATGCAGAGGACACGGGCTTAAGCCCTGGTCCGGGAGGATCCCACATGCCACGGAGCACCTAAGCCCGTGTGCCACAATTACTGAGCCTGCGCTCTAGAGCCTTCAAGCCACAGCTACTGAGCCTGCGCTCTAGAGCCTTCAAGCCACAGCTACTGAGCCTGCACTCTAGAGCCCACAAGCCACAACTACTGAGCCCATGCGCCTAGAGCCTGTGATCCGCAGCAAGAGAAGTCACCACAGTGAGAAGCCCGCACACTGCAATGAAGAGTAGCCCCCACTCACCACAATTAGAGAAAAGCTCGTCCGCAGCAATGAAGACACGACGCAGCCAAAAACAATAAATAAATAAAATAAATTTATAAAAAAAAAAGTATACTAATTCAAATTTGGCTCATGAATGAACATATGATTCGAGTTGGCCCAGTCAGAGGGAAGCTATGGACTTCTGCTTGAGAGCAAAAAGACTTCCCTCTAGACATAAAGGAACAAAGATGTGACCAGGAGGCACTGACAGTCATCATGTGACTAGGAGGAGAATTAGACTTAGATGAAAACTGACTAAAGAGATGGGAAGATGAATCTCACAGAATCCCTGGATCAATTCAGTCCTGAAGCCTATGATGCCACTAATTAGTTTACTCATAGTTTAATTCAATTTGATCTCTGGTTTCTATTATTTGTAACCTAAAGTATCCTAACTTATATAATAAGTGTAGAAATATGGAATCTAGAATTTGAGAAGGCCCTGAGAGTTTATCTAATCCAAGTTTCTTCTTTCCAGGGCCAGCCTGATTTTATACCCACAGAGTACTCTTCTCCCTTTAACTGGAGTAATTTAATTCTCCTATAAGCTTTAGCCCCATGACAGGCTCTGGGACCAGGCTTATCTACATATTGATGAGATATAAGACTTAAAAAGTTTTTCTGTTTCTGGTCATGACAGAGTAACTGTACTGGACCACCACCCCTCCCTCTGTATACAACTATGAAATGGGACAAAATCTATGTAATAACTGTTTTAAGATGTTGGAATAAAGCCAGCACAGAACTAAACTATGATCTCTGAGAGAAGGTAAGCAAACAAGGTGAGACCCATAGTCATCCTTTCTGCTTAAAGACACTTGCAGATTGTGGTGCAGGGTGAGGAAACCCATACAGAGCTGGGCAATTCTGCTGAACTGAGGAGACAGAGAACTGAGCTTGGGGCTCTGAGATGACTGGAATATATGGGTTCCTGTCTAAAGAGTTGGGCAAAGCACAAGCTCTTAAAAATTCTGTGTAGGGATCTCCTTGAGCCACTGGCCAAATACTAAACATCTACATAATAAAACAGCATTCACAACGTCCACCGTAAAGTAACAATTAATAGACACAGGAATGGATAGGAAAATGTTACTCATAATGAGGAGAAAAATAATTAAACTGAAAACTGAGAAATTAAAGAAATGATGGAATTGTCCAGAGAAGGATTTTAAAAGAGCAATTATGAATATTTCGAGGATTTAAAAGAAATTATGCAAGATCCTTTTTGACCCACCTCCTAGAGAAATGGAAATAAAAACAAAAATAAACAAATGGGACCTAATGAAACTTCAAAGCTTTTGCACAGCAAAAGAAACCATAAACAAGACCAAAAGACAGCCCTCAGAATGGGAGAAAATATTTGCAAATGAAGCAACTGACAAAGGCTTAATCTCCAAAATTTATAAGCAGTTCATGCAGCTCAATAAGAAAAAAACAAACAACCCAATCCAAACATGGGCAGAAGACCTAAATAGACATTTCTCCAAAGAATATATACAGATTGCCAACAAACATATGAAAGGATGCTCAACATCACTAATCATTAGAGAAATGCAAATCAAAACTACAATGAGGTATCATCTCACACCAGTCAGAATGGCCATCATCAAAAAATCTAGAAACAAGAAATGCTGGAGAGGGTGTGGAGAACAGGGAACACTCTTGCACTGTTGGTGGGAATGTAAATTGGTACAGCCACTATGGAGAACAGTATGGAGGTTCCTTAAAGAACTACAAATAGAACTACCATATGACCCAGCAATCCCACTATTGGGCATATACCCTGAGAAAACCATAATTCAAAAAGAGTCACGTACCAAAATGTTCATTGCAGCTCTATTTACAATAGCCCGGAGATGGAAACAACCTAAGTGTCCATCATTGGATGAATGGATAAAGAAGATGTGGCACATATATACAATGGAATATTACTCAGCCATAAAAAGAAACAAAATTGAGCTATTTGTAATGAGGTGGATGGACCTGGAGTCTATCATACAGAGTGAAGTAAGTCAGAAAGAGAAAGACAAATACCGTATGCTAACACATATATATGGAATTTAAGGGAAAAAAATGTCATGAAGAACCTAGGGGTAAGACAGGAATAAAGACACAGACTTACTAGAGAATGGACTTGAGGATATGGGGAGGGGGAAGGGTAAGCTGTGACGGGGCGAGAGAGAGGCATGGACATATATACACTACCAAACGTAAGGTAGATAGCTAGTGGGAAGCAGCCGCATAGCACAGGGAGATCAGCTCGGTGCTTTGTGACCGCCTGGAGGGGGGGGATAGGGAGGGTGGGAGGGAGGGAGACGCAAGAGGGAAAAGATATTGGAACATATGTATATGTATAACTGATTCACTTTGTTATAAAGCAGAAACTAACACACCATTGTAAAGCAATTATACTCCAATAAAGATGTAAAAAAAAATTATGAACATAATGAGTGGACAGTAAAGACTCTCAGTGGACAAACAGAAACTATGAAAAGAACCAAACAGGACTTTTGGAAATGAAATTACAATATCTGAAATAAAAAATTAACTGACAAGCATAACAGCAGATTGGATACTAGAGAAGAAAAGATCAAAGGATGTGAAGATACAGTAATAGAAGCAATATAAACTGAAGCACATGGCAGGCAAAAAGAAGCAAAACAAAACTAAACACCACACCAGAGCCTAAGGAAACTGTGGAACAACATCAAGTTGACTAACACACACATAATTGGAGTCCCAGAAAGAGGCTGGGGCAGAAATTTTTTTAAAAGAAATAATGGCCCCAACTTTCCAAATCTGATGAAGAATATCAGCTCACATCTTCAAAACATTCAGTAAATACAAGCAGGAGAAAAAAAGAAAACCACACCTCAGCACATTATAATCAAATTACTGAAATCGAACAGTAAAGAAAAAAATCTTAAGAGATGTCACAGGAAAAAAATATCTATAGGAGAACAATGATAAGAATTTCTGTTGACTTCTTATTGGAAACAATGCAAACCAGATGGCTAGGAAACAAATTTCCATAAAAATAACTGCAAGTCAACTTCTCTTAATGGTGGAAAAGTGAAATGTTTATGTTCACCCTTTCAGGTAAGAACTAAAATATATTATATTTAAAAAACTACTTAAAGGCACTAAAAACATCTAAGAGCAGACAGAAACTAGAGGAGAGTTTAATCTCAAGTATTGCAACTGTAAGAGATAAGAATTTGAATTTGAGAGTCTCCAGTTTAATAACATTGCTTAACTCTCATGGCTATGGCTGAGAACAAGACAGGGGGAAAAACTGTAGCATACTGGCTAAAGGTATCAGAGATCAGACTACAGGTGTAGGGAAGAAGCTGGAAATCTAAAGGGAAAATATGAGAATTGTGAGAACCTAAGAAAATATGAGACTCACTCCCCAAAACAGAGCATAAACAAACCAAATCACTTGTAGCTAAACTAGGGGGAAGTGTGAGGGTGGGAGATGCTTAAGAAAGCAGGCAGAGACCATAGAGAAATACAGTCTTAAAAGACAGAAATACATGAAACCTGATCTGGGAGTTTGATACTTAACTGGCTGTGTGCTATAACCCTTTGAAACCCTAGTGACAGAAAGGTGAAGTGCATGGGCTTGAGATGTTAGAATACAGAGACTGAAGCTGACTGAGCAGCTGGGAATTAGGGACTGATTCCTCGAAGCAGACTACAAAGAGAGCAATTCTTATTTCTAAGGATTTCAACTCCTTGGTTTTAGTCACATTTTGCAGGTACTGGGAAGAGATTTTTAAAAAGCAACAAGGAAGTCATAAAATGGATATCAGCAATTGCATATTTACTAAGAGTCAATGTGGTCACTTTTAATCCAGACAAGTTTACTGTCTCCTTCAACAACGACAAAAAAACCAATTTTCAATAACCTTCAAAAGATGTCAGTTGCTATTGTATTGTAAACAATGTAAACATTGCAAACAATGTTCAGTTTTCAACCAAAATTTACCAGATGAGAAAACAAACAAGAAAGTGTAATCCATACTCAGGAGAAAAAAAGCAGTTGAAAAAAATACTGACTCTGAATAGGTCCAAATGTTGAATTTACTAGAGAATACTTCAAATCAGCTATTATAATTATCTTGCAAGAATGGAAACACTTTTAATGATTAAAGAAAAATATGACGTTCGTGAATGAACAGAGAGGGAATCTAAATAGAAACAAAGAATCAATAAAATAAATAGAAATTCTAAAGTGGAAAAGCACAATAAATGCAATAAAAATTTGTAAGGTGATCTCGACAGCAGCAGAAGAAATATTATACAAACTTAAGACAGAGCAATAGAAATTACTGTTTGGAGAAAGGAAGTAAAAAGGATACAGAAAAAAATTAACAGAACCTTAGATATATATATAGGACTGTATAATGTGGTCTTACATATATTATATGTGATGTATATGTATATGTGTGTATGTATCTGTGTGTATATATATCTCCACATTATGTAGTCCCACACATATATATATATAATTAATATTATATATGGATATTATATATAGTATAATGACTTCCTTGTTCCTCTTTTTAGTCTGTTCCCCTATGCCTGCAGAATGTGGCTACAATCAAGGAGCTGGCTAGGAGTGAGGACTGCGGTCTATGTAGTTTCCTGCCCCTAAGGATTGCCCACCCCAATTATATACATTATACATATAATTGTATGTATTGGGAGCTCAGTAAACTTACCAGTTTTTTTTTAAATTAATTAATTATTTATTTATTTTATTTTTGGCTGTGTTGGGTCCTCATTTCTGTGTGAGGGCTTTCTCTAGTTGCGGCGAGCGGGGGCCACTCTTCATTATGGTGCACGGGCCTCTCACTGTCGCGGCCTCCCTTGTTGCGGAGCACAAGCTCCAGACGCGCAGGCTCAGTAGTTGTGGCTCACGGGCTTAGTTGCTCCGCGGCATGTGGGATCTTCCCACACCAGGGCCCGAACCCGTGTCCCTGCATTGGCAGGCAGATTCCCAACCACTGCGCCACGAGGGAAGCCCCGTAAACTTACCATTTTATTGCTAGCACCATAAATCACACAGACTGTTTATTGGATGTTAGGAAATTTAGCTCAGGTACATGGAGCAAAATACAGCTAGATCCCTTTGTGATACTATATGAAAATGTGGACTTCACATGGATGAAAGACGTAAGTGTGAAAGGTAAACATGTAAAGTAAGTAGAAATCAACGTACGAGAACAATTTTAGGACCTAAATTAGGGAAGGATTTCTAAAATAAGTGCCCCCAAAGTATAAGCCATAAGTAAAAAAAAATCATAAATTTGATTATAACAAAATCTAAACATCGGTTCAAATGCAAGATGTAATGGGCAAAGTTAACAGAGAGGTGGAAGATAGGAAAAATATGTCTTCAATGTCCAAAACTGAGAGGAGACTCATACTGAGATACACAAGTAGAATTTCTGCAAATCAAGAAATAGAAATACCAATGAAAAGATAGGTAAAGGATATGAACAGGCACTACAGAAAATTAAAAACTTGAAATGTTGACAAACATATATCAAGATACCCATATTCAAATATTGACAAGAATTAGACAGCTAAATAATGAAATTATTGGCAGGAGTCTGGGAATATAGGACACTTCCCAGACACTTCTCTTGAGAGTGTAAACAGGAGGAACCTTTGTTGGGGGGCATTCTGGAGTTGTTAGTTAAGTATATTTATACTCTGCAAGGAGACAACTGCACTTCTAGGTATATGGATACCAGAGAGAGTCTCAACGCAGGTTGATAAGGGAACACGTATGAGGATGTGCCTCTTAGTTTTATGGTAGTGAAGAGTTGGAAGCAATCTACTTGTTCATTGCTCGATTAAAGGATATAAAATTTACAATGGGTTAACGCTTTGGAATACTGTGCAACCATCAAAAGCAACCAGCCAGAGGCACAAACAAACTGGCAAATATTAATAAAACGGTGCTGAGTAAAAAGAAAGCCTAGGGGACTTCCCTGGTGGCCCAGCGGGTAAGACTCTGCGCTCCCAATGCAGGGGGCCTGGGTTCAATCCCTGGTCGGGGAACTAGGTCCCACATGCATGTTGCAACTAAGAAGCCTGCATGCCGCAACTAAGAGTCCTCATGCTGCAACTGAAACGATAACGTGTGCTGCAAGGAAGATCCCGCATGCCACAACTAAGACCTGGCTCAGTCAAAATAAATAAATAAAATAATATTCATTTTAAAAGAAAGCCTGAAGAAGTTATGTAACGTGGTACTGTATGCATAAAAATACATGTAAAGGGAATGAACAACAATGCATGCTTTAAGAGAGCACATACTAATAAAAAAGAGGTATCAAATGGATTAGAATGATTATCTGTGGTGGAGAGAAGGATGGGAGTGAGTCCTTTGAATAAAAGAGAATGCAAATATAAATGAAGAAAAAGGAGACTCACATAGTCCGAGATGGCAGGGTGTGATGATCCAGGAGATATGACAAATACAACCCTCTGCACCTTTCCTCCAGCCTACCCGTATTCCCCTCACCTCCTGCGCAGAAATACAAATCTTATTTTGTTAATTATAACTGTCGAATGACTTCCCGTGATTCTTCAAACCAAACCCAGACACTAACCTGGACTACAAAGTTCACTTTCTGTACCTCAAAGCCTGGAACAGTGAATGGAATTATAGTAAGCACTCTATAAATATTTGTTGTATACAAATAATGACGGAACCACAATGATCATTGGGTTTTTACTGTATTTATTTGTCTGATTTCACAAGCTAATTTGTAAGCCCCGGAAAAGCTAAGAGCTACTTGCCTGCCTTTTCAGGTCCCCAGAAAGCAGAACTGCTCAAGTGAATGTTCAAGCCAAGTCAGTGAATGGCTTTTTCAGCAATGCAGTAACGTAAGTAAAAGTATGCAGGACTACAGCAGGTTCAGGGAAATAAAGTCTCAAACTTGAAAATATTAATTAACGTTCAAAAGTGTTACCAAATGATAATCCCAATCACTCTTATCTATTCATTTAAAGGAGGTTTCAAAAGCATCTCTCCTTGGCAACACTTGATGCCCTCTGGTCCGCTAAAGCTTGAGAGGTACTTTGAATTACCAAATATGGTGGGGAGTTAGGATATATACTTTCTTTAAAAATATTCTATAATTCTTACTTTTCTACCAGTTAAGTCTGGCTTTCCACCAGTTGGTCTAAATTAGATTTTACTGTATTTGGCCTATCTTTAGTATTATATAAATCACTCTCTTATTAACATCCTCTCACCACTAATTAGTTAAGGGACTGTAGCCACTGCACACATGTAACTCCCACTACCTTCATGAGGATTAAACGTTCATACCTTAGGGCAAAATTGGCATTTAACAAGAGAAATTGTTTCATGTGAATTAACCTTGAGGATGGGAGATAAATAATCCCGAAGGTCCATGAAGATTCCCGAGTGCCCTCACTGGGGATTCCATAATCTTAAAGAGTGGCCCAAATAGCAGTGGCATACTGAGCAATTTAAACTGCCTTGACTGGTGTACAGTCTGTGCTATTTATGTTAAATTTTTCAAGCGCCAAATATTTCAAGAATACCTCGTTATAGAGGACACAGTTTGGTGGAACCCATATTGTAACTATGAGGGCAAAGCATATTCACACGAGACAGAAACTACTTAATTTCATGCATTTTAAATTGTTCCAATCATATGTTGATGATTTGGTTAATACCTAAGAAACTCCGGAGCTTCTTTTTTGTAAAAAAAAAAAAAAAAAGGCAGAAAATAAATTCATTTTGACTAATTTTGTCAAAGGTTACAAAGTGTTGGATTTTGCAAAGTTGCACATATAGAATTTTTAGTAATACTCTGTGTCAGGCATCATGTTGAGAGTTGTATAAAAGCAGTCTTTAACCACAAATTGATATTAGGATATATGCAATGAACAATGGAATGAGAGCTACAACCTATCACTAGTTTGAACAGAGAAATTCTGCCTGTGAGGGAGGGGATAGGGCAAGCAGTTCAGAAAGATTCAAAAAAAGGTAATGTTTAAGCTGGATTTCAAATGGGAAAAGTGTCGGGTGGAGCTAGGAGAAGAAAGTCCAATTGGGAGAACAGGAAGAAGAGAGTCATGGAGGCATAAAATAGGAGAATACTGGCAGTGAGGAGGTGTGTGTCGGTAAGGCTAGTGCGCAGAGAGGGAGGATGCAGGATATATATACAATTCTGAGTTTGTCCTATGAGGAAGAGAAAGCCATTTTAAAAACCCACATTCATGTTTTTGTCTCAGATTCTACTTCAGGGAATGGAACTCAGGAGAGACAGTTTAGATCTAAGATGCTTATATGCTATCAAAGTGAAGATGTCAAGTAGATAGTTGATCATATGAGTTTAGAACTCAGAAGAGAGTTCATAGCTGATGAGAAAAATTGGGGAGTCAGTAGTGTATAGATGACATTTAAAATCATGGCCATGGAAGGGATCATGATACATTAGAGAAGTGAAAACGGAGACCACAGTGACCAGAGTGCACATGGAGGGAATAAGAGGAGACAAGAGAAGAAAGTAAGGGCCAAAATGATGCAGCACCTTATAAGTTATGTACAGCTTGAGTCTTTTTCCTGAGAGTGAAACCAAAGGCAATTTTCTAAGTACTATTCGCATAGCAACACATTGATTTCTTACTGATATACTCTTCTTTCTGATAGTCTCATCTTACAGATCAAGAAACACTACACAGAGAGGTAAAGTCACGTGTCTAAGATCACACAGCTAGGCACTAGTGAAGCCAGGCTGTAAACCCCAGCAGTCTGAATTCAGTGTCTGTGCTATGCACTATTAATAGATTGATTCAAAATGTGATGATATTTCACATAAGCACAGTAGTTTAGAGATCATCTGTTTCATGGCTATTCAGAGCCCCAAAACTTTAGTAACTTGCAAATAGTTTAAAGGAACAGAACAGGGACTCATGCTTGGGTGCATTGACTCCTGAGCTGGTGTTATTTGCTTGTTTAAACTTGACCGAGGTATAACTTTCATGCAAAAACTGCAGCTACTTAAAATACACAATTTGTTGACTTTTGAAAGATGTGTGTATTCAGGAAACAGTCATACTCAAGATACAGAATATTTCTATCACCACGAAAGATTTTTTTGGCCTCTCTGGAGTCCCTGATTCCTTCCAACTTGAGCATTCAGTATCACGACAAGGATATTATTATATAAGCATTTGTGTTGCAAGTTTTTGTGTGGATGTTTGGTTTTATTTCGCTTGGGTAAATACCTACGAGTGGAATAGATGGATAACATGGTGGGTGTTACACTTGACTTTCTAAGAAACTGAAAAATAGTTTTTCAAAGTTGTACTATTTTACTTTCCCATCAGTGGTGAACGAGAGTTCTAGTGGCTCTACAGTCTCTCCAACGTGTACTACTGTCAGTCTCTTTCACTTTCACCATCTGGTAGATCCTTACTGTGGTTTTAGTTTTCATTTCCCTGATGACTAATGAGGTTAAATAATTTCTCATCTGTTTATTTGCCATTCATAGGTTTTCAAATCTTTTGCCCTTTGAAAAACTCAACTGTCATCTGTTTATTGAGTTCTAAGAATTCCTTATGTACTCTTGATACAAGTCTCTTATCAGATATGCATTTTGCAAATATACTTTTCCAGTCTGTAATTCGCTTTTCATTTTCTTAAGAGTGTCTTTTTAAGAGCAGAAGTTTTTAATTTTGAGGAAGTCCAATTTATCTTTTTTTTTTTCTTTTTGGTTTGGACTTTTTCTGCACAACCTAAAAAGCTTTGTATAACCCTATTTATGATTTTTTTTTTTTTTTTTTTTTGTGCTACGCGGGCCTCTCACTGTTGTGGCCTCTCCCGTTGCGGAGCACAGGCTCCAGACGCGCAGGCTCAGCAGCTATGGCTCACGGGCCCAGCTGCTCCACAGCATGTGGGATCTTCCCGGACCGGGGCACGAACCCGTGTCCCCTGCATTGGCAGGCGGACTCTCAACCACTGCGCCACCAGGGAAGCCCCTATTTATGATTTTTTAAAACACAAATTCATGTTTTTTTAAAAAACATTTTGTTGTTTTGGGTTTTTCTATGTCTATGATTAATTTTGAGTTTATTATTATATATTTATATATTTTCTATATTTTTTTGTAGTAGATGTTTACTTTGGGTGCATGCTATGTTAGGCAGATAATATACCTTATTTTATTTAATCCTCATAGAAACCTATATGATAGGTACTACTATTATCTCCACCCAATTGGTACAGACGTTGAGGCTTTGAGAGGCTAGGAAACTTATCCAAGGTCAGTAATCTATTTGAGGACCAGGAATTCAAATCCAGATATTCTTATTGTGGAGTTTGGCTTTCACCCACTAAACTCTACCTACAGCGTAACCACATCCGTGATAAGATGAGGCCCTTCTAGATGGGCTTCTATACTCAGTTGTGCTTTTAGTAATTACAATGACTTACTCTGAGCTATTATGGAGGATTCATACTAAAACATCTCAGTATTATAAGTATTTATTCAGGAGTTGAGATGGGGGACTCACCAATTATAAAGAATAGTAAAAATAATTTTAGCCTAGAAAACAACTATATTTAGACTACTCCTAATAAACCAGAGGTATAGCATTTTCCCCTATTTTTACAAGTGTTTAGATAATTTGACCAAAGGCATTTTAAACTTCTTGAGTGAATAGTAATCCTGGAAGATCAGTAGGTCTGTTTCCATTCAAAGACATAAAACACTTGAAAGAGAAGTGGTTGAGAAGAAAGTTTGAGGAAAGAGATCCCATGTCTGGTTCTACCATTAGTTAAGTAACTTGGATTACTTTCTAGGGCTGCCATAACGATGTACCGAGACGGGGTGGCTTAAACAACAGAAATTAATTTTCTCATAGTTCTGGAGGCTAGAAGTCAAAGATCAAGGTGTTTGCAAGGCTGGTTTCTTCTGAGGCCTCACTTGACTTCTAGATGGCTGCTTTCTCCCTGTATCTTCATTCATACTGTCTTCCTCCGTACAGGTCTGTGTCCAAATTTCCATTTCTTCTAAGGACAACAGCCATATTGGATTAAGGGCCAACCTACTGATCTCATTTTAACTTAATTAACTCTTTAAAGACCCTAACCCCAAATAGAGTCACATTCTGAGGCACTAGGAGTTAGGACTTCAACATATGAATTTGGGGCTGGTGAGGGGAAACACTTAACATTACTAAACCTCTGGGATTCAGTTTATTTATCCATACAATGGGAATAATGAATGAGATCAAGAATTCATCACCTTGAGTTTTAGGTGGGGTTAAGGAGGGTATCCATAAACCCTGGGGAAATACCATACCACATTTTGGAAATGTGGAAATACCATACCACTTTTTCTAAGGAGGAAAGTCTACAGTGTTAATTAGATTCTAAAAGGGTTAGATGACCCCTCAAAAGATGAAGAGGCAATGAATGAGATAATCTCTCTACTTCTCCTCAGATCATAAAATGGAAGAACCTACTCTGTGAAAAGAGAGGACAATGTTCTATGCTTCTGTTACATTCACAGCCAGGAAATTCTCCCTAAGGCCTTTAATAAACGCTTTCCATTGTAAATACAATTTACTCCATTTTGTTTTTGTTTTGTTTTGTTTTTTTTGAGGTACGTGGGCCTCTCACTGTTATGGCCTCTCCCGTTGCGGAGCACAGGCTCTGGACGCGCAGGCTCAGCGGCCACGGCTCACGTGCCCAGCCGCTCCGCGGCATGTGGGATCTTCCCGGACCGGGGCACGAACCCATGTCCCCTGCATCAGCAGGTGGACTCTCAACCACTGTGCCACCAGGGAAGCCCAATTTACTCCATTTTGGACTGACTCTAGGACAAAGGTAGTCCAGAGAGATCATTGGTACCTTCTTTAATGTCTCTGTTTGGTCATCACTGGAATATTAAAGTCTAATTCCTTTACTGTTTTTCTTGGAGCTGAACTCACTAATCTGCCAACATTTTTTTTATTCTTCTCTAGTCATTATCCTTGCCCTTTAGAAGGAGAACGTGTGATGAATTGTCATCCGTCCGTGCACACACACCCATACACATACATGTACAAATGGCAAAGCATAAACAAAGGCAAAATGAATAGAGTACTACACTGAACATAATAAAGGTTTATCAGCATTTCTTGAATACAAAATAAATGAATGAGTTGAACCCTACGGAGAACAGTTAAATTCAGTTAATAACTGAATAACTACTTTCAAAGCCCGTAAATAACATGGCTGTATTAGTTAGACTTTTGATTAGGAGCAATTACTTTGTGGATCGTTTCAGGTAGAAAATACAAACCCAGAAAGATCAGAGGGTATGTGTGTGAATGTGCATATACTAGATTTGTTTGTACATGTCTTTATATATCACTTACTTAATATTTAGAAACGTGTGTGCATATGTACGTGTGTCTGTAAGTAAGTAATCAATTAAACAAAGAGCAATTTGCACCACTTTCACTGGTGGAACTGGTGGAGTGAAACCGATGTGTTTATTTCCTCACCCCTGGTCTCCGGGAAGCAGGCTGGATTTTTTTCCTTACTGTGATCCCATGCTTACTGAATAACACGTGAAGAAAAGATGTACCACGTTGACATTTCTACGCCTCTTTCTCACGCATTAATTCACCTTGCTTGCCCGGGCGCATCTGTGAGTGGTGGTGAAAGTGGAGATCATAAAGGGACGCAGAATTAAGACAGGATATAGAGGCTGCTCCACGATTTTCACTTTCACCATTTCCACGAGGGCTACATTTCCATAACACATGAGTTTCTTATGCTTTCCAAACATATTTTACTGACTGCTTCAGGATATGTAATGTCCAAAGGCTCAGGATTTCCCTAACGCTGGTGAGAAGGTTGGAGGTCTGGATGCTGTCATGGCTCCCAGCAGACTTGCCTCCCATTACACCTGTTTGGGATCTTCTAGTGTTTGGCACAGTTTGTCTTTTTCAACACGTTTAACCTCCTCCTCTATCATAAACATTCTCTCATGCATTTGGGGTTAGAGGACTAATGAGAAATATGCTTTGGATACTGTGGTCTATTTTATTTGGGGATCATTAATGTCCAGAAAAACTTAAGCTTTCAAGGGTTCTGCTGAAAGATCACTGCCCTGTCAGGACTACATCACAGGCACTCAATTTATCAGCCTTCCGCTGGGGTGACCCGGCTCGGATTTGAACCTCTGGCTCCAGGGAGTCTAGGTTGAACTACGGTGATGGGGAGGCCACTCAGCCACTGCCTCCAGCCAAAAAAGATTAGTGTCATCAAAAACAGATTAGCGAGTCAGTCAAAAAAAAAATTAAGTAACTCCTTTGTTCTAAAATATTTGTCGGAGTAAGCAAAGAAATTAGCTTTCATTTCAGATTAATTACTGAGTAAATTAGGATTTGGGGCGAGAACTTTGTAGATTTTTTTCCCCTTCAACTATGGAAATGGAGAAATGTGTAACATTTATACTAACTATCTTTGAAGGCACGCGTATTTATGCAAAAGCCTGACAGAGCTTACCGGAGTTCCTGCCTGTGAACTTTTTGTCATTGCAGAATTCCTGCAATGTAGACTCTGCCCTTACCATTATGGAAAGAAAAATGTTTCAGAGGAAAGAAATGAAAAGTTGGCCTTTGGCTTCTTCTGATTCTGACTGCCCGGACCATGGGATCTCATCCTAGCTACCCCCGTTTGGTATCCTTGACCAAAGTGAATTGGGGGTCCCATTCCCACAAAAGCATAATGATAAATCTGCACATTTAGCGAGTACAGGCTAGATGTATCCAGGGGGGGAATCGAGGCACCAACTTGCTCTTTTCAGGGAAAAATCTGGGAAATTAACAAAGGCATCTCTTTCAGCAGGGGCTGTGTGGGCTTGGGCAAACAGAGAGGCAGTGCATTGCTCAGCTGCCTGACTTGGAGGAAAGAAATTTAGTCTATCAGCACTCATTCATTCATTCATGAACAAATATTTACTAGGCATCCATTATAGGCCAGGCATTGTGCTAAGACTTGAAAACATCAGGATGATCAAAGATAGAAGAGTAATTTTACAGTGGAGAAACCTAGCAGATCACCTTAACCAAGAGATCACAGTGAACATCACCAGTAATTAGAAACCTGGACATTACGTACCCCTGATGGGATGCACTGATAAGGTATGACATCACTTCTGTGGCACTCTTGCCAAAAGTGTACCTATAATCATGAGAGGACTCCAGGCACATCCAAATGGAGAGTACATTGAAGACCAGTACCCTTCAAAAGTGTCAAGCTCATGGAAGATACAGGATGACTGAAGAACTGTCAGACTCTGAAGAAAACTAAGGAGACAGGTCAACCAAAAGCAATGCGGGAACCTGGACTGGATCCTGATCCAGAAAGAGGACACACGTAGGAGAACTGGAAATCCAAGTAAGGTTTATGGTTAAGAGTACTGTTTATCAGGCTTAATTTCTTGATTTTAATAATTGTACTACAGTTATATAAGATGTGAACTTCAGGGGAAAATGCGGGAAGAACATACGAGAAGTCTCTGTATAATTTTTACAACTTTTCTGGTAGTCTAAAATTATGTCAAAATAAAGAAAAAAATTTTTAATTCCAAAATTAAAAGAGACGTAGCCCCTGCCCTCGAGTTTGCCCTCTAATGGGGAAGATATTCAATCAATCAAACACACAACTGAATACGTATTTACCGACGGAAGTGTTTTCAAGGAAAGCAACTTCATGGGAGAGTATCATTAGAGTAATCATGAAGAGAAAACATTTATTTAGAGCATATTATGAGCCAGAAACTGTTTTAAGTATTCAACAGATATTAATCATTTAATTTTCCCCTTCACGTTAATCACTATCATTTCAGTTCTGGAGAAGTTCTCAGTCAACATTTCCGATATTTTCCTTTGAGTTTTTTTCACATGTACAGTCAACCGTTGCTAGATATCGCTACATGGATATTCCAAGGATACTTCAAACTCATCAGATCCAAAGTGAACCAGTACCTCCCCTCTCAAATCCTCTCCTCTTCCTACCCAAGACCTTGGATGACATCACTCTCCACCCAGCCACTCCATTTAGAAACATCTCCCTCACTCTTTTCCTCTAATCACACCCTGAGAAAGGTATCCTGCGTATGCAGAACTTTTTCTAAAAGGCTAATCTGATCAGACCTTTTGTTTCCTTGTTTATTTTACTCCGGTAGTTTATTTTTATTATCTATGGGATAAATTCTAAGCTTTCTCATATGCTAGTAACGTCCTCCATTGTCAGCCCTTTGCACACACCACGCCAGCCTCTGGTCTCTCTACCCCTGAATGACCATCTCATCACTGTTGTTCTCTCGTTTGGGGTGGAGAGCAGTGCCCTTCAGGCACTCATCTTCCACCCTTGTCTCACCTCATCATTTTCTCAGGCCCCAGATAAGTGCCTTAATTTTGTGCACATCAAAGTCATTTTCATTACACTTTATGAGTGTGTCACAATTACACTTTAACTAATTTAATTGCTTTGTTTACTGGTAGGCGATTTTATATTTGTACCCCGGGATAACTTTTTCAAAGTCTGTGGACAAACATTCATGGTCTGGAAGCTCCCCAAAAGTATTTTTTTCTTTTCTTTTCACATTTGTGAATATCTGATTGGTCTCACTGCCCTACAAGATTCTGGTTTCTAAACATGTACCATAAATAGCTTGTAGAAAATGAAAACCAACCACCACCATGGAGTTTTCCCAACAGCAGAGTCAGGCTAACATAACCACATCTCATTATTGAGATTTCCACCTGCTTGTGTCTGAATTGCAACCTGACCTTAAAATATTCTGATGAGAGACGGGGACAATGGTGCTTCTGTGAGCCACAGCCCCAAGAATCCGGACCCATTTCATCATTGATAGCCAAGCCACGTTTAGTAGGAATTTCATGACTTTCATCTTGGTAGGAAACTTTCGCAGCTGCCTGCGTCCCTACGCTGCCTGCTTCCTCTAAATAAAACAGTGGCCGTGGTGGGGGTGACTCTGAGTCGTAAACACTCCACCACTGTAACATGTCAAATCTGTCCCAAAGAAACATTTTTATGTCTCTGATTATTTTATCATTAGTTTAAGCAGTTTCCTTGAGCTCCCAGGAAAGCCAGGAGGAAGGGCGATGCACATACTCATCTATTTGATGGCTAACGCCTCCCAGACATGGAGCATGCTGAGATAGACAAGGGATCCCCAGAGTGCTCATCTGCTACAGGACCTATTTCATACTGGATCAATTATGCAAATTGAGATGTGAAGATAGCTCCCTCTTTTAGCAAGGCGTGATTACCCCTGCACTCGAAACTCCAGTGCAGCCTCACCGGAAATTCCAGTAGGATTCTGAACCACCTGAACAACCTGTTTCCATCTGGAAAATGTGTTTTCTTAACTGGGGGAGGGGGAAAGGATTTTTTTTTTTCCCTACAGAATTACTATTCATATACATTTAACATCATAAAGTGTTTGCCATTAAGTGGTCCAAGGAAAGACATTTACATATGTGTGTTTTGATTTTGCACTAAAAACTATAGAAGATAATGAAT
The DNA here is from genome assembly GCF_964374135.1 of Grampus griseus. NCBI lineage: Eukaryota > Metazoa > Chordata > Mammalia > Artiodactyla > Delphinidae > Grampus > Grampus griseus. The sequence goes on along the minus strand of NC_139004.1, from coordinate 84,502,600 downwards.
ATGTTTAAAAAGTTTAACAATCTTAACACTTATTCATCATCTCAGACACTTGGAAGCTGGGATCATATGGCAGGTTCATCCTTTAAGATAATCTTTTAAAAACCCTTTTAAGGAACCACTATATAGAAAATGTTTAAAATGCCAAAGAGTAATTTACCTGGGCTGGGAAAATGACTGTGTGGTTCATCAGAACATAATGAGATCAGAGTTCGAGAATAACTGGAGAAATGAAATCTGGTTAGAAAACCATTGGGCAATGGTTATTATTGCTAGAAATGTGAATTATTCCCTCCGCTTCGCTCTCTGTGTCCAGCACACACACTTCCCACCTTCCTATCCTGTAACCACATCCTCCCCTCTTCATAAAATGTTTGTCTTGAGGAGAAAACCTTCTTTTATTTTCCTTATACTACCCAGCTGGTCACTTCTGTATCTTCTTTTTCTGGGCAAGCCTCTAAAATGAAGAGAATTAAGTTGAAGAAAAGTAGGCACACTCATTCATGTATTGGGAAATGGCAGAGCAATCTGTACTCCTCCAAGGTACTGGTTTGACCAAATTCCAGTGGTTTGTCACGGGTAAGATAGAACCATTTTTCAACAGATAATCATGCCTCAGAGTAGAGACCTACAAGAGAGTGGCCCAAATTGTCCTCTTTTGTCCTGCTTTGATGCAAACCAGTAGCTCAGAGAAATTGGGAATATTTGCCCACTTGAATAATTGCATACTTACCTAATTTTTAAAATGACACACCCACACACAAAATTGACAAGTCCCAGGTATAACTCTCAACTAGTTGAAAATACTTTTATTTCAGGGCACATAAATTTTTCTAAGTCCATCCATTAATTTTATGTCATTTTAATTACAACTTCTAACCTTTGCAATTATTACAAGCCTGGATGTTTCCCCTAATGTCAACAGATGCTGATGAGAAGTGTGTACCACAGAGCAACTTTTGCTCAGCTGCATAGAGATCCCTTGCCCCTTAAATTCCTCTGTGTTTACAATTCATTCCCATTTTCCTGCCTCAGTTTCCCTACATGAAAGCTGCGGGTTCTGGAGCTTCTCACTTGCCTCACAGAGACAAGAAAATTATTTCAGGTTTACAAGCTTTTTACAAGATTCTCTTTTAAAAAAAGCTCTTTCTGTAAGTGCTACCTATTGCTTTCAGAACTAACCTATATTTTATCAAATATAATGGAGTCAATTATTTAAAAATCTAGACTGAAACTTGTCTACAGCTGACTAAAATGAAAGGAATTAAAATATAAACCTTTTAGGTGTGTGTGTTTTATAGAGCTCCTAAAACACATGCCACCTAAAATCACAATACTAGAATTTTCCTGAAAGTTACCGCTACACCTGAAAGTCACTTATACGGGAAGAATTTGTATTGCATTTGTGAAAGCAAAATTACAATAGCTGACAAAACATGAAAGTTTCATCGTGGTGGATTGGAACGTCGCAAGGAACTCAAAGGAATTTACCGTTATTCAACATTTCAGCTAACATGCTTGTAACGTCTCTTCTGGGAGTAGGTTTGTCTCCTCACGCTGTAGGAAGCCAATCCACATAAAAAGGTTAGATTAGAGACACATAGTAAATAATATAACAAACAGTTCCTGCCATGTTAGACTCCACTCAGCATCGAGCAGGCAGGCAATGTAATGTTCAGATCCCTGCTCTGCTGGCTGGTTTGTCACCCACGTGGCGGGGTGGCTCCCCAGTGTCTCACAAAGCTCAGCCTTGGGTGAGGCGCTGCCTTTCAAGATGGTGTAGGACCGATGTCACTTTCTCCCTCATCAGACATAAATAATGCTTGTAGATTTCCTCTGTCCTCTGCTGAGGGTTTGACTTTAGGAAAGACATTAGGGGAAGAGAAGAGATTGAAAACGCTTAAAAGATTTGGGTTCAGTGTTTTTCCTTTTCCGTTTTTCTTTCTTAACCTGGAGAGGAATTTTAGTTTTTTTTAATGGTACTGATTGGATGTCATTTCCACTTTCCTTACAAATCCCTTCCCCAGGTGCCTTCCTAGGACCATCTCTTTAAGAACACTGACCACATTGGGAGAGAACTGAAATTTCTCACTTGATTGTCTGCCCCTAGACTAGTGATTTTCTCATCTCCTGGGCTCATGAGTTCTGTCTTAGTTTGAGTTCCCCCAGAAACAGACCCAGAGACAAGGATTCCGGTGGGCGTGGTTTATTTGGGAGGGGGTCCCAGGAAACATGACGGGAAGGAGGGGGAAGAAAGACGGGAAGAGGAGACAGGCAGCAAAGTGGTCCTTATCTAGCAGTAACCACTATGGGTTACTGGAGCTTAATCTCACTGGGGAACTCTCGGACTCACTACAGAAATGAAGCCTCAGAGCTGTCTCACCAGGTGGAAAGCGATGTAGATGATAGAGCTGCGCCCATCCGTTATTGATTAATGGCTGCTTGGGGGAAGGGCATGAATTCTCACTTCCTGCCTGCCCTGTGCAAGGTCGGAGAGGCAAGATCTTAAGGGGTGGAAAGGAGAGGGGAACCAAGACCAATTCGAGTAACTAATAAAACGTGTGAGATCTCTACCCACCCCTCCCATACCAAGAGTAAAGCCAACCTAAGGCTACAATGTATACTGATTGAAAGAAAGATAGGGAAAAATATATACTACTAAATAAACACTTAAAATAGACTAGAAACATCTTCAGGGTAGAGTATGTATACGTCAGCATTGTTATATTCTTACTACCTGGTACTATTTCTAGCCCCCAACAGGCTCTCCAAAACATTTGCTCAATAAATAAATAAATAAATAAATAGGAAAGGTGCAGAGATGTTATACTCAAATTATTCACGTACAGAAGATTTAAAATTAAGCAGAATTATCCATCGTGGCGGGAATGATCTTGGTTTTCAGAAACACTGATGACTGAGATAGGCTTTAATTTATTCAAAAGCACGCATAGATTCTCAGAGCTGAGAAGTAGTTTGCCTTTCCATGGTTAGAAAGATTATGGAGTTAGCAGCTTAGTAAATAACAGAAAAAAACCCATAGCATATCAGTTCCGCATCCCAAAGATTTTGGAAAACTTTATCTATGAATTCACTTCCACTAGGAAAAATATGAATGAAATACTACGAACCCAAGCTATGTGTGATTCCAAAAATTCCGGCTGTACATGGTCTCTTGGGACTGTGCATTCTGGGCTGCTGGGTCAGGTACTAGCAGTCCATAGTAGACAACTCTACTGTATACAGAGAGAGTCTGGCTCCCTGCTCTTCAGCTGCTGGAACTTGGGGATTCCATCTAGATCTGGCCAACCGGATGCTTTCTCCTGGAACACTGAATCTCGGGTGAGTGATGCCAAAAGGGATGGATGCTTAGAAATTATTCATGGGATCCGGCAGAGCTGTGAGTCCTCCAGGGGCAGCGACAAATATCCAGTACCAGTGGGAGCATCATGGGGTGTGACTTCAGATGTATCCTGAGTAGACCTTCTTAGTCCCTTGACAATTTATTGGCCTCTTTTCTCCCTCGGATTGACTCTATGAGCTATTTGCTATCCTTCCAATGACTTTTTTTTTCTGATCAGGTCACTCCAGAGTTGGTTTCTGGGGGTTTCTTTGTAATCAAGAACTCTGACTGATAAGGTGTCCGCGAGAGACTGTTTCCTGTGAAAGAGTTTTTAAGAGGCCGACTGAAGAAAAGGACCTAAGGACAAGGGTGTACAGACTTGGAGAAAAGGACCCCTACCTGGAGGTTGAAAGGCACAAAAAGACAGTTCTGGGGACACAGATGCCCCTTCTAGAAACCAAGAAGATGGGGTATACTTGAGAGTTGCCAAATGAAACACTTCATGCCTCCTGGTATTTGAAGTTTATTTAAATTACATCTGAAATGAGTCAGTACAGTGGTTTGCAGAATCTCTTAGGTGTACCAGAATCTCTCTGAGAGTTTGTTTAAAAAGCTTGCTGTGCTCACCCCCCTCGGAGTTTTGGATTCACAAGGTTACGGAGGTGCCTGAGAATGTGCATTTCTAACAAGTTTCCAGGTGATATACTTTGAGAACCACTGGGTTAGTGGATTCAGAAGCCCAGAGTCAAGGCAACCTAAGGCTCCAATGAGCTAAAAGATGCAGAAGAACCCTGGAACAATCTGGCTAGAGTTGGCCTGGGTTGGAATGCTGGTTCTTTTACTTACTACTAGTTAGGGGACTTTGGGAAGTTCTTTATGTGCCATAGTTTCCTTACCTATGACATTAGAAGCACCTAAATATCATTCTGGAGACCAGAACTTGAATTCCCCAACACTCACGTTAAAAAGCATGTTCTTGGGCACACCCACCCCAGACCGACTGAACCAGAATATCATAGGCCAATGTGATATTCAGCCAGGTCTGGGGACTCCTGGTACACTATCCTTCTCTTAGGCAGAGCATAAGAGCATGATTTAGTTTTCCCTGAATGACTCAGGCTCATCTTAATGACCATCAAGTACCGTACAGTCGTTTTATTGCTTTGTCTTGTTGCTGTCTCTCACATCTGCAGCTTTGTCCTTGCCTCGGGGCCCCCACCCCAACCCCCCACTTCTAATTTGCTCTGACTAATGTGCTATGGGATGATTAATCAGATCGCCGGCGCTGTCAGCATGGGGGGAAAATCTGAATCAGGAAGCTTTGCCTCATGCCTGATGAGAGTCTCTGGAACCCACTAGCGAAAGCACAGGGCCGAGGCTTTCTGGTTCAGAGCTAGGTTTTCGGAAAGGTGATGTTATTGGAAGACTGGTCTCCAAAACACACACTGATTTTGCCTTTGGGCCAGGCTAGGCACCACCATCAGATCAGCACACTCTTCCAAATCTGGTAGAAAGAACCAAGGCTTTCTTGAGATATACATACAGGGCACTGTCAACATTTCAATCCCAGTACGAATACATAATATTATCACACATCTATGTTTACCTTCTTATTATGGTTTCTGTTAAAGACAAATAAAAGTTAAAGATCATTTTTAATATTAATATAATTTGAAATATGAAAGTCTGCTAATGATGGAAGCATATTTGTTTTTCATTTGGGGGCTGATTTCCAGATATTGCGGCTACACTGATGAGGCGGGGCAGGGGAGGGTATCTTAATTTTTCAGGTGTTTTAAATTCCAGTGTTTCAATTTCCTACCTTTAGAAAGGCCTGCGCTCAAGCTTTCTTCCCACAAAGTGACAACATTTACCTCACCCACAGTCAACGGAGTAAAGGGAATCACCAAGAGAATCCATTTTGAACTCTATTTCCCGTGGTTTTATATAATATTCAAATTTTTAAAAATTTCTTCCTGAAACTCTAAAAGCTGTAACAATATTTACTTTACATATGTTCTTTGTTCCCAGAGTAAAATTATATTCTTGGTAATTTTACAAGAGCGACTACAGACCCCATGAAGCCATGACGACGCTGTTTTGTCTTTTACAATGTGCTGCTAATTATTACTCTCAGACAAAATGGTTCAGAAACAGACTGAGGTTCCTAGGCTGGGGGAAAAAAAAGAAATGCATTATGAAAATTATGTATTTGCCCTCTGGGGACCCCACCCCCTTTAGGAAAACTCTTGCCAATCAATCCACAGAACAGAATCTGACTCAATTCCGGGGCAAACATTTGCCTGCTGTTGAAGCTCAAGAAAAGAAAGATGCTTCATGTTTTGGTGCCAAGAAGGAAAGTGGGAGAAAATGGGAGTTAAATCTAGGGGGCAAATAATGAAGTATGTACATGTGTATTTATGCATTCTGTATTTTGGCTCTAATTGCTTCAAAGATTATTTATTTTTCTTTTTCCCTTTCATTAAAAAAAAAATACCTTCCAGCTTCTTAACATGCTTTTCAAAGTAGGAGCTGGAAGGCATAATAAAAAGCAAGCAGGGATATGCTTTTTGAATAGAGTGAAATAATTAATGGAAGAATACTTCCGTTTGGGCATTTTTTTTTATGAAGTGAAATATATTATTTTTGCTTTTAAAATGGAGGTAATTGGTTACACAAAAGTGGTGTTTTCTTTAATCTGAAAATAATACTAATTATAACACTATTTGGGAGCTGGAGTTTTGAAGCCTAAAATTCCTTTTGTAGTTTGAAATTACTTAGCTGCCATAACGAAACTGGCCCTGCTCCCTGAATATTGTCATTTCTTTAGGCATTGTCCCTTCTCCGTCACCCGGCCACTCTCCTCCCTAGCTGTTCTATGGAATGCCTCTGAGCTCCCCAGGCTTTGGCCTACTGGTATTTATTTTCTTTAATTTAATTTATTCCCTTTGCAGTTAGGTACTGTTCCTTAAGCGATCCACAATGTCTCATTGTTCAGCAGGAGACGGGTGGTGTGGCGGGACTTCTGCTGCTTACAGAGAAGGGAGCAGTTTCCTCTTCACTCTGGAGGGTTCTAAGGCCCTCCAGTTTGACACCTGTCCCTACTTCTCAGAGACAAAAAAAAGGGCATCTGATTAACCTCCTGGGGCATCCCCTGGGGGCAGAATGGTGGTCCCTAATTTGTAAGTAAATTGCTGTCTGACATCTCTTTCAGAATCACAAAAAGACAGGGGGGTTGATACTCAATAAGTTACTGCTTCCAGAACTTGGAATTTACCCAAATGTCAGAAAAATCTTAAATTAGGCTTTGCTTCCGCATGGACATGGGGTGTACTCTGAGAAGAACTGGGCCTAAACTGTACACAGATTTCTACTCTGCAAATACAGACTTCTGATGATTAGTTATCATTCTTTACTTTCTTATTGTGAAATAATAAGAAATGTATACTGGTCTCTGGCCTCAGTTCCTCACACAGAGCTCCTGGAACCCCTTGTAAATAGGGGTGCAGAGGAATCTCTTGTTCTAGCAGTCAGACTTCGACCCCATTGCTGGCACAGAGCTCCTAAGACTTCTGTAACGTCCTCAGGGACAGGAGTGTCTGACACTGAGCTCCCAAATCTCTTGGAATTTTCTGGGTGATAGGAATGTCTTTTGTTCAAATAAGGCCACTCTCGGGCTCTTTGATAGGTTCAGGAAGAGGGATGGTCACTAGAAAAACCAAGCCATGATTAAAAGCTTGGAACTTTCAGCCCCGTCTCCCATCCTTTGGGGAGGGAAGAGGGACTGTAGATCAAGTTAATGACTGAACATGCCGAGGTGATGAAGCGTCCATGAATATCTCAAAATTACAGGCTTCAGATGGCTTCTGCATTGGTGAGCACATCCACCTGCCAGGAGGGTGGTACATCCCAACCCTATAGGCACAGAACGCTCCTATGCTCAGAACCCTTCTAGACCCTGCCCTATGTATCTCTTCATCTGGCTGTTCATCTGTATCCTTTATCAGATCCTTTATTATATAAAAAATTGTAAATGTAACTGCTTCCCTGAGTTCTGTGAGCTATTCTAGCAAATGACTGAATCCAAGGAGGTGGTCATGGCAAACTCCGACTTGTAGCCAAGTCAGACAGCAGTTGTAGGTAACCTGAGGACCTAGTGTTTGTGATGGGCATCTGATGTGGGGGGCAGTCTTGTGGGACTGAACCCTTAACCAGTGGGATCTGCTTTAATTCCAGTTAGTGTCAGAATTGAGTTGAATTATAGGATACCCAGCTGGTGTCACAGAGAACTGCTTGATGTATGGAAAAACCACACATCTCATGTCAGAAGTATTGTGAGTGAGGCAAGAATATACAATGGAGAAAAGACAGCCTCTTCAATAAGTGGTGCTGGGAAAACTGGACAGCTACATGTAAAAGAATGAAATTAGAACACTCCCTAACACTACACACAAAAATAAACTAAAAATGGATTAAAGACCTCAATGTAAGGCCAGATACTATAAAACTCTTAGAGGAAAACATAGGCAAAACACTCTATGACATAAATCACAGCAAGATCCTTTTTGACCCACCTCCTAGAGAAATGGAAATAAAAGCAAAAATAAACAAATGGGACCTAATGAAACTTCAAAGCATATGCACAGCAAAGGAAACCATAAACAAGACGAAAAGACAACCCTCAGAAAGGGAGAAAATATTTGCAAATGAAGCAACTGACAAAGGACTAATCTCCAGAATTTACAAGCAGCTCATGCAACCCAATATCAAAAAAACAAACAACCCAATCCAAAAGCAGGCAGAAGACCTAAACAGACATTTCTCCAAAGAAGATATACAGATTGCCAACAAACACATGAAAGGATGCTCAACATCACTAATCATTAGAGAAATGCAAATCAAAATTGCAGTGAGATATCACCTCACACCAGTCAGAATGGCCATCATCAAAAAATCTACAAACAATAAATGCTGGAGAGGGTGTGGAGAAAAGGGAACCCTCTTGCACTGTTGGTGGGAATGTAAACTGATACAGCCACTATGGAGAACAGTATGGAGGTTGCTTAAAAAACTAAAAATAGAACTACCATACAACCCAGCAGTCCCACTACTGGGCATATACCCTGAAAAAACCATAATTCAAAAAGAGTCATGTACCACAATGTTCATTGCAGCTCTATTTACAATACCCCGGAGATGGAAACAACCTAAGTGTCCATCATTGGATGAATGGATAAAGAAGATGTGGCACATATATACAATGGAATATTACTCAGCCATAAAAAGAAACGAAATTGAGTTATTTGTAGTGAGGTAGATGGACCTAGAGTCTGTCATACAGAATGAAGTCAGAAAGAGAAAAACAAATACCGTATGCTAACACATATATATGGAATCTAAAAAAAAGGTTCTGAAGAACCTAGGGGCAAGACAGGAATAAAGACACAGACATGGTGAATGGACTTGAGGACATGGGGAGGGGGAAGGGTAAGCTGGGATGAAGTGAGAGAGTGGCATGGACTTATATATACTAACAAATGTAAAATACCTAGTGGGAAGCAGCCACATAGCACAGGGAGATCAGCTCAGTGCTTTGTGATCACCTAGAGGGGTGGGATAGCGAGGGTGGGAGGGAGACACAAGAGGGAGGAGGTACGGGGATATATGTATATGTATAGTTGATTCACTTTGTTATAAAGCAGAAACTAACACACCATTTGAAAACAATTATACTCCAATAAAGATGTTAAAAAATAAAATAAAATAAGAAGTATTGTGAGTAAGTAAAAAGGATACATGGGAGGAGTGTGTTTTTTCTAAACCAGGGTCATTTTTGAGGGTCGGATGAAAAAGGTACACACATAGACATATGCATAAAAGTTTGTGAAATTTTTAAAAGGATTCACAGATATTTCCACCACCCAGGATCAAAGTCCCTCCAAAGGTTTCTTGGTTAAAAAGAACTGTTTACTGGAATACCCATAAGACCTATTGCATTCCTGTGGCATTCATCTCTGTCCTCACTTTGTGCCATGCTCCCACCACTCACACTACCTCTTAATTTTCCTGCAGTGTTCCATGTTTGTTCCTGCCCCAGCCTCTGCATTAGCTCTTCTTACTTCCTAGAATGCCCTTTCCCCAGAATAGCTCCATATTATCCTTTGGATGTCAGCACACTCACCACTTCTTCCGAGAGGTCTTCCTTGACCATCCTAACACAAAGCAACGACACCCTTTCTTTTTATCACATTCCTTTGTTTTACCTGTCTTTTGAGCACTATTATTTCAGAAAATACTTGCTGATGATTTGTTTACTTGTTTATTATCTGTATCCCTCCCCCTCTGCTGTGTAAACTCCAGAAGTGCTGTATCTCAGCCCTGATAACGGTGCCTGACACTTAGTGAGAAAACGGATTTTTCAACCTCAACAGTACCGACCCTTTGGGCTGGACGATGCTTGGTTGTGGGCTGTGAGGGGCTATTGTGTGCATCACGAGAGGCTGAGCAGCCTCCCTGGCCTCTACTCACGAGATGCTAGGAGCATCTCCTCTCCAGCTGTGACAACTAAAAATGCCTTCTGCAGGGCAAAATTAACTCTGGTCATGAACCACGATATCAGAACAATGAAGGGAAACTTCCGTCCTGCAGATCTTCTGATCCCCTGGATGGCAAGGAAGACTGATGTATGAAACAACTTGAGAAACCTAAAAATTAAGAGTCTGGGAGAAAGATCCCATGGTATTAGAATAGAGCCATAGAGCCCATGGCTTGAGAAGTAACTATTCTCCTAAATGTCGTTAGAGCAAAGGAGGAATGATTGTTTCCTGGGGACCTGACAGAGGCCGGATGCATAAAGGAGTTTCCTTGGGCCCCCAAAAGGGCAAAGGCGACTCAGTAGAAGGGGGACCTCTAAATGTCTAGGAGCTACAGAAGGTGTCAAAAGCAACCAACTGGAATTGAAGTGGATTCACCATGTCAAATGAGCTTTAGGAGAGAGATGCCTACGGATTGGGTATCTGTTAAGAACTCACAGAAACACCCGAAAGAGAAAGGGTCAACTTGAAACCCCTGCCCAGAGAACATTCATGCTGGATCACCATGACAGGTGAGAACATTCCTGCATCCTTTTCCTCCCCTTCTATGCCCTGCTCCAAGTCTGCTGTGCTGAATCTGAGGTTAACAAACACAGTTAGGAGGGATAAAGTTCAAGACAGGGAAAGAAAGCAGGCCACAATGTCTTCCCCACCTGCAGCCTTCCTTTCTGCAGCAAGAACAAACTGGAGAAGAAGCAGCTTCAGATGTAAAGCAACTGTTAGGTGATGTCCACACATGAGCATGGACATTTAAATTATTAGATTGTTTGCATGGCCTAATAATCATCAGAAAAGGCTTGAGAGTATCTGAGCTTTCATCTAGGAAAGCTTCTGCCCACTGATTAAACTGAAGGAGACAGTAGGACACAAAAATAAATTTCGTTTGTGAATAAACCCCGTAAGTTGTGCTTGTTTGACCGTATTCACCTCTAGGTTCCCCATGCCTGGCACATAACAGACAACACATATTCACGTAATTATGTGCTTTAAAACGAACCTGTCCAAACTTCTGTATATTTGCGGGCATTCTCTGCCATGCGTCCAAAAAGAGATGAATTTTCTGTTTCATGCAAGTCACCAAAGGACGGAATGGTCTGTGGCCTCAAAATTCTTTGAAACTCTTATTAAGCATTTTCCTTTGGTTTGATGGGATTCTAAGCTGTTCTATTCAAGATCAGGGCACAATCCTCTTCACTTTCTTTTCCTCCTTATGGCTGGTCGTCTCCTCTATCAATCACTTGCCATTGGCAACTCTGACACTATGCAGTAATTTACACAGCTAAACTCAGCTTTGGTTTCCCATCAGGGCTTATAAGGTAAAACACTGTAATCATTAGGTCCTGCCTCTAAACTGGCAGGATGTGACAGACAATCTACGACCCGGGATAAGGCCAGTGTCAACTAACTGTGACATTCTATCAAATAGAGCATCCTTAATGTCATGGAGAGTTACTCTCTGCATCGGTGATAAAGTATGGGGACGCTGACAGGCTCTTCCTTAACTGTACTCATTGGCCTTGGTACGTTCATGCCAATTCATTGTTTTATAACAGATTGGCTCACATTGAAAATGAGGATTCAATTTGAGATTTTATTGTTAACCTTTAAGGTCCTTGGAGGCTCTGTTGGGCTCTTCTGCCGACAGGAGCTAACTGAAGTTTATGCTCCCATTCGTCGGTGTCTTTCAACCATGATTTTACATTGACACGTCCACATCTTTCTCCCGTGGCTTTCCAACAATGCGTAACATAAAAATTACTTATTTTCAGATTTGAATAAAAATTGGCGACTGGCATCGCATACTTGCTGTACTTTCTAGTGGAGTTCATTTTTGGATATCAACCTATCTGACTTTCTTTTTGTGCTGGATGACACTTTTCCCCATTTAGTACTGTGACTTGAATCTGAACAGAACTAGAGCAAAGTCTTATGAAGGGTGACTTTGAATACTGCTCCCAAGCCAATCATGGAAATAGTTTCCAGATTTCTTTTTTAGCATCAAACCTACCAGTTCTGAGGCCCTTTGACTTTATTAAAATAAATGATGACGACAAGTCTGAAATGAGTCTCAGGAAAGAAGCACCAGAAAAAAAGAAGGATATACTTGATCTGAAGGAACATCGGGAACTACCGAGCACTGAGCTTGACCAAAGTGCACCTAGAATTGCAGTATTCATTTTAGGCCTACAAGTGCTTACAACTGACTAGGCAACAATGGCATCAAGGCACCTCAGGAATGATGACGACAAGTATTCCAGCCAAATCTCAGAAACTCTGTAAAAGTAAGTTGGATGAGAAAGGCCAAGTAATCTCAGCTTTCTTGATGGAATGTTTCTTCTTCTTTTTAAAGTACTGTAATGGGTACATGAGGTTCATTGGATTATTTCAGTTTGCTTTACTTATGCTCTTTTAAGGCAAATGGATGGGCAAGAAAAGAGTACCTTTTCCTGTAAATGAGTGAACTTATAAATAAGGATCTTGGTTGTGTAAAAAAACCTCCTCTATTCAGAAGGATGTGTTTTAATAAATGCAAATATTTCTAGTTTTTTTACGTGTTCAGCCTAGGTTTCTTAAGCATTGGGCTGTTATCCAGCAGAGCATCAGGTATGCAACGAGGTCTATTGTACCCCATATTGGCAAAAAACTTACTAAAGCAAGCTAAAAGAGAGATGGCACGGAGCCAGTTCTACTGTCAGTTCCCCAGCTTGTTTCTCTGTTCCTCCCTTGGAACCCAACCACAACTCCCCTTTCATTTGTATAAAAACAAAGCAACCTGCCTCTGTTAGGAGTTTTCATTTTTTAGGACTGTTTGTTATAATAGGCAGTATCAATGCCTGTGGTAGTCTACCATGCTCACACTCTAAAATGCCACTTTTCACCAGAAGGCTAAATTTCATTATGGGACACGCAAGAAGCTTAAGCATGTGAAATGTCAGAGACATCATAACAATGTACATGTGAGCTCTGAATTATGATTACTTTTGGCAAGTTTTTCTATATGACTAGACTTCTAATAGGTGGGGGAAGAAATCAAGTGTTGCTTAGCGGGAAGCAAACAGCGTATGACTCTTTGAGTGCTGCAACTGGTTGAATGATTCTCATCACCTCAGAGCACAGCAGAAGATTTCTCTTTGGTGGATACCTATAATAATGTTATGGAATATGTCAAATATCTTCCATTTCTTCCTTTAGGTCCTTCTTTCCACCCTTCGCCATCTGCTCTTTGCTCTGAGAGACTGGTCTTTTGGCTTCTCGTTGGGTTCAGTCAACGGTGGACCCCCTTCAGAAGCTTGGTGTAAGTGAAAAGAGCAAGGTCATGTATTAGTTTGCGAATTCTCAGTTCCTTCCCTGTAAATTGCCTTGACTGGGCAGCGTACCTTTGCAGAAGATAATTGCTTCTTTAAAGGTAGTTCATTCTATACAATTCTCTCCTTCCCCATTCTGATAACCAGTGTCTCTGCCTGTTTCCTCAGGCCTAGGGTGGTACTAGCTAGGATACTACCAGCCTCAGTTACAGTTATTCGACACACACACCTTTGAAAATTCCCTTTGTCAACAAACCTTCCTTAAATCATCCTGAGTGTCCCATCAGTTTCCTAATTTTACATTTTTGCAGATACGTGGGGCAGTAGAAAATTGGAAAGATGTTAAATATAACCTGAAAAATCAGGAATAATGTATTTGGAAGTGAACCTCATCCAAAAGGTGACTACTAGATGGGGTGAAGAATGAGGTCCAAGTACAATTCTATCATTCGATCAAAGAAAACAGAATTTGCAGAAAAGATAATGAATATGTTTAAATGTCTGAGGAACTATTATATGAAGAATGGATTAGATCAAGCTGCCTTTGCAGAGAAGAGGATTTGTAGCATATTTGTGGAAGTAAGAGAGGTAGATTTTGATTGAATATAATAAACCATTTACTTTTGTTTAGAATTGAAATGATCTGCCTCATCAGGAAACAAATATTTTACTATAAAACCCACTGAAATGGTGGTAGGGAGATTTTTCTTTTTTTTTTTTTTTGAGATGAAAAGATACATTCTTGTATTGGGAGAGGTACTGGACTGCATATCTTTAAGATTCCTTCCAACTCTAAGATTTGGTGTTGCCATGGTCTCATTGTAACCCAAATAAAACACAGGGCCTCTTCTGATTCATTTTATGGCCACGACGAAAGAAAGAGACGATAAATTGCAAGGCACGTTAAAAGTAACTCCAACCTTTTTTTGAATTGCTTGGACACCATTAAAAGGGATTCAATCAATTTTTTACAATAAAGACTTCTGAAGTTTTCATTTCTTCCTTCTCTCTGAAAGCTGCTTCTATCAACTCTCTTATTTTCTATTGTCAAATCTTTCCATCAGGGTTTCCCTGGTGGCACAGTGGTTAAGAATCCGCTTGCCAATGCAGGGGACAAGGGTTCAAGCCCTGGTCCGGGAAGGTCCCACATGCCGCGGAGCAACAACTGAGCCTGTGCTCTAGAGCCCGCGAGCCACAACTACTGAAGCCCGTGTGCCTAGAGCCCATGCTCCACAACGAGAAGCTACTGCAAAAGAGGCCCGCGCACCGCAATGAAGAGTAGCCCCTGCTCACCGCAACTAGAGAACGACCGTGCACAGCAACAAAGACCCAACGCAGGCAAAAATAAATAAATAAATAAACTTACTAAAAAAAAATCTTTCCATCAATATTCTCCTAGTTACCACATCTACTAAGGCATTGTCTTCTTACTCACCCACCCAACTTTTGTACTTTTTTTCTTTCCCTCTGTACTAAGAGGTAATTCTCTATATCTTCTACTTGATTTTTCTTTCCATTGACTACACCTAGGTACACAATAGGATGAACATAGTAATGTAAAGTGCTGTGTTGTGTTTTAAATGTCTAGGTGAGGAAGAGAGTGGTAGTATTGGATAGAGAGGAAAGATAGGAAGTTTTGATTCATTAAACAGTTTTGTCCCCATCACATTAGTTTCTCAAATAAGTAAGGTAACTGGAATGGCAACATATTACTTCTAATATATGATGCTTATATGAGAATTTATTTAGGAAGATTGTTGAATACAAGAAAAAATACTGATATGAATAAAATTTGAGGCTAATAATCACAAAGTTTTAGATGAAGCTTTTTTTTGGTTGAACTGCAACGACAACTTTCCATGCATTTAAGTCCCACCATTTTATTTACTGTCTGCATCATCCACCACTTTGGGCAAGTTAGCTGAGTTCTCTCTTACCTCAATTTCCCCACCTAAGTAACAGTGAAAATAATAATAGTATCTATCTCACGGGGGAAACTATGAAGTTTAAGTAATATATTTCCATAGAGCACTTAGAACTATGACTCAACAAAGGTCACCATAAGTATTGCTATCACTGTTATAATTTTTATTATAATAAGTATTATTATAGCTACAAAGCTCTATATGATATACATATTAAGCTTTAGCTTGAAAGTTTTTAGAGAAATAAAGTTAATCTAAAAGTTCTGATTATATTTATGGTAAAGATTGGCTAGGTTCAACTAGTAAACTAGGTTCAACTATGGTAAAGATTGGCTAGATTCAACTAGTTTTCTCTTTTTCTTAGACTAAATTTTCCAGTCTCTTCTGAGGTTAGGTGTGGTCATACATCAGAGATCTATCCAATGAAATGGTATTGGAAATAATATGTATCACTCCCAGGACTGGCCCATAAAACTCCTCTCATGCCCAAGGCTTCATGATCGACACCCTTCTGCGACATGATCAACCTGAGATGGCAATGTTGGCAGCCACATCTTGAAGATGACAGAACCACAAGTTGGAAGGAGCCTTGGGTCCTTGAATTGCTGCTTGGAAGAAAGTCACTTGTCAATTTGAGACACTTGTTTTAGACTTTATCTGAGGGTAAAATAGACTTCTATTGTCTTCAAGCCCATTCATTTCTTACTTTTTTTGCTATAATACCTAGGGTTACCTCCCAGAGAAAACTATAATTCAAAAAGATACATGCACCCCTATGTTCATAACAGCACTATTTACAATAGCCAAGACATGGAAACAGCCTAAATGTCTACTGACAGATGAATGGATAAAGAAGATGTGGTACATATATACAATGGAATATCACTCAGCCATCAAAAAGAATAAAATAATGCCATTTGCAGCAACATGGACAGACCTAGAGATTATCCTACTAAGCGAAATAAGTCAGAAAGAGAAAGACAGATACCATATGATATCACTTATATGTGGGATCTAAAATATGACACAAATGACCACATCTACAAAACAGAAACAGACTCACAGATATAGAGAACAGACTTGTGGTTGCTAAGAGGGGGAGGGGGTAGGGGAGGAAAGGATTGCAAGTTTGGGATTAGCAGAGGCAAACTTTTATATACAGCGTGGATAAACAAGGAGCACAGCGAACTATGTTCAATATCCTGTAACAAACCATGATGGAGAAGAATATATATGTATATATATACATATATATATATATATATATATACACGTAACTGAGTCACTTTGCTGTACAGCAGAAATAAACACAACATTGTAAATCAACTATACTTCAATAAAATTTTAAAAAATACCTAGGTTTACCTAACTAGTACAACAATATGTTGAGCATACTGATTATTCTCTCTGATTTAAGCACCTTGCAAAACCTCTCACCAAAATAATCTTGTTGGAGTAAAAAGTCTTTGACATGATTTAAGTTAAAACAACAAACTTAAAAATTTTCATTCGTGTATCTTCCCTGTACCCTAAATATTTCTCTCACTGTATTTTGCAAGGCTTCTCCTCTTAGTTGCAAAGTGCTTTAACTCTTTGCTTGAATATTAGGTCAATATTTTACTTCTACCAGACCTGCAGTTAATTTTTTTCTTCTTGTAATTTTGATCATGAATATATACAGATGGTAGCTGTGGTTGGTGCTCAATACAATGTCCTAGAAGTAGGTATCAAATAGCTTTGTTACTAACAGGAAGTAGGATGTAAGTGGAAAACAATGACAGAAATTTGGCGCCAAAGTCCATGACACAGTGGGAAGTGCTAGTGGAAACTCTTTTGGCATTAGATAGATGGAGAAAACACGCCTTGATAAAAGTATTTCTTTTTAAATTTAGTTTTAATGGTATTTTATATATTCAGTTTCTTTGTTCCAAGTGGTATAAAGTGAGTCACAATCCCAGGAAGAGTACATAACCGAATTAGCATGACTATGACGTAACTATCTATGAACGCAAATTTGCTACACATTAATAGAAATTATGGCGATAATAACAACTCTCTAGGCTGCCTCAGAAACATGGAAGACACACCGCTAACATGGATAAAGTGCCCTTAATTGTTGAATAGGTGGGTGGTATAGTATTGTGATTTATAATAAGAAATATGTATTTGGTCTTCAACCCCATTCCTGGCACAGAGCTCCTAAAACCCTTGTAATTTCCCAAGTGATGAGAGCTATTAAGGTATCTTTTGTTGTGTTAATGAGGTGACTTTTGGACCACCCCTAAGGATGGGAGCTGGTAACCAGAAGAACCAACCAGGTGATTAGACACTTTCACCCCACCCTCCCCCCACCTCTTCTGGGAAGGGAGAGGGGCTGGTGGTCGGATTTCCAATGGCCAATGAGTTAATCAATCATGCCTCTGTTTTCACGCCTCCATAAAAACCTGAGAGGACAGGATTTGGAGAGCTTATGGGCTTATGAACACGTGGAGGTGCTAGGAGACTGGCGCACCCAGAGAGAGCACGCACGCTCCATATTCTTGCCCCATACACTGCCTTACGCATTTCTTTCACCTGGCTGTTCCTGAGTTATACCCTTTTATAATAAAAAAGGAATCTAGTACGTAAAATGTTTCTCTGAGGTCTGTGAGGCACTCTAGCAAATCAACTGAACCCAAGAAAGGGGCTGTGGGAACCTTCAATCTATAGCTGGTCAGCTGGTCAGAATCATAGGTGACAACCTGGACTTGGGATTGGTGTTGACAGTTGTATGGGGTGGGGGCAGTCTTGTAGGACTGAGCCCTTAACCTGTGGATCTGATGCTATCTTTCGGTAGATAGTGTCTAATTGAGTTGAATTATAGGACGCCCAGCTGGTGTCTGAGAATGGCTTGCTGCTGTGGGAACCCTCTCCCTCCTTCCCCTTCCCCCCACCACATAACAAACACATTGGAACTGGGTCCTTAATTCAAGCCAAGTCTCACGCATTAAAATGTAGTAATCCTGCCCTCATAAACATATAAATTATGGATGGTAGGGAGAATACTTTTATTCTTTTACTCCTCACCCACAGATGTGAATTTAATGCTGAGCCTTTGATTATTTAACTTACATCTATTAAATAAATGAAATTCTCATCCTTATTCTAAAGAGACTATATTGAAGAAGGGCAAATAATTAATATATTTTCCTAAGGACAAGACATCCTTTACTTAAAAAGTTATTTGTGTCAGTAGAATTTTATTTTCATATACTTAGCACTTTTTTCCCTATTAAGTTAAACAGGTTTAATGTTTTCTGTGTTTTTTAAGGTGTTTTCTTTTTTTTTTTTTTTTCGGTATGCGGGTCTCTCACTGCTGTGGCCTCTCCCGTTGCGGAGCACAGGCTCCGGACGCGCAGGCTCAGTGGCCATGGCTCACGGGCCCAGCCGCTCCGCGGCATGTGGGATCTTCCCAGACCGGGGCACAAACCCGTGTCGCCTGCATCGGCAGGCGGACTCTCAACCACTGCGCCACCAGGGAAGCCCAGGTGTTTTCCTTTATAATGCTCTTTCAATGGATATGCTCCAAGTCCTAAGAATCCTTCATGAATTCACATTAATTAGAAAAGTTTGCTGATGATCAAATCTGCTACACTGTGAATAAGATATTACAGTAGAAGTTATTTGTCTTAAATCTGATAATTTCATTCTAAACAAAGATAATTTTATTTCCTGTGTGATGTTTTACAGTAAAAGTCTCATGATTTCAATTTACTGTAACTCAGAACATTTCTCAGATTTTAATACGTTTCACAGTGTCTGCCAGAGTGGAAAGAATAAGAGAACTTTGGGCTGGGAAAAGAAGAGGACTTGTTTCTACCTTATAGTCGGAGAAAGTGAGGCAGACAATGACTCACGTACATGGAGAAAAATCACAAGGCAAAGCTCTGAAGAAACTGTGCCACGCTTTTCCACTAAATGCCCAAACTGTAAAGCTGCCACAGAAATACACGTATTTTCAGAGAAAAGAGGTACTCCCGTTATTTTAAATGTCTTTTAAAATAACCATTAGCTTTCATAGGAAGTCATTAATATTTTCAAAGATGCAACAGTCTAGATCAATGTCAATGAATGGACCTTCATACACATATATGATAGATATATTTTAAATTTTATTGTAGTTTTCTAGTTAAATCATATTGCTTATTGTTGCTGCAGCTCCAAGTAAAATACTCTGATTTCTTGTGCCCCACCTCCAGCATAAATAAATAAGCATTATTTTCACTTACACTGTTTTCTAGAAAGTTATTCTTAATTTATTTTTCAATTTCCCATCAGATCTGTCATGTCTATCAGATTCTCTTAAATATGAGAATTCCTAATAAACTTTGCTTTCCATCATCCTCCCCTGTCCTCCAATGGAATCCTCACTTCCACAGTGCCCTGCCCTCTTGTGTGCAACAGGATTCTGACTTTCTGGGCCTGCAGCATCAATTGTATAATTTGAGAAAAAAAATCATCCTGTAAAAGAAGACTATTTCTATGACGCGTAAAGAAGAAAAAAAAGGGTGTCACCCTAACAGCTGTAAAACTTAGCACTTTGTCTTTCCTTGTGGCTACACAATGCTAAACATCCAGATGCAGTGTCATCATTTCAGACAAGCAGCTGGGCGCCTCACAACAGGAGGAGTTTGGTAGCTGATAAACAAAGCCGCCTGACTGACTGGCTTTGCTCATTTGCATCGGGCTATTTTGACACTCTCCAGACATAATCTTTATCATAACATGCCCCAAGATGAATGTGAGGTCTGGGTCCAGTGATTGGAGGTGAGCAGGATGTGTAAAATTACTCTCATTTACTGTGAGGCCTTAACGCTGCTCATCCTAAATTCTTAGAAATTTTATACCACGTTAAAAAAAATTTCAGAGGGCTCACATCCTCGAAACAAAATTTTAACTTAATAAAATCATTCACTCTAGGACGCTCTTGCAAGGAGCATGTCTCTCAAAACTTTTCCTAACACCCATCTTGCCTTAAAAAAAAAATTAGGTGTCATATTTTGTTGGGGGCATCCAGTTAGACTGTTAGGAAACAGAAGGAATTCCTTTATTCTTATTTATTTCTACTCCAAGTTTTATTTCTCAGCATTTAGACACAGGCTGAATGAAGTAAATCATATTTACAATCATAATGGATTTTAAACACACTCTTCGCCAGAGTTTTCAACAGTAAAAAGTACAATTTAAAAAAGAATCAGGGCTTCCCTGGTGGTGCAGTGGTTGAGAGTCCGCCTGCTGATGCAGGGGACGCGGGTTCGTGCCCTGGTCCGGGAGGATCCCACATGCCGCGGAGCGGCTGGGCCTGTGAGCCATGGCCGCTGAGCCTGCGCGTCCGGAGCCTGTGCTCCACAACCGGAGAGGCCGCAACAGTGAGAGGCCCGCATACCGCAAAAAAAATAAATAAATAAAATAAAAATAATAAAAAAAATAAAAAAGAATCAGTCTTGTCAAAAAACTGTTCTCTTTCCCTGACGCAACCTCAGCAAGGGTGGTACCCTGGCCTCCTGCTTAGTCTTGTAGTAGGAAAAGGAGGTCTGAGATTTAGGTTACAGAGAGGAGGAGACGGGGCACGAGGATTAATGAAGCACATCTTCAAACAATATTTTCTGGTGTTAAAATTCTAGTTTGACAATATGTGATGGGATTGTATTCTGTTCCCACTTTGGGGGGGCAGTCTTCCTCTGAGGAACTATTTTGATCCACTTTTGTTTCACCAGTTGGACAGTCAGGAGAGCCAGAGTTTATTGTCTCTCTAGCCAGCAATGTACCTAGATAACCGACAATGAGGACAGTAACTTCCAGTAATCTTAACCCTTTTATGAGTGCAAATTGATAGCTTAACATTTTTTAAAAAGTCCATTTGGTATCTGACCTGTTAACCTTCACATGACGCCATGACATCTTAAAATCAGAGAAACTATTAGAAAATTATGTCTTAAATATGGGCCTTTGTATCTTTCACACATCCTCTTCTTCAGGGGTTATTACCTAATAATTTTTGACACTGGTGATTAAACATAAAGTTTTACATTTTATGATTCTCTTTCAAACACACAATTGCTAACATATGTATCAAGGCAAAAATTAAGCATTCTTAAAGAGTCTGTAATTATATTTGTACATTAAAATATCAACTGGGTAAAAATGAGAAACTTCAAACAAGATTTTAATCTAATTGTTTTAAAACAAAACAATTAATCAGTATTTTATCATCACTCCTAAATAACCTCATGTTTTAAAAAATAGAAAGGGACACTGATATCCTTCTTCTTATTAATTTGAGAGGTGATCATCATTAGGAAAATTCAGTTAATTATTTGATATTTTCATAACCACCTCATATCTTTCTGATTAAAGAGTAGTCCCTAATCGTTTACAACGTGATTACTACAACATTTATTATGCTATCATTTATGCCTGAGTCTTCAGAATTTGAGGCCCCTTCTCAGGGTTAAGTCAGTGTTAAACCCTTCATGTCTCAAAAGAAAAATTTCAGTGCAGATTGTTCCATATGCTGGTAGTCTGTACTCAGTGCTGAAACTTAGGGTAAGGACCTTCTGAGGTAGAAGCTTTGTTTTGGACAGAGTAGGAATTCTTTGGGCAAAGTTAACCTTCCAGAACCCCCAGCCTTCACTTTCTGCACTTCCTTCCCTTCTTGAGAATAAATAACATCCCCGGGTTCTGAGAGTCTTCAAGATTGCCTTCTACTCCACACGTTGATTGCTTTCTACTCCACACGTGGTTTGCTATGTGTATCTGCCTACTCCAAGGAAGATATTTAACGAACTCATTCATACCGAGATGTAAATGGCTCATATTAAAAAGTCACCATTTGCCCTTTGGACTAACCAAAGAACTCACTGGTAGTTAGGGATGTTCCAGCATCAGCAAGTCAGAGTAAATTCCTTTATTCAACAAAGCAAACGTATGAGCCTAACATTCTTAGCAGAGCAGAAGATAAAAAAAAAAAAAGATGAACAAGACATTTCTCCAGACTTCAACGAACTTACAATCTAGTCAGACTAATGAAACACACAAATAAATGAGATTAGATGTGTCATCTTTCTTTGAAAGGCTTTTTGCCCCACGGGTAGCTCACAAACTCCTTCTACAGGATCAGTCTTGCGTGCTAGCCTGTGTTTATCAGAGCCCTTAAAATACTTCATGTGTCTGCTGACTGCAAAACTGTGAAATCCTTGAGGCCAGTGACTTTTATTTCTGAATATCTAGCATGTCACAGTAGGTTTTAAGTAAGTGTGTGTGTTTAAATGAATGGATATATAAATATACTCATTAGCTATTCAATCACTTTGTGTTTCTGGATGCTATCTGTAGCAGGCAGTAATTGAAGCTGTCTATGGCAGAAAGAAAAGAAGACGCTGAAGAAAAGAAAAGGGGACAGCTTGCCTATAAGGCACAGGAAGAAGTGGAGAAACCTAGACAATTGCTGAGGAAGGTCGAGGGGCCCACATTCCCCTCAGAGACACAGAACTAGTGTTACACAGCTTGAAATACCTGCTCACAACTTTGATTGTGAAAGAGACGTTTACCCTATTACCAAGGGATTGAAAACACTTCTTTGGAAAAAGTAAATGCCCAAATATGTGATATAATGAGTGGCAATAAAGAGAGTATCATTCTTCAAGCCAGGCAAATAAAAAAAAAAATGAAGATCTCTGAGCTCAGAATTATAAGAGCTAATTCATTAAAAGTATTCGCAGAAAAAGACAAATACTATATAATATCACTAACGTGGTCGGAAAAACAGAACTAGTAAGGACAGAGGGTAGAATGGTGGTTACCAGGGGCTGGTGGGGGTAGGTGGCAGGCAGGGAACTGGGGAGATGTTATTCAAGGGTACAAACTTGCAATTAGTACATAAATAACTCCTGGAGATCTGAGATACAGCACGGTGACTATAGGCAACAGGACTGCATTACAGACTTCAAAGTTGAGAGGAGAATAGATCTTACTTGTTCTCATGGCTAAACAGAAATAATATGACAAGATAGAGGTGCTAAACACTATAGAGCTAACACTATGATGGTAGTTGTATTGTAATACACATATGTATCGAATCAAGACATTGTACACCTTAAACCTACACAATCTTATATGTCAATTACATCTCAATAGAAAAAAGGATTTTCTCTTATACTGTATTTGGGAAATGATCAAAGAAAATGTACCATGAAAGCCCAGACTCTAAGTTTCTCTGCTACTTTGTTCTGATGCTACTAATAGAGAAATTGGGTTTCTGAGTAATAAAACTTGCTAGCATTATTTAATTATACCATATTCAGAAATTAAAAGGAACTCCTTGATATTTTGGAACCATTCTTAGTTTAGATAATTAATTTTCTGGTGTTTTAAAAACCATTCATTATTACCAGCTATAGGGAACAAATACTCTTATTTTTTGCTCAGTGGTATTATCCGACGAGGCATCTTTTGCCAAACTACACGTATGTATCTTTATGTTTCTTTGTACACCCTATGTATACTGCCAAAGTGCTCAGGGACATCTTGCCCTTGGAATTATTCTGTTTAAAAAAATAATCTCTGATTACTCCTTAGTACTTGGTTGAGAAGATCTTGAAAAAAGTTTTTTGTTATGAACATTTTTTGAACCCTATGTATTTTATGTATTATTTAATCCTCATCACAGCCCTTCAAGTTAAATATTTTTGCTTTCTGTTATCTCTGTGTTGTAATTTAGGAAACTAAGGCTTAGACAATAAATCTTTGAAGGGGAAGGTCACATTAGTTCTTCGGTGGTACAGCCTAGGTTTAACCCTAATGTCAAATTTCATCTTCTTAGCCACAAGCTATACTGACTCCTTTGGCCTTTGGGAAGCTGCTTCAACCGAGTTACTCAGAGTACAAATATAGATCAGTTTATCTGAAGTATAGTGAATTATAAATACCTATTGGAAAAGTCAGAAAAGCATATAGAATAAAAGTATATGTTTATTCAAATAGAAGCTTAGTTTCATTATCCTTTCTAATGGATATATATTTATATATCCGGGAATATATATTGAGTACCTGAAGAAGTAGCATTATTACAACTACTGCTATTAATACTACTCCTACTACTGCTACTACTACTTCCAAAAGCCAATCATCAATGTTCAGTTGTGCTACATCGTTCTCAGATAGTTTTATAAGTGACCAGTGAGTTGAATTTTCAACTCTTATTCACGGAAGACTTAACGGCTGGTAGAAATTAACCCCTGGGGTAGTGAGGAATTTGAGCTGGCAGCTGTCTTTTCTGCTCTGCTTCTTGCCTGCCTCCATGCTTCTCTCCCTCCCTGCTAGAGACCGCTGGTTGCCTAACCCACCTCTGCTCCTCCCTTTCACCTTTGTAGGTTCACTTCCATCCAGCTAAAATACCACATTTCCATGCCTCTCTTGCAACCAGGGCGGCCATGTATTTAGGATTTGGTCACTGAAATGCATGTAGAAATGTTGTATGAGGTATTCTCGAAATCTCCTCAGACACGAGAGGGCTTGCTTGTCTTCTCTTCCTTCCTTCTACCGCTTGGAGCTCTGATATGACGACTGGGGATCAAGCAGCCACATTTTGCAATGAGGATGAAGGCTGTGCATAAGGATAGTGAATCAGGGCTTCTAAATGATTTGGAGGAGTTGCTGTTTTAGTCTAAGGCTGCTGAGGGAAATAAACGTACATCTTGTTTATGTCATGATTATTCTAGATTTTGTTTTTGCTTGTTATAAGCAGCCTGACACTAATCTTACCTGATAGTTACTAATTATCTCTATATTTTGACTTAAAAATTAGCACATATTAAATATATATGTATATATGAAAATAGTGCCCTCCTTCCTTAAGATCTAGGTAAAATTTTGGTAACAGTGCCTAACTGCTTTATGTTCTAATTTGGGTTTCTTCCCAACAGTTTCCTTTCACCACACTTTTATAAAAAGGTGGACCATTCTTGATACTTTCTTTGAAATGAGATATGAGATAATGCACGTGAAATTACTGATAAATTATGCAGTGTTACACGGAGTTTCTGGACTGTTACTTATAAGTCCCATCCTCACACACTGAAGTTTGAGAACATCTGACTGCATCCCAAAGTATAACCAGATCCTAGAGGGTAGTGAGTTAGATGTACAGGTTTGGGGACAAATTTCTCATTAGTACCTCATGAAAAGTTGTGTCAAAAGGCAAAAGAATTCTAAGTCAAATTATATTCAGGCTCTAACGGGAACCAGAAATCTTTTATTCCTATTAATTTATGATTTTGCTTATTTATGGTCTGTGTGACCCAGGGCTCTACAAGAGAGATATCTTATTAATCTACAAAATGAGCAAGTTCAATGGAGTTTAGTTATTATTTTTAATGTATCAAACAATAATACAAACAAAATTTTGGCTACCTCAAAGCCTATAAATAGGAAAAATATATACACAGGGAGTGAGTGCTGGAATCTATGAACATGTGGCTATCCAATGTTAGGTCATGAATAGAAAAGCAATGGCCTGGGACTTCCCTATAGCGGTCCAGTGCCTAAGACTTCATCTTCCAATGCAGGGGTTGTGGGTTTCAGCCCCAGTTGGGAAGCTAAGATCCCACGTGCCTCATGACCAAAAAAACCAAAAACATAAAACAGAAGCAATATTGTAATAAAATTCAATAAAGACTTAAAAAAAAAAAAAGCAATAGCCAGGTATCACCAAGAAGAAAACAAATAAGTAACTCATGTCAAAATGACAATTACTGTGACCAAATTATCAAGGACTCATTCACTGAGATGCTTCTGAATATTTAGATTTAAATTTGGAAATACGTAACTAAAAGATGTACTGTATAATGTCTACATCAGGGTCTAACTGCCAAAGAGAGAATAAAATACATCTCAGTACCTTGTTTTATCTTGGCAAAATGTAAAATGTATTTGCAAATCGTACAGGTAATTCTATTTTAAAATTTTCTTCAATAAGCTCTTTGGATTTTCACAGGAAATCCTGAATTATATTAGAAAATAAGACAGGCAGAGGGAAAATAAGAAAGGGAAGAAAGAGACCCAGGTAGCAAGAGGAAAAGAAAGAAAAGAATGTAGGATTTCTAAGAAGACATAAAATGAATGAAATTACAAAAAGTGAGCAGAGAATAAAGAATCATATGGCATATATTCTACACAAGAATATGTAACTAGTTTCGTTATTTCTAACATTACCATTTGATTCACATATTTGAGGGTTTATTTCTCTCCCTTTAGAACCAAAAACACAGATGGCAAGGGCGTTTTTACATGTTATTTTCATCACCCAGCAAGGGCTTAAAGGTTTAATGTTAAAGGAAAAAGAACAAAAGACAGGCTAATTAAATGTAAGTGGAAAAGAAGAAGAAAGAATGGGAGAAAATGTCTGCAGGAACAAACATAAGATTTTTCTCTATGACTTATCATTACTGGCCCCATATTCTTTATGGCGCTAATGCTTTCAGTACTTATTGATTTACTATACTGGTAATTATACTAAGATCGACCTGCATTTTCCTTCCCTGTATAAATGCTGAATTTGTTTAAAAGCTGGTGTGATCAGGTAACTGTAATGCCAAAATATGACACAGTGGACATAGTGAAGTTCTACTGTGTGCAAGGCTCAGTGTTGGCACTGGGGTTACAAAGAGCCCATTTAGCCTGAAGTTTTAATTTGAAGAAGCAATCACACTACTGTAGAGATTAATTATATTTTCAACAAAATTATCATGCAATGTAAAGAGAATCATAAAAATATGAACATTTGCTGTTGGGAGCTTTCAAAGAAGAGAGAGCACTTCTTATTTACCAGAATTTTTTTAAAGCACAACTGGCGTGAAAATTGCGTGACCTTCACCAAATTATCCGTGCTCGGTAAACCTCAGTTTCCTTCCTTGTAATATTTACATAATAATAAAACCTATTTCATGAGACTGTTTTTAAAGGACTAGGTAAGATATAAAGTACCCAGAACAGTGCCTGCACATAGTAAGCACTCGATAATAAATGTTAGCTCTTAACAATTTACAATTATTATAGTTATTGTTATTATTAAGCTTGAACAGGTCCTCTCAGGATTCTAATGGGACCCAAGGTACTTTCATTTTTTTGTCGCACCTAATAAATTAATAAAGAAATGACAAATAGGGTTGTTAGAGAATGGAGGTGTATTTGAAACATTCACATATAAGAAATTAAGGCTTTCACCACCAAGAAATAGAACATCTCTCTCTATTTGACCATCATTGGAGGTAAATTTGAGGGGCTTTTGTGCATGTAAAGCTCTAAGGCAAATGGCCCTCCTCCCATCCCATCAAAGGCCCTGATACTGAAAAAACGAACATAAATAAGAAGGTAGGGATGGACAGGAGGCATTTCTGGTAGAAGAAATAAAAGGAGCAGAGGTACGGAAGTAAGAAGACAGGGTGAGTTTGGGGAATATGGATTGTTTATTTTAGTTGGGGCATAGGCTGTATCTAGGAAAGAAGATAGATATTTTGGGGACACAAGGTGGTAGATCTTAAAGTATTCAATCTAGTAGGGAATGCAATCAGTTTCTTAAGTCTCTGTGTGTATGTATATGTGTGTGAGTGTGTGTGCTTGCCTGTGTATGTGTGGTCATGGTCATATAATTGAAATTATATTTTAAAGGGATTAATTTGCAATAGTATAGAGTGTGTATCTTATAGAGATGAGTGGCAGATAAACTCTCGGTCAGAGAGTTGCAGTGAGGACTTGGATATGACACTGGGAAGAAAAAGGGAGAAGTTATGAAAGAATGGTCTTGGGGATGTAGATCTACAACATTAATTTCTGCCTCACAATGGTTTACTAAGACAGTCTACTTATCTCCTATCAGTATAAAGGGCAGCCATTAGAGAGGAAAAGAAAACCAAAGAGAAAACAACAGAACCCTCAGCAAATATCCTTCCTCATTGACAGTCATTTTCACTCACAACTATCTTCCCCATTTTCCTCCTGCCCCAAAGGAAGGAGAATGGCTTTCTCTTCCATAGTTGAGTCCTTTTTCCCAGATAAACTCATTCCGCCACCCAGGAATGCAAAAATATCTTTCTATAGAAATGTCTCCACTCTAGGCCGAATCCCTTTTGCTTCTAACCTACACAGAACTTCTCAAATCCATTATCTTCTACTGCTTCTGCAACCACTCCCCTCTCCGGGTTCCTCTCCCCTAGACTTTACAGCCGCTCAAAACGTTCTCATTTTTGGTTTCTAGCTTTCTGGCCCATTCCCATCCTCTTCTGTTGAATTTTTGTTGTTTGCTTTCATCTGCTCCACCAAGGGTCCATTCTTAGGTCTTATTCTTTATTCATCCTACACACCTCATCTATGTCTATGGGTTCAGTTACCACCACTATGTTTATGATTCTCCAATATCTATCATAAGTACCATGAAATATATCCAATGGATTGCTGGGATGACTGGTGTATCCCAAATGAAACAGATTATCTTCTGTTTCCGGACTCTGTGAGACTCCATTTGAGATTCAAGACTCAGAGAAAGCAATTATATGATTTCCCAACTTGGGTAACTTTCCCAAGTCTCCACCAGGGGCTGGTGGGACGTCTGGATAGACAGTCCCACCAAGACTGCATGCATGACAAGGGGTGATGGTTCCATGTGTCCTCTCACATTTCTAAGCCTCCCTGAAGTTAAATAAGAACATGTAGCTCATTCATGTCTTATGAGCCAACGAGACATGAGAGGAAGTGACATGTCTAAGCTATCATGCCTAAGGGAAGGCAAAGAAGGGCCGCTTCAAGGCCCTCTAGCTATATCTGCCATGTGTTCCTGATGGTGTAGCTGAAAGAGGTGGAACCTTGGTTCCTGAGTGCTTGTGGGACAGTGAAGCCCTCTTTATCTGGTACAGAACATGTACCATGAACAAGAGGTAAATTTTTGAGGTTGCTTTTATTTTAACTTATCCAGACTAATATATTTCTCAAACTAAAATTGAAGCAATGTCATAAATAAAAAGAGGAATGGAAGATGAGCCAGCAAAACCGGCAAGTGCCCACTCAATCCACTGAGGCTTCCTGACCTCTCTGGAGAGAGTTAACACTTGCCTACTATGAGAACATGCAGTACTTTGGTATATACCTTAACTAGCACATGTTAAGTAGCTGTAATTTTTTGATTTTATGATATTTTTCTTTCACCAGCTGCTGACCTTGACACCTAAGAGAGAATGAGCAAATATTGGAGAGATGAAAAAAAAGAATAACTGAGTGAAAAGGGAAGAAGTGAAAGAAAGACAAATCTGAAAATCAGCTAGTCATCTCTGTTACACAGAGCACCACAGTTTTCTCTTAATGGTTTTTCCTTTTGTGCATATTCATGTTGTGATTCAATCTTTGGTAAATAACAGACACTCCAGTACACAATGGATAAGGTGCAGCCTGCTGGTCTACCTAGCCTGTAAATGTGATTTTTTTCTGCTCAGCATTTTAAAAGATCATTTTTTAAATTGAAGTATATTTGATTTAACAATATTATATTAGTTTCAGGTATAAAACATAGCAACTTGATATTTCTGTAGATTATGCTCCATAAAAAGTTATTATAAAATATAGGCTATATTCCCTGTGCTGTACGTTACATCCTTGTAACTTATATATTTTATACCTAGTAGTCTGTACCTCTTAATCCCCTTTACGCATTTTGGACTCCCAGCACCACCCCTCTCTCCTCTCTGGTAACCACTCATTCGTTCTATCTTTGAGTCTGTATTAGTTAATTTGTTCACTTGTTTTATTTTTTACATTCCACATATAAGTTAAAACATACTCAAATCAAAAACAGTATGATACTGGCACAAAAACAGAAATATAGATCAATGGAACAGGATAGAAAGTCCACAGATAAACCCACACACCTATGGTCACCTAATCTGTGACAGAGGAGGAAAGAATATAGAAGGGAGAAAAGACAGTCTCTTCAATAAGTGGTGCTGGGAAAACTGGACAGCTACATGTAAAGAATGAAATGAGAACACTCTCTAACAGCATACACAAAAATAAACTCAAAATGGATTAAAGACCTCAGTTTAAGGCCGGATACTATAAAACTTTTAGAGGAAAACATAGGCAGAACACTCTGACATAAATCACAGCAAGATCCTTTTGGATCCACCTCCTAGAGAAATGGAAATAAAAACAAAAATAAACAAATGGAACCTAATTAAACTTAAAAGCTTTTGCACAGCACAGGAAACCATAAACAAAACGAAAAGACAACCCTCAGAATGGGAGGAAATATTTGCAAACGAAGCAACTGACAAGGGATTAATCTCCAAAATATACAAACAGCTCATGCAGCTCAATATAAAAAAAATAAAAATTAAAAAATGGGGAGAGGACCTAAATAGACATTTCTCCAAAGAAGACATACAGATGGTCAAAAACCACATTAAAAAATGCTCAACATCACTAATTATTAGAGAAATGCAAATCAAAAAACTACAGTGAGGTATCACCTCACAGCAGTCAGAATAGCCATCATCAAGAAAATCTACAAACAATAAATGCTGGAGAGGATGTGGAGAAAAAGGAACCCTCCTACACTGTTGCTGGGAATGTAAATTGGTACAACCATTGTGGAGAACAGTATGGAGGTTCTTTAAGAAAACTAAATATAGAACTACCATATGATCCAGCAATCCCACTCCTGGGCATATTTCCAGGGAAAACCATAATGCGAAAAGATACAATGCATCCCAATGTTCACTGGAGCACTATGTACAGTAGCCAAGACACGGATGCAACCTTCATGCCCATCGACAGAAGAGTAGATAAAAAAGATGTGGTACATATACACAATGGAATGTTACTCAGCCATCAAAAGAATGAAATAACGCCATTTGCAGCAAGATGGTTGGACCTAGAGATTGTCATACTGAGTGAGGTAAGTCAGACAAAGACAAATATCATATGATATCATGTATATGTGGAATCTAAAAAAACGCTACAAATGAACTTATTTTCGAAACAGAAATCGAGTCACGGATGTAGACAACAAACTTATGGTTACCAGTGGGGAAAGGAGGGGGTCAGGATAAATTGGGAGATTAGGATTAACAGATACACACTACTATATGTAAAAGAGGTAACTAACAAGGACCTACTGTATAACACAGGGAACTCTGCTCAATACTCTGTAATGTCCTATGTGGGAAAAGAATCTAAAAAAGAGTGGATATATGTATATGTATAACTGATTCACTTTGCTGTACACCTGAAACTAACACAAAATTGCAAATCAACTCTAGTCCAATAAAGATTTTTTAAAAATACAGTATTTGTCTTTCTCTGTCTGACTTATTTTACTAATGGATAAAGAAGATGTGGTATGTATAGACAATGGAATGTTACTTGGCCATAAAAAAGAAAGAAATTTTGCCATTTGTGACAACATGGATGGACCTGGAGAGTGCTATGCTTAGCATCTTAAAAATTTGGATTAAATTACCATTTTTTAAATACAGGACAGTTTACCCAAGTATCTGGAATTCTAGCTCCTTTTGAAAAATTGGAACAGCTTACAACAATGAGGCCTTCCTTACTTCCTTATGGAAACAATTAGCTGGATCTGAGGAGCTTCCCACACAAAGAGAAAGTTCTTCCACTTTTAATAGTGTCCATGCAGCCTGCTTCTCCCATTCCAGATGCCTGACAGGCTTTGGTGTGCATTTTTCTCTAGGATCCCTGTAGATTCTTTAGGAAACTAAACTGTGTTTAAAAAGGCTGTCCTGGGACACCAGCACTGTTGAGGGCTGTGTTGCTGTGAGAGTTTCCCTTCCCAGATAAGAACTGATCTCTGCCTTCACATATTATGAATAAAGTGCTAAAGTTTTTTTTTTTAAAAACCATCTGAGTAAAGCATTTGTTATCTATTATGCTGTAATGGTCACTGTCTACTAAGGGTGCAGGCAACTAACTTTCACTTGGTGATTTCTTCAATTTTAGGGAAACATTTTTGATTTGGTCTGGATGTCATTTAAATGCATTGTATGAACTTCCTTTTTCTCTGAAAGAGTATAATTTGGTTCATAAATTGCAGATGGTGGAATCATGCTAAATGAATATCCTCATTGCTCAGAAAATTAATTCTTTTGACAGAATCATTCACTTAAACTGGAGTGAATATTTAACTTTATGTATTAAGAGGTTGGCATGAAGTATCAATGCCTTCATTTTCATATACTGCCTCCCTCAATAATTTCATAGTTCATTTCTCTTTTATTGAAGTTAGGGTATTTAAGCCATATTTGTAAGTTCTCATTGCCAAACATTTTCCTTTCATTCATTCTCTATTTTTTTTTTCCTTTTGGTGTGGTGTTTCTGGTTCCCCTGCATTTGCTACGTGATGGAAATGGTCATAATCAATGTACTTTTAAAAACTGACCTTAGGCTGTACAGGACAGACTAAGACAAGGGGCCCAGAGTCAGACTGGCTGGGATTTAAATCCAAGAGTGTCCATCATCTGCTGTGTGACCTTGGGCAATCAGCTAAACCTCTCTGAATAAATCTCACTTTCCTCATGTATATGGAGAAGATAATGGGTTGTTCAAAAGAAGGAAATAGGTAATATATAGTCATAGATGCATATCTCTATCCATCTATATAATACTTGGCCACTGGTATTAATATAATACTCACTGCAAATTCTATATGCTACTGCCAATTTCAACGTGCTGAGGAAAATGACCTTGCATGTATTCAAATTTTCCAGGTCAAAGCCCCTCCACCACCAGTGCCCACAAAATGGAATCCAGGTATTTTTCTACTTAAGGTCTTCCACATTCTAAACTGCTCTTTTAAATTCTCTTCCACTTACTCCAGGCCCCCTGAGTTTTGCTTTATTTTGGTTTTGCTTCTGATTATCCTATGTGCCGTCCTTCCTTTATCCCTCTGCTTTTGCCATTCTCCTTGACTACAATAATTTTCCTAATCCTCATACTTATCAGAATTCCTCTTATCCCTGAAGGTCTGGTTCAAATAACACCCTTTCTCTTAGACTCCCTCTCTCGAATGTAGGAGCCTTCATTTTGGAACTGTAAATTTCGCACTTCTATGTCATTTATCTTTTTTATAGTTTCTGTTAATGAAAGCAAATGGGGGGGGGAAGATTGTGGAGATAGAAATAGATGCCCTAAATTAGGATAAAAGAAAATACATGGATTTGAACTGTACAGGATCAGATTAAACACGGTTTAGCAGGTGCCTGGGAGTTAGTTGCCTCCAAGCAGGTCTTGGCAGTAATAGCAGGAGTCAAGGCTTAAGGCAGAGCTACCCTGGAGTGACAGTGAGGTGGATACAGGGGAAGATGGAGGAAGCAGCAAATTAGGATGAATTTTCAGGAGAGAAGCAAGAGGAAATGAGGACAAACCTAGGCTCTTGCCAACCCTTACCCTTGGTTTATTGTGTAATCAACCCCAGAATGACAGAGGGATCTGCAAACATTTTCTGTAAAGGCCCAGAAAGGAAATATTTTCAACCATATCTTCTATATTGTAACTACTCAACTCTATAGTTTTAGCACAAAAGCAGCCATAGATGATATGTAAAGAAATAGGCATGGCTATGTTCCAATAAAACTTTATTTACATAACAGGAGGCAGGCGTGATTGGGGCTGCAGTTTGTTGACCCCTATATTTACAAACAAAATATAGACCCGTGAGGGCAGGGCTGTGTCTCTCTTCTGCACCTCTGTCAGTATAATTCTGATATATTTTATACATTCAATAAAGATGTATTATTCATTAAGGGTGAAGATTATTTGTGGCATAACGCATCTCATTTATAATCTATGTATGTTAATCCACTCTGATACCTGGAACGTCTTCCTCCATTGCCATATTTGTGTTGACATTTACTATTTTGGGGGTGACAGTTTTACTTCCTAAATGTGTTCTCCTCCTACATTTTCTGAATGTTTCATTAGTTAAAAATAATATAATTCTCTTTATTTGAGTTTTATAAAAGTGCTTCTTCTGATGATTTTAATTTCCAAAGACTGAAATATAAATGAACATTATTTATTAACTTTAAAAGAGGAACAAAAGACCATCAACTTATGTACCAACTAACTCCAACCGACTAATAACTGTTGCCCATAATTTTCTGATGATATGACATAAAGTTATAAATCCCAGGGATTGGAAAGCAGTAACTGATTGATGTTGTCTGTCATGGGTGGGTGAAGAGGTAGTGGTGATAACATTCAAATTGCATATCTGGCAACCGTGATCCAAATAGCATAAGAAATTCTATTGAACTACAAAAAATGTATTTATATTTATATTCTGTGAGTATGTGCTTATGTTTGAAAGAGAGTCATCAAATTATTAACTAGGGTTATCTGGATGACACATGATACCATTTTTGATTTTGACTTTTAGAGATTTTCTAAATGTTCTACAGTGGAAAATGTTACTTTGGGGATTTCTGCTTCTGATAGTATTGTGGACTAGAAACCCAGAAGGGCCTAAGATAATGTACATCTAGTATATTTTTAATGCATTGCTTGACTCTCAGGAATGTTAGGGAAATAAGCTAATTAACTAAGCTATTTGATCTCATTAGGGCGAGAGAAGTCCTGGAAGTAAATGTCACACCAATTCTGGGGCCAGGAGGCTTAACTGTGGGCTGCTACTGTCGATGAGGCTAAACCTCTGATTCCTGCATTAAGCTAAAAAACTGAAAAATGCTAAAGTGGTCCTAGGTTAAAACTGAAAACTCCCTCTAGAATAATGAATCTCAAGTGTAAGCCATTAGTAATTCTATAGGCCAAATTCAACAAAATTTTAGTACATAATAAAAGGAATATCACCAAACAAAAAAAGAAATATGGCATAAGTGACAGCACAAACAATGAGGTTTAAGTCCCCAGCTGGAGAGTATAGCTAATGGAATTATCAAACATAGAATATACAGTAGTGATCTAGTATAAGTTTAAATAAATAAGAAGTAGAGTAAAATATGAGCAAGCAACAAAAGGTTATCAATAACGACCAACCAAACTGAATTTTAGAAATAAGAAAGGTAACTGTCGGGACTTCCCTGGTGGCGCAGTGGTTAAGACTCCGTGCTCCCAATGCAGGGAGCTTGGGTTCGATCCCTGGTCAGGAAACTAGATCCCACACGCATGCCACAACTAAGAGTTCGCATGCCACAACTAAGGGGCCCGCCTGCCATAACTAAGACCCTGCGCAACCAAATAAATAAATATTTTTAAAAAAGAAAAAAAGAAAGGTAACTGTTGAAAATTAAATTCAATAGATGGATTATATAATAGATTAGACACTGTCAAAGTGAGAACCAGGGAAATGAAAGACAGATCCAAATAAACTACTCAAACATATTACAGTGAGACACAGATGCAAAATGTGAGAGGTTAAGATATATGGACAATAGAATTAGAAGGTTGAGTATAGTTTCAGTACAGACTAGTGATAATGGTGGAGAAGAGAAAATGTCTGAGACCTTACTACAACTTATGAAAGATATGAGCTCACAGATACAAAAAGCACAATACATAAAGTGCAGAGATTAAAAAAGAAATACTAGACAACTGTGGTGAAACTATAGAACACAAAGTCAAAAGAAAACATCTTAAAAGAAGCTCAAGAGAAAGAACAGGTCAAATGAATGCAAATTAGACTGAGGTCTCAGCAGGAACAACAGAAGCAAGAAGGTGAATTATATTCAGTTCTGAGAGAAAATCACTGTGAAACTAGAATTGTGAACCCAGCAAAACTATCTTTTAAGAAAAAAAAAAGTGAAATGAGAGCAGACTGATTCCATGGAGGAGTTTATTTGAAATTGTATTTCTTCTTTAAATAAAACTGGTGGCTTCATTTTAGCCTGGAATTTTCTTTGATGGAAGTTTTATTTACATATTCAACCTTTAAAATAGATAGAATTTCTCCTTGTATAACAACACAATAGTTGTGTTTTTCTGAGAATTTAAAAATTTAATCTAAAGTTTCAAATTTATAAGCATATGATTTTTCAAAATATTCTGTTATTGTCTTTTGAGATACACAGTGATATTTATCTTTTAATTTCTGACATTGATTATTTGTTCCTTCTCATTTTTTTGTTGTTCTGATTTGTTGAGGCTTTATCAACTATGTTTTTTTACTTTTAATCTTTGGGCCAGTTGAGACTATTTTATTTTTTTTTCTTTTTAAGTTCATTTCTGCTCTTAGCTTTATTCTTTCTCTGACTTTCTTTTGTTTTAAGTTGTAATTACTTTTCTCATTCCTTGAGATGGGTACTCAGAATGGACGACACATCTTTATGATGTTCTAACATATATGATCTAACTTGGTACTTTACAAAATCAGTCCTTGGACCGGCAGCATTAACATTACCCAGGAACTTGTTAGAAATGCAATTTCTTGGGCCTAACCACAAATCTATTAAAATCAGAATCCTGATGGATAGGACTCAGCAATCTGTATTCTAGTAAGTTTGCATTTAAAAACAGAACATTGTTCATAACAGTTAATTACTGTATAAGTAGACAATTAGATTAAAACTAGGCTAAAAACAGTACATGCACATGAAATAGTTCTTTTTCTATCAGAGAAAATTATTACAGAAATACATCCTGAACTAAATTTGGCTAAGAAAACCACACCAACATCAACAACAAAAACAAAGCAAAAACAAACCACACCCAACACAAAATTCCTACTGAAGTTGAATGGCTGATCACTCTAATATTACATGAGAAGATTCATAATTCACAATCATAATTTAATCCAATCCTGCTTTCTCATACCAAATGATCTTCCTCCTAAACAATGGAAAAGAAACGTTCTTAACCATTGTGCTGTACTTCAAGTTACATAAAAGAAACTTCCTCATTACAATCAGGCACTACGTTCCTTACGGGTAATACTCAAGAAGCAAAATTTTAAGCTATTTCATCAAATTATTAAAAAAATAATTTTGACTAAACACTAACAAAAGAAAAAAAAAGCCACCAGTAACATTATCTCAAACAGATGGTTTCAAATAGTTGCAATGTTATTCTCTGCATGTTTCACTAGCTCCTGAAGTAATATATAAATTCATAAATATAAAGAAAAAAGCAAGCAGGCAAATTAGATATAGTACTGAACTTCACTTACAGTTGGTGTGGAGATTGCTGTGTTTTCAAAAGAAATGTCCACAACCAACAGCACATTATGCATTGCTAGATTTAACTTTCAATCATCATGAAGAAGAAAATATGCCAGAACAGCAATACCAGTAGATAAAGATGAAACATTCTGGTCACTTGAACTTCAGACAAGAGGATACCAGTGAGAGAAAATTATATATGGAATCCTGAAATCCTATTCAAATCTACAGCAAAAAAACTGTAATTCACCTATGACCACTGTGTAATTCAGGCCGAAAACTACTTGTTTCATTATTAAACCGTACTTGATTATCGATAATTCCTATCAAGATATTTTGTCAGTATGCCTAAATTCACAACTTTTTAACTTTTCACCAGGAAACCCAATGAGTTTATACTTCCATATGGAAAAAAAATCTGATCAAGACTTGAAATATAACAAATACTATTTTACTTTTTAAGCTCAAATAAAGCAAAAGAAATTCCCAAATCTGTAAATTGTTCCTACTGTAACTACAACTGTTGAAATTTTGTCAATCAGTTCAGAAATAGATATTTTCTCTTTTCTTAATCAAATCACTGAAGACTGAGTCATATTTCCCTTTTTCACTTCTTCCTTTAAAAAGTCTTCCCTTAAAATAGTTCTGAGACATTGAAAGGGGATAAATAATGGAGGAAAAGTAAGAAAGCAAAATTATCAGGATGACCTACAAAATGTAAACAAGTTTTGAACTTATGGAGAAAAGTCTAAACCCCATAAGTGCCATATGTCACCAATTACTAAGAAGATTATTACAATCAAACTTCTATGCACAGGAATTATATAATATTTTATACTTAAATCAGTAAGTCATTATAATTTCTACATACTTGACTTTATGGCGGGGATGACAATATTTTTATTTGAGATTCTACGGATGTCTTTTTCCATTATGTACATAGAAAATATGAATATTTTACACATTGTACAAGTCCTATTAATATTGTCTTAGAGTCAGTGCATATTTTGAAGTAAAATAAAGGAATTTATCAAGTGTCTTTGTTCATTTGTGCCTTAGTTATTAAGTGAATATGCCCTAAGTAGATCTAAGTAATAACTTTTCTTATTCTTTTTATTCATATAAGTTTTATGACAAATAAGTTTCTACTATACATATTGATTTTTATTTGCCAAGTTTCTGCAGAATGAAGAAACTCCTAGAAAGATAACAACTTATACAAGTGACCTTTACTACTGTATAAATCCATTCTATCTAAAGAACTCACTATATATGGGAATACAGTATGGAGACTGGTTTAAAATTCACCAATAATAGTTTCACTGATAGAATATTTTGGTTGTGAAGAATACCAGCTGACATAGTGAGTGTAAACCATGTTAAATGTTCAAGTGTTAGCTTTGAGAAGGGATAATAATCTGCGTCCTAAATTCTATGTCAAGAGTAACAATGGCAAGGAGGGAATGAAATAGAAAGTAAACCAAGTGTTTAAAACAGAACAGAAACCAAGGAAAACAATGTGAGATATCAAGGCAAATAAGTTAAGTGTAAATAGTGACTATGGTGGAGGGAAGTGTCTTACTGATGGTCTCTTCCTCGTTCTTTGTCTACGTCATCAGGTGGAGGAAACTGTAGTTGCAAGCTGTTCATGCATTGCAGAGGTGTGTGTACACAGCGGTAAATGTATCTCATGGCAATGATGACCAGTCAGAACCTCAGGGCTAAGTATTTTATGCTCAAGTGGAGATATTTCTGCCAGCTACATGTTCTTGATGATATCATACCCTAAATGTTACTTGAAAGCCTATCACAGTCTGTGGACTTTATTTTCTTCCAAGATGGACAATTGTGTGAGTTGTTATCAATGTTATAATAAAGACACTGAGACTTGAGATTTTTTAAAAAATTCTTAAAATAGGGCTTCCCTGGTGGCGCAGTGGTTGAGAGTCCGCCTGCCGATGCAGGGGACATGGGTTCGTGCCCCGGTCTGGGAAGATCCCACATGCCGCGGAGCGGCTGGGCCCGTGAGCCATGGCCGCTGAGCCTGCGCGTCCGGAGCCTGTGCTCCGCAACGGGAGAGGCCACAACAGTGAGAGGCCCGCGTACAGCAAAAAAAAAAAAAAAAAACTTAAAATATAAAACAGAAGTATGCTACTAAACCTGCAAGCCTTACTTCTCTTCAGTCGTGACATGTCGTTTGTAAAGAAACAGAGATAGGAAATAAAAAAAAAAATTCACTGTTGATAAAAGAAAGAGGACTAGATTTGGAGTCGGAATAACTTTCTTCTGTTTTTGAGCAAGTTCTTTAAATTTTCTGCCCCTTAGATTTCTTATTTGTAAAATTAGAATAAGGATATGAGTCAGTATATGTGAAAAACATCTTAGGAACTATAAACTGATACAAACAAAAGTTATCATTGATATACTATGTTAAGCCTCTCTTGGTATTCATACATTATTTAAAAAATAGTAATTAATGCTTAAAAAGTCATAATATACAACATTATTTTAAAACTTTCTAGTTACCTCTCAATACTTTCTTTTTCTTATTTTCAAGGATTTATTTTTGATACCAGAGATCATTTTTATTTGATTAATTGAATATGTTTGAGTTAAAGAAAATTTGAGAGAAAAAAATTAAGAATGCCATACATTTTTAACTTCCATTAATAAATTTTTAAAAAGCAGCTTAACTTATATTCACTCAAATATTTTTGAGGGCTGAGCATTGTTCAAAATGTTCAACACACAGTGGTGAACATGATATGGCTCCCTCCCTTGTGGATCTCACGGTCTCCTAGAGGAGACTAGCTTTTAATCATAATAACCACAAAAATTACAATAGAAACACAGTCTAATGGAGAAAGATCTACTTTACATTTAGTCTAGTGGGTGATACATTAAGAAAGGCTGGTTCATTTATCTGCTTACTCTGTACAAAGCACTATCTTACTATGTGCCTATTCCATAAAGCCTCACCTTCTACAGTGCATTTGTGGAGTAGCAGATGGAAAATCTAGGATGTCAGTGGACTTCTAGGAGGAATTTGGTTTTGGGTGTTAATTAGGATGAAAGCACCCTTACCTATCCATTCATCAATAGATACATTTTACATCAACAAACCATATGTAATTTATGCATACTTCCCCAAATGCTCAGAATTTATAAGGAGTTAAAGTAATTGAATCATTCTTTACCATAGGACATATAGTAAGGCTTTCTATATTGGATGGATTGGGGCATGAAAGTCATGGGTTTCCTCATCAAAATGTGTTTGGGGATAACAAAATTCATTCTAGGGGAAAGAAAATAAATAACTTGGCATTTTATCCTAATTTTGTTGTACTAAAAATTGCTAAAATAGTATAGATTTCATGGGCATTACCTTGTATAGTTCTTTGCATATTAAATGAAAATGTTGATCCCCTATTTTGGTATGTGTGTGAACAAGAAGAGGTACTGATAAAAACATCTCAGTTCATTGCAAATATAAACAGTAAAAAACAGCATGTGCAAAGATTAAACAATATCCTATGTAAGCAAAAATCACTCTTTATTTCTTATCATGTTATGACATAAGGAGAGAAAAAATGTTTTGATTTAAAAATCTGTCAGCTATCATGTAATTTAATATGTAGTGACATATACTGCTAAAAGGTATATATTAACATTAAAGACCTAAACTCCAATGATTAATATTATAGTGATGACAGAATGAGAGTGCCTAATTTTAATCCACTGTTTATCTATGTGGGGTAATTTATAGATCACTCGACATGTTTTAATAGTAGACATAAAAAGATATCCTCTAATACCCACTTGCTTTCAAGATCTGACATTTGCAATTACAAATAACAAAGAAATACCAGGGGTTGCCTTCATTGGATATGTATACAAATAGCTAGTCATCCCATACACAGTTTATAAAAAGTGATCTATTAATAACAAAACTGCTCCAAAGACCCAGAGTCTCTTAATATTCTAGTTGAATATCAAAAGGTTGACTTAAAATGAGGCCAGAAACACAAAGAGTGGACAACACATTGATCTGCCTGCCAAATATAGTTTTACCATCATAAATCTCAGGCTGACAACTGCACAAAGCTTTCTTCACCCAAACACTGCCAAGTAAGGGAGTTTATTCACTGATTGGCTGATAGTCACCATGACAACTGATGCCACAATTAGACAAGTACAATCCCACTTTCAAACATGCACACAATTCATTAATTCAGCAGGACTTTGTTGACGATACATTATGAGGGAAATATTTAATACTATTCAGAGACTGATATATTTGCCTCTTATCTAAGGTAAAATAAATTATAAGAAGTGATGAAAACAGCCATTTAATTAGACCAAAGTAAGTTTGACAAGCAATTCGATGAATTTAAATGTTTTTTTAATAATTTAATATTTTTTAATAATTGCAGGTGTCTCATTCTGTAAACTGAATGACTACTGAATTAACCTTCAAGTTATTTTCCTATGGGCCCTTTTAAAAAAGAGGTTGGAAAGAATATGATTCCAATTTTCTACATACTAAATAAGATAACAACAAATATTTCTTTGGCACTTGAGAGGAAATAATTTTACTCAATGTTGAGTGATTATTGAATTTAACAGATATCCATCTGTAGGAACTCAAATGAAAACTGCAAAAGGAATAATTTCCTCATCCTTTGTCTACACAGGAACCATATTTGCCAGAGATGGGTCCTAAGACAGACTGACCATGTAGATTCAGAATTTAAATTCTAATAAGAGTAGCCTAATGAGGAGTCTAATGTAAGGGAAAATTGTGTTTATCAACTTTTACTTAATTTTATCTCCGCCAGTCTTATCAACCAAACTCCTGGAAGGGAAATGCTGACATTTCAAAATTCATTTCCTCATACTGTGATCCAATGGGTGTGTGAAAATGCAGTTAATGAATTAAAATCTTTTATACATGTGTTTAAGGTTTGTGTTTCTCTTTATTTATGTCTGAAAGAATACACAGTGAAAGGTGTGGAAGGCTAGATACCAAATTGTTAATAAGGCTTGTAATTCAGAGATGTGGGTTAGGGGATGGTGGGGAAATACTTTTTCTTTATATATATTTTTAGTAATTGATTTCATGACAGTGAGGTTTAATTTTTAACTTTAGTACAAAATCCAATAAATTACTGAAAAAGTGATCATGATATCATTAAAAATCAGGACACCAAAGTACTGTTTAATATAATCTCATTTTATTATATATGCACTGTATATATCAATGCACATCTGTGTGTGTGTGGTGTGTGTATATGTGTGTAAAATGGAAAAAAGGACTGTAAGAATGTACTCTAATTATCTGCCATTGATTATCCCTGGATAGTGGGATTATTTTTTATTTTCTTCTTTTTACTTATTTGTATGGTTTACAATGAGAATGATTTAATTCTTTTATTAAGAAGGGTTATTATGCTATAATCA
Organism: Grampus griseus; assembly: GCF_964374135.1. Taxonomy (NCBI): domain Eukaryota; kingdom Metazoa; phylum Chordata; class Mammalia; order Artiodactyla; family Delphinidae; genus Grampus; species Grampus griseus. The sequence continues at coordinate 84,459,766 of NC_139004.1, read as the reverse complement.
ATAAAAATGAGTAAATGAAACATCTGCTTTTTACCTTCTATGTATAACACTCACTGTTAGGAACTAAAGGAGATGCAAAGAAGAGTGTCTGTCTTCAAGATCATAACAATTTAATGGAGAAACAAGGTGTAAGTATGAAAAGTTATAATACACTGTATGAAGAATACAGATAATGATTGTATAGCAGTTCAGAGGAATCATCGTATACCTTTTTAAAGATATACATTTGCCATATTTATACTATCATTTTTGGTAAAGTGTAAAGACTAAATTATTTGATTCATGTATAATCTGAATATACATTTAAAAAATAACCACCAAAATTGAATTTGTGTAGGCAATAGAGGAAGAAATGTAATTTCAAAACCACTTAGAAGCAGGACAACAATTTTTCAGAAAAGAATTCAAGCCATTCCTTAAGAAAAAAAGACTGTCTCAATGGGCCAAGTTTAGAAATACTGAAATACAAAATAATTCACCTTATTCTTTGACTCTGGATGAAGCTATTTTTAAAAGAATGGCTCAGCCTTTAATGAGGTTGTATAAATTAACACCCATATTTGCTATCAGTCTGCATGCTTTTATCCAACCAGAGGTTCTCCTCCAGGACTTTGAGTTCTGAACTAATGACACAGAGTATGGCGATACGTGAAGTTATATTTGTGAATGGTGTTGGAGAGCTCTAATTGGTTTTGGTGTGAATGTTCTTTGCTGTTGGACCACTTAGAGGGTTGCAGCTTTATGCCTGCATTTCAAGAATTGTCCTCCTGGCTGCCATTAATTTTTGTGAGCCCTTTAGAGCCTGCCAATAAATTCTATTTTTGCCCAAGATTTACCAGAATCAGTTTCTGTTGCTTGCAGCTAAGAATCCTAACTGACACAACTGCTACGTCTCAAGTTGTATGGTGCCCAAATGACAGCATATAGAACACCTAAGTTCCACATGCTTGTAAGTTCCATATGGCTTATATGTGGTCAGATTTCAGGAGAATACATGTACCATTGGTTTAAAATTTATACTGTGCCTAAAAAAATTTCAGAATGCATAAAATTGATGATATTAATTAAAAATAAAATCCCAGAGGTTTCTTTTTCAGAAAGCTGTGTGATTTTTCTTCAATGGGAAGATCTATATAAAGGGTTTCAATTCTTAAATTTCTTGTAAGTTCATTTTTATAACATTTTCCCCTTAGATCAGCAACTCAGAAGACAGAGTTAGCTTTTTGCAATTGGCAAATATTTTGATGTAATAATGAAGGAGAAACAAAACCTTTACTTTGAATGTAGAGACACTCTAACTTGCTTGGCTTGTGGTATCCTGAAAAATACTGCCTCAAAAATATTGCCCATCCTCTGCACGCCTTCCAGATACTTCCTTTTGTCATCTTATGTTTAAACTCACGAGTGTTTAAGGTTAATACTTTATGAGTCAACAGTCGGAAAAATAGCCCTCCAGCTCATCCTTTTTTTCTCTTGCTAAACACTTATTCTGGTTCAAAACTGGAGTGTCTCAGACACCATGTAAAAAAATGATACCTGTCTTTTTCTTGATGTCCTGTACTTTGTTTTAGGAAGCCAGTGAAGGGCATTAAACAGTAATCCTTGTTTACTTTCTTGTATTTTGCCTTAACTGGACCTTACTTCATGTAAAGTAGTTTATAGAGTGAAACTGATTCAATAGCAAAAAATGAGAACAAAATAAAAACACCTCTTCTGCTTGCTAATGGGATTCACTTGGGCTAGTCACTGACTTTCTCTGAGCCTCACTTGTCTCAGTTTTAAATAGAGAATTAATACCTGACCTTTCCTACATTAAAAAGTTGTTGTAAGACTCAGATGAGGTAATTATGTATGTGACAGCACTTTATAAATTAAAAAGTATTTAAAAAAATAAGGAGCTTCCCTGATGACGCAGTGGTTGAGAATCTGCCTGCCAATGCCGGGGACACGAGCCCAGGGTTCGAGCCCTGGTCTGGGAAGATCCCACATGCCATGGAGCAACTAGGCCCTTGAGCCACAGCTACCGAGCCTGCGCGTCTGCAGCTTGTGCTCTGCAACAAGAGAGGCCGCGACAGTGAGAGGCCCGCGCACCGCGATGAAGAGTGGCCCCCGCTTGCTGCAACTAGAGAAAGCCCTCGCACAGAAACGAAGACCCAATACAGGCATAAATAAATAAATAGATAGATAGATAGATAGATAGATAAGGCTGATGTTCAAATAGGCATAGACAACACTGTGCAAGGCCACCCTTGTCTGAGCAATTTAACAATTCCCACAAAAGAGAATGCTTAAATGAAAAAATATTTACCTTTACCGAGAATAAAAGGAATGTACTTTCAAACAACAAAGAGATTACCACTTTTACTTAAAAAGAGAAATGTTTACAAGATAAGTTTACCCAGTGCCAGTAAGACTAGGCTGAAATTGGGACTCATTTAATGCACGTAAGTTGGTAACAAACAATTTGGTAACATGTTTGTTGAGTCTTAAACATTTTGTACCATTTACCCACTTATTTTGTTCACCCAGAATCACTACAAATGCTTTGCAATGTGGTTATTTATAACAGCAAAAAGTGAAAACAAACTAAATGACCAACAATAGAAGAACAGTTCAGCAAATTTTATTATGTTGACACAATGGACAGCCACACAATGATGCCATTAAATTATGCTTTCAGAAATTTTCAATAAGCTAGGGGAAATAGCTCTGAAATATTTTATTGGCTGTATTATACATTATGTACCTGTGTATGTGTGAGCATGTTATAAATTAAATAAAAAGGGAAGGATGTAATATTGATATATGGTATAATTTCAAAAACTTTAAATGTGTCAAAAAAAATCACACTTCAACTAGAACTAACACATAAAAATATTAACAGTTTGTCTCTGAGTGTTGGCATTATGGGAGCTTTATTGTTCTATTCCTCTTGATTTTTTAGATTTTCTATATTAAGCTTTTTTTTTTTTTTTTTTTTGCAATCAGAAATTTAGAATTAGTCATCAGGATCATGACATATAATCAGGGTAAAACAAGATGGCTTCATGTCTTAAATCTTTGGCTTACTTAAAAAGAACAATGATACTTTAAGGACTTTTTGAAATGTAACTGTATCCACTCAGCTTCCACACAGCTGGCTCTCTTCTTGACTGTCCCTTACTCAACACACCCAGAGAGCATACAGAATTGCCATGGTTGGCACTGAGCTTTCTGACAGTCCAAAGACTCCTGCTTTCATGGAAGTCTTGGGAATTGCTGTACTTCTTTAAAAATAAGTCTGGAAAAGTTCCTAGTTTATACATCTTTGCATCTAATTTATATTTCAGAGGAGACAATCTAACTGCAAGCTACCCAGGAGGCTCTCTGCTTTCATGCCTCCCCATGGGAAGAGGTCTACCTAAGAGACATGGGTGTTGTGAAGAGATAACACCATTATAGTTCAGCCCCTGGATGCAAGGTGTCCAATTCAGTCCTACCATATCATTCCTCAGGGGGAAAACATTCACTGGCTATCATAACTGGCATGACATCACAGGCACAGAGGAGAGGGGGAGAGGGAGAGAGGGAGGAAGGGAGGGAGGGAGGGAGGGAGGGAGGGGGAGGGGGGGAGAGAGAGAGAGAGAGAGAGAGAGAGATGGCACAAAACAGACTCTTTTATCTACTTGTGACATATGTAAACTAGCAGTCCAGAATAAATTCTTCATAATATTCATTGTCTGGTAGTCACACAATTTCACTGAATTCAATGCTGCGTAGTTTATTTTTCTATTTCTGGCTTGAAGCAGAATAGTAATGTCTGTGTGTCTTCCAGAAATTCAGAGATTATTTTCAAATTATGTTATTGTCTATTTTGTAGAACATACACATTCAAAAAATAGCGCTACATTAGTCATACCAAGAATCTCGCCAAGAAATCTGTTTAAGTGGTAAAATTATTATAAGAAGAAATCTATTAAGAAAATTTGCATTTCCTGCTTAGGGTTACTAATCAATATCAAATCAATATCCAGGACCATCAAACCATGGCACTGGAAAGTGGGCCACATCAACAAATGGAACACTCAATCTCTTCCTGTTCTTAAGGCTCACTTGCAGAGACATTTCCACAATGTTCTTTGCCAACTAAGTAAACGGTGGAGACAAAAAGGTGGGTTCAACTCCCAAATTTTAGAGGAATAACAATTAAAGAAGTGATCAGGTTGGATGGCAGGGACAAAGCTGGGATAACGAACGGTACAAAGGAAACATTTTCATTTTGGGTGGACAATGGCAGATCATTAGAGAAGTTTAACAATGACTTTCCAACGTGAAAGAGTTGTTGGGTCTATGATAATCAAATGAGATGCATATAATAGGAAAGAGTAATGCAAATAACTGGGGCCAATTAAATGGAGCCAGTAACTCCTTTATTGTAGCTTTTAGGACATGGGAGAATTGAAAAGTTTTGCAGTCAGATACCTAAATGTTGGCAGGAGAAAATAAAAAATGGTGGAGGTGGCAGACAGTGAGAAATTCTGTAATTTTCTAAGTGAATTTGGAATGCAACAAAAAGGCCTTTCTGTGCTGGCATAGTAAGTTTTGTTCCAAATGTTTAAACTTGAGGTTGCAAACCTAAAATCCAGGGCGGGGTGGGGGGGGGCAAGGTGGGGATGTAAACAAGAGATAGAGGCTATACGTGCGAGAATAAGGAACTGTGGGGAACATGGTGCACCAGAAGAAGGATGCATCCTCCAGCTAGAGGGCCAGTCCCTACTTGGCTGGAAATTGTCGCCATGCAAAAGCATCACCCTGACGTGATTTTTAAGAGAAGCTGAAAAGCAGGAATATACATGAATTTTAATGGTATTTAAAACAGTGGACTGTGGGCCACAGTTTTTAACTTCCAGCTTAAAGATAGAAAAGACATTTCTGAATAACATTTTAGTCATTTAAAAAAATGAGGTAACTGGTATGGAAGAGTGACCGTAATATATTGTTTCATGCAAAAACAGTTGCAATTCAAAATATATCGAGTGGTTCCACCTTGTAAAAAACTGTGTATGCAATTATGGGAGATGCAGAACAAACTATTAGCACAGGTTAGGGAATGGAGAATACCTACATAGATGTATGCAGTTCGCTTTTTCCCAACATGCATCACGTGTGATTACCAAATTTCACTGATTCTAAAATATATTTTTTACATATCACAAAAATACATTTTTTCACATTTCTCAAAATTGAGATGAGTCTTATAATTACAGCTCTCAACAGTACATAAAATAATGGTGTGTTCTACCTTCAATGCATCTTAGGTTCAGTAAAACATGACTGAAAAAGTTAAAAGCACAAAATTTAAAAAGATAATTCATTTAACTCTATTTCTTTTGACATCTGATGCCTGAGGAAAATAATCTGGTACTTATGTTTCTCGGAATTTAACTGATTATTGAAAAAACAATAATAATCAGATAGAAACTGGAAAGTCAGTTACCCTCTTGGTTGACTACACATGATGCCACATTTCTGTATATTGGAATGTATATCTGACATATTTCACTTTTAATTTTAATGGCTGAGGTGTCAAGAATCAAAACCCAAACTCTTCCAGTGACCCACACAATCTCAGGAACAGATTTTGGTACATATACAAATTCTTGCTTCTGAAGAAGTTATGGCCCAAACTGTTAAAGACTCTAATTGTCAGAACCTCTCATCACCCCAGTAAGCAAAAAGATCTTTATTGCAGGTTTAAGATCAGAGGTGTTATGTGCTCCACGTGGCTAACGGCATCACGGAGCTGGGCAGTTGCACTCAGCGCCAGCCGAAGCATCCACGGGGTCTAGGGTCTGTCATACTGTGAGAAGAAATTATGAATAATTCCTAGGAAATGCTTAATGAATAATTTCTTCCCCCTCATATGTGCCATTATAGCCTAGACCCTAAAGAAATTTCTAATAAAAGTGTATTACATTCTCTTTTCTTCATTAGGAACTACAATATATATGCCATTGATGTCAGGGGAGTTCAGCATAAATTCGCAATGAGGTACATTGTGCAAGGTATCACAACAGCCAATATGAAAGTACAACACACCCAGATCTAGTGATGTGATATATTTTTTTTATGCTGTAGACCATGAAATTATAGAATCTCCCATAGTTCTGACATATTATTTCTCCTCTTAAATCATTATAATCACCAGCCCCATCTCATGCCTCAATCTCTAAATGATAATGGAAGCAGAATCACAGTATAATCAAGGAAGCTCTCAAGTTCCATTTTCAGAAAAATATGATACTCACCCTCACTAAGTAGAATTCTTCATTAATTAATTGTGTCATTGATGGCATTATGTTACCCTCCACCAAGTTTCTGAAAATCTTACTTTATGGAACCATAAGGATCAGAATCTGTGGAAAGTACTATATGAATAAATAGTCATATTATAGTCAAACAGGAACAATGGTCTGAAGAGACTCTTTAAAAATGCCTCAGTCCTCCCTGTTTTCAGGAAATGGTTCATTCTCCTGTGTCCTGAACGCATGGACTGAATTTTGGCCCCTAGACTTTTAATGAATGATGCCATGGAGAGGCTCATGGGAGGGACACGTACTGGAGACTATACAAGAGGCGGATTGTATGAACTTCACCCTCCCCATCCCCTGCATTCTCAACATGACTACCTTAGTCTAGGCTATTATCAGCTCACTCCTCAACTGTGGCTTAGGTATCAATGGAGCAAACTCATATAATGCTTCTAGATTAATTACAGAGCAATGGGATACAAAAGTGTAGAAGAGTGGTCCCTGGCCACAGCAGGTATATAATAAATATCTGTTAAATCAGTGATTTTTAGACATTGGAAATATAATACATGCTCATTTGAAAAAAAGAGAAAAAGAAGGAAGTGTAACCCTGTTGAATGTCACTCCATCCCATAATCTCTTCCTCCTTTATAGGCACTACTTCCAGTCATGTGTACAGTTGTGATTCTGTCCAGTATACACACATACATACGAATATATGCACACCTCATTCTATAACCCGTTTTCATCTTCGTAACGAAGGTGACATCTTTCTAAGTATAGAGGTCTGCTTCATCAACTGCAGTGGTTGTATATACTATTCTACATTCCTCATCTGATCCCCTACTGATGTTCGTAACAATTGATTCCAGTGATGCACTATTGTAAACAATGAACAACTTGTACATTACGAAATACTTGAGCTTTTGTTGGAAGATGAGTTTACCCCCACTTCTGTCCCATCTTCATCGGACCTCCTTTCCCTCCTAAGTATATAAATTCGATCCATCTTGGATGAAATTTTCTCCTGACTGCTCAAAGACACAGTCTTTCATAGCAGATAAGAGCTTTGGTTTTGGAGTTAGACACCTGTGTGGTTGAATCCCAGATGTGCAGTTTACTACCTGGCTGGCCAAACCTCCTTGAGTCTTGGTACCCCAAAGCTCATCACGTTATGGGAGGATTAGAAAATGAGACGCGTGAGAAGCATTTACTGCAGTTCCTGGCACATAGAAATTCTCTCTATTGAAGAGGTTGCTATTGCAGAAGCAGCTTCTACTACAAAATGGCTTGTTAGGGGACCGGATAATAGCACAGTAGAGCAATACCTTAGAAAAAAGTAATTTTTTCACCAAGTAGGAATTAACCCTGTCTGCCAACCACCTGTACCAAAGGACAGTACACCACCAGGTGAATTTGAGGACAGTATCCTATGCTAGGAGACTGTAATCATTATTAATACACAATGAGTACTATATATATAATTTCCCCCTATTTCTTTACTTTTATCCTAATTTACAGTCCAGGAAACTGAGGGTCAATGAGAATTTTTAAATCATATTTGTCTGACTTCTAAGCCACTGCTTTCAGTTAAAATGCTAACCTGTTTTCTATGTTATCAACTTGTAAAAAAGAACACCTTACAGGAAAATGTGAAAAAAGTGCAAATTTTATATTTATAAAAAGTAAAATGAGGGCTTCCCTGGTGGCGCAGTGGTTGAGAGTCCGCCTGCCGATGCAGGGGACACGGGTTCGTGCCCCGGTCCGGGAGGATCCCACATGCCGCAGAGCGGCTGGGCCCGTGAGCCATGGCCACTGAGCCTGCGCGTCCGGAGCCTGTGCTCCGCAACGGGAGAGGCCACAGCAGTGAGAGGCCCGCGTACCGCAAAAAAAAAAAAAAAAAAAAAAAAAAAAGTAAAATGATTACTGGGCTTTGTAAGAACTTTTCAGAGGTATAATTCACGCATTTGAGTACTGTGTTTTAGAATTTCCTGTTGAATAGGTTAGTAACTTCATAGTAATGCTCATCCCTTAATACATATCTGTTGACAGCCTACCATGTGCCAGGTCTTGTTCTGAGCCCTGGGGATAGGGCGTAATGCTATAAATCAGGGATTATCAACCTCTGCACTATTGGCATTTAGGGCCAGAGAGTTCTTTGTTGTAAGGACTGCACTGTGCACTGTAGGATATTGAGCCGCATCCCTGGTTTCCACCAGCTAGATGCCAGCAGTCCCTTCTGCTTTTGTTGTGAGAATCAACGATGTCTCCAGACATTTACAAATGTCCCCTCAGGAGCAAAATCATCCCTGCTAAGAACCACCACTCTAAACCATATGGTCAAGCTCCACACAGGCTCAAGCAGGCTTGGTTATGATCACACTTTCCATACCTTGCTTTGATTTAAACTTCTGTATACAAATTACACACACGTTTACTTATATATATATATATATATCCTTGCATCCACCATAGCACCAAATGCAGCCTTGGCCCCTCACTGACTACGTAAATATTTGTTGACTCAAAGGGCACTGTGGTTTTGTAGTCAGTTCTCTATCAAGTGGTTCAAATCACTACTTTATTGCACAACCTGTGGTATATACATTAGACAAGATATTTACAGCCTACGATAATCTCAGAAATGAAAAACAAATTAAACTTCTTACTTTGTAAAGTTTGTGCTATATCCCACACCAGTGAATTTATTTATCGTTACACTTTAAATATTTGTATTAGAATGTGTCTGTAGAGCTCCCCTACTCAGCATTCATGCAGAAGAAATGATGAACCATTCAATAATTCAAAAAATAAAAGCTACTTTCTCAGGATAAATTTTCTTGTCCAGATGCTGGATGGCACTGATTGATGCCCGCCTGCTGTCCCTGTTTAGACAGCTCAAAATTTAAGGCCATTCTGTGGCCTCTGCCGTGTCATTCCTAGTTCTAAATTCCTGAACAGACGCCATTTCACTTACATGGTTGTGCCGTCTGTCTTCAGAAACCTCTGCTTCCCTTACTGCCCACAATTCATGGCCATCTTTCTCTTCTGACTCTGCGTAGTCAAAGGAGTAGAATGTGGCCAGGAATGGTTGCTACATCCCTGTTTAACTTAAGGCCGAATGATAAAAGCCAAGAAGGAAAAACTCCTGTTAAAGTGTGGCAAAGGAAAAGTACATTATTCATTATTGGCTAGTCGGAGAGGTCCCTTGTGGTATTTTACACAACTCCTGAGTACCCAGATTATCGCACACCCAGTGCACAGGATTCCCATTTGACATACTTGATAATAATTCCTATCTGGAAATTACACAAGAACTATAATGAGACACCATTACCCAACAGCTACTTGCCTAACTGATTGCATTAGTGAGGTGTAAATCAATAAATGGTGATTAATGAGGTTACATTTCATTTGTGTTAATTCAGTGGTGCTCAATAAAATAAACCTTGTTGCTTATACTAGTTACAATAGAAACGCAGCCGTAAAAATGTTTCTCTTTCTTGTTTTACTAACGTTCTCTTTTATGATTTGTCTAGTTGTCTGGGTTTTGCTTGCTTGTTTGTTGTTTTGTTTTGTTTTTGCCTTAGCAACCCAGAAAGGAAAAGAACAGTGATTATTAGAAGGTAGGAAAATGTGCCATACTGAGGTCACACCACGGTCCTTCACTACAGTCAAATAGGTAAAGGTATACTAACAAGAATGCCTGGCTTCCCTGAGCACCTGCTACGCGTAAGACACTGCTCAAAGAGCTTGGCGTGCCTTGTATCCTTCAATTCTCACAACAGCCATCTGAGATCATGTGAAAGGCACTCCACTGCATCAAGTCATTATAGAAAAGGAAATGAAAACCACAAGATGACACTCCAACCTGTCAGAATGGCTAACATTTTTTTTTAAAAGGCAATGCTAACCATCATTGGTGATATGGTGAATGACTAGAAGTCTCCTATGCTGTTAGTGGGAGAATCATTTGGTATAACCACAGTGGAAAGTTGTTTAGCAGATTTACTAAAGTGAAATCTGGAAAAAACCATAATTCGAAAAGATACACGCATGCCAACGTTCATTGCAGCACTACTGACAATAGCCAAGACGTGGAAGCAACCTAAATGTCCGTCGACAGAGGAATGGATAAAGAAGATGTGGTGTATATATACAATAGAATATTACTCAGCCAACAAAAAGAATGAAACAATGTCATTTGCAGCAACATGGATGGACCTAGAGATGATCATGCTAAGTGCAGTAAGTCAGACAAACATCATGTGGTATCGCTTATATGTGGAATCTAACAAAATGATACAAATGAACTTATTTACAAAACAAAAACAGACTCACATACTTAGAAAACAAACTTACGGTCACCAAAGGGGAAAGGTGCAGGAGGGAGGGATAAATAGGGGTTTGGGATTAACATATACACACTACTCTATATAAAACAGATAAACAAGGACCTACTGTATAGCACAGGGAACTTTATTCAATATTCTGCAATGACCTATATGGGAAAGAATCCAAGAAAGAGTGGATATATGTATATATAAAATTGATTCACTTTACTGTACACCTGAAACTAATACAACATTAGAAATCAACTATACTCCAATAAAAATTTTAAAAAAGAAAAAATGGAATGGCAGAGACAGTTCATTCATTTCTCAAGCAACCCTTTTACAGGTTAAATTTTAATCTAGATTTGAATTGCTTTACTAATATAACACTGATTAAACATGAGAAAATCAAGAACAAAAGAAAGAATAAAATAAATCCCCAGTAATCCAAGGTATGCAAACCAAATTCATTTCTTAAGTACACTTTTACACACACATACACACAATTTCTTAAGCCCTCCAGGCTTTCTAAAAATTTTAGCATGATGGATATCTTGGAGTTAATTGAAGAAATAGTTTAAAATGCATGTTGATATATGCTGGGAGCTGAAACAAATGATAGTGACACAAGTGGCTTAGAATTTCAAAGCATGTTATAAGACAATACTTCCTATGTTCTATACATACACCAGTGGAAAATACCATTCTTTTCACCCAAGGTACTACTTATGATTATTGCATGACAGCCTAGAAAGTTTAAAATTTAAAATTTTATTTAAATTTCAATTTAAAATTTTATTTAACTTTATCCTACATGATTATTCTTATAAAAACTTGTTTTACAGAATTCTGCTTTGCCAGAGTGAAGTTGCTAGCTAGTGTTGTATATGTACAAGAAATTTTAGCCTCAGTTATTAGTATATGTATTAATTGCACCTTACATTAAATGACCAGAGACTATCCTATACTTTGACAAACCATTTAGAGGAAAGCCTTGAAACAGCTGTTCATACGTGGTAACATAAATAGTATGTCATATACTAAAATTTAAAACATTTGTCTCATGTTGCCTAGATTTTAAGGTTCCTGAAAATCTGGATCGTGAGAGTATGTTTCTGAGTAGGATGTAGTAGGTTACTGCAGATGGGTATTTGCACTGACAATGAGACAAAGCTGCATAAATTGCAATAGTCATGTTTTCACAGGCATCAGAAAGCAACAAAGACCAGATTGACTACAGTGTAAGTGAGAGGAGAACCAGTAGGTGGTGAGTTGATGAGTGAGATGAGTGTTGGTGTTTTTCCTGGGGGTATTTGTCATACTGGGCACAGGATGAGATCTTGGTGCAAGCAGATGGTCATTACAGAAAGAAGGAGCAAAGTTTTTAGTGGTATAGTGAAGCCAGAATAATACAGTTTGGAGACTTGAGGGCTTTCAACCAGACAGTCCAATTCTATCAATATATGAACTGATCAATCTAAGGTTGTGTGAAAGGCTAAAGAAATAGACTAAAAGATTCCAGAAGGCAGAATGAAAAATTCCACAGTCTTGCAGACTTAGGAAATAAAGACCTTCTGGGGGAGAAGGCCTGAAAACAAATTGAGCAACACATGAGAAACCTTAAAGGAGGGATGAATTAGCTCCAAAGATTTGCAGTTAATGTTACTTGGGTCCGTTTACTGATTCTAGATTCATCTGAAGTTGAGGGACAAGGGGGATGAGAAACTATGATCTTTTGATATTTGTGTGGGACTGACACCTAGGGTTGGACACTTAGAGGCCTCCACTATGTGGCCTTAATACATTTACTCAATTTTGAAGCTGCATGAGGTAAACGATCAAAGAGCTAAACTGAAACTGAGGTTGGAAAAGTTACAACTCAGTCCCAATACAGCACAATCCCTGATTTCATTTAGCCAATCAGTCCTTCACACTATCAGCTTAAGCAGAGGGAAGAGGAGAACTCCTTCGTGGAAGTTAACAATGCTTGAAGTCTCTACAGTATTTTATACACAATGTCTTACATACAGTCAAAAATGCTTCAACACAAGAAGTGGAACGGCCATAATCAACAACCAAGTGCAAAACTAGACAACAGAAACAAACCCATGGATAATCCTGATGCTGATATTAGCCAACCAAGTCTTTAAAATAGCTATGATTAATGTGCTCAAAGAAACAGAGAAAAAGACGAACAAAATAAAGGATGGAGAAATACACAACACATATTTGATTTTATAAAAACCGACTCAAACGAACAGTTTAGCATTAAAAATACAACATCTCGGGCTGGTGGCGCAGTGGTTGAGAGTCCGCCTGCCGATGCAGGGGACGCGGGTTCGTGCCCCAGTCCGGGAAGATCCCACATGCCGCGGAGCGGCTGGGCCCGTGAGCCATGGCTGCTGAGCCTGCGCGTCCGGAGCCTGTGCTCCGCAACGGGAGATGCCACACCAGTGAGAGGCCCGCGTACCGCAAAAAAAAAAAAAAAAAAAAAAAAACTGAATTTAGTAACTTGGAGGAGGGGTTTAACAAAGCAGAAGATAGGATTGGTAAACTAATAACAGGTCAGTAAAAGACATTCCATCTGAAACTCAGCAAGAATAAAGGATAGAAAGAAGAAAAAAGAGCAAAAGAGACATGTAAGACACTCAAGAGTACTATCATATGTGGAACTGGTCCCAGAAGGGGAGGAAAAAGACAATGGAAAAGTTCCCAAACAAATAAAAGACTTTAACATACGTATGCAAGAAGCTTAGAGAACCCTAAACACATTTTAAAAATCCAAAAGATTGCAAGAATCAGGGAGGGCAGGATCATACTCCAGCCAGCCTTGTATCTTGTGAGATGGGGGGGTCCAAGCACAGAAAAGATGCTTAAAAAACCTTTGTTGAAGTAATTACTTCCTGCGCAGCTTCACACTACTGTCATTATTTTTTCAAATATTTCTGTAGAAACTTCACAACATGATTAAAGCTATGAATCAATTACCTTCTAGAATTGTGAATGTTCTTATGAAAAGGGACCTTAGGAATCCTCTAGTAAATAGTTTCAAATTGAACTTTGCTGATTCCCAAGGCTTTGATTTAGCTCCATTAAAGAGGGCCATAATGGGAAAGAAAGATATTGTACAGAAGAGCTCTGAGCCACCCATCCCTGCTTTATACAAAGTTTCCCTGCTTTTATCTGTTTTACTGGTTTGCACTCACATTTCATTTGAAAAAAAAATTCTTCATATAAAAAATGATTGTAGAATCATGAATCTATTGCACGCCCCCCACCCCTTTATATAACAGACAATAAAATTGAAGGCTGGAGAGACAATGTGACCTTCTCAAGGTTACATTGCTAATTAATGGCAGAACAGGGACCAGACGAAATGTCTCCTGAATTCTGTGTTCACGGCCTTTTCTAATACATCACACCTCTTCTCCTCATCCAAGAATTTATGCAAAAAAGGGTACTTTTGCAAAATAATCATTAAGACCATCGTACTTTCTACCTTGTTATTTGAATATTTGTTCTGAGCTATAAACCCATTATTTTGCTTTCATTGCAAAACAGACAATTTCATCTCATTGTTCCTTCCACTCTTTTTCTCTATTTCCATAATCTCTTTCTCTTTTTATCCTCCACGTTATCTTATACTTGCTTGAATGATGTGGCCATACCTTGTACCATATGGATATGGTTATGGCCATCTTAATTCATGGTAATACTATACTTCCTGATCTCCTTTTTAGTTTCAAGTCTAGCTCAAGACCTACTTATTCTAAACCTTTTCTGAAAGCATTATAGGGTGGTCATTTGTCACTTAAAATTTCCCCAGCATTAAACATTTATTTTTGTACTTGCCCTTATAATTGTCTTAAAAATAACAACTATTTTCAAAAACTAATTACATAGGCACAATAAATAACTGGACAAAATTCAAAATTTACAGAAGGATACAGAGTGATAAAAAAGTTGTCATCCCATCTCTGTTCTCTACACAACAAATTCATCTCTTCAGGGATAACAAGTATTCTTGTGTGCACCTGTAGTGATAGTCTATGCATATGGAAGCACATATGTATTTTACTGGTTTTGTTTTTACAGAAATGGGAGTACACTACAACACTGATCTGCACCTTGCTGTTTTCATTTAACAATGTTCTTAGACGTAACTCCATATTTGTACTCAAAGAGATGCTTCGTTTTTCTAATGGCTGCATAGTACTCCACTGTATGAATGTACTGAAATACATTTACTGCATCCTCTACACTTAGGTTGTTTCCACGATTTTCCATGATTTTTATATAGCAAGCAGTGCTGCAGTAAGTAAACTGCATTTTGCCCATATGTGAGAATGCCCTAGAAATGAAATAATGTGCATTTCTGGGATAGATATTGCTAAATTGTTTTCCAAGCAGATCATAAATTATCTTCTACTCTTACAACGCTTATAACAAGTTATACTTAAACCTTTGCTAACAAGTTCGTCATAAAACTTTAAAAAATTTTTACCAGTACGCTAAATGGCATCTCATTAACTTGCCTTTATCTCATAAATGCTCATCTACGAGCATTTCTCAAACATTTTAGTGTCAACTGTATTTCCTTTTCTTTTGTCCATTTTCCTATTATGTTGTACATTTTAAATTAATTTGTAATAATATTATACCTATTAAAATTTAGTCCTTTACTGTGATATGAGTAAGAAAAGTATTTGTCTTTTGACATTTTTATGATATTCTTCTGCTGTGTGGATTTTTTTCACGTTTATGCAACAGCTTTTATCATTTTTAAATGTGGATTCTGAGGTTTTGATCACACATAGAAAGGCCTTCCTCTCACTCATACTAAGATGCTATAAATATTTTTAAAAGACCTTGTTTTCTTTAGTATGTTAATGATTTCATTTTGCAATTTTTCTTTTTTTTTTTTTTTCTGCGGTACGCGGGCCTCTCACTGCTGTGGCTTCTCCCGTTGCGGAGCACAGGCTCCGGACGCGCAGGCTCCACGGCATATGGGATCCTCCCGGACCGGGGCACAACCCCGCGTCCCCTGCATCGGCAGGCGGACTCTCAACCACTGCACCACCAGGGAAGCCCTCATTTTGCAAATTTTAATCTGATCAATCTAGAATTTATTTTGCTGTAAGCTATGAGGTAGGGATACATCTTAATTTTTTTCCAGACACTATGCTGAATTTTAAGCGATTTTCTCTATTTTACCATAACTTTTCTAACAGGATGTAACTTAAGGTCAGAGACCTTTTCTTCTTATTTTTAATAACTGGCACAATACCGAGCATGAATTTATCTCCAGTAAATTCTTATAAAACTGAAATGATAAAGGCTGCATAGTACTATAATAATAATATACATATTATACACAGTACCATAATAATCACCTTCAATAAAATATGTGGATGTTAGATCAATTTCATCTTTTATTTCTTTTTAAGCTCAAATGAATAATCTAATTGATTCAATTTCTTTTTTTCTTTCTAGCTTATACTGTTGGAATACCTATTTTCACATACAAATTGCCTTCTCAAATGTGAATAATGCACTGCTATTTGTATTTGTTATTTTCTCATCAGTGTTATATATTTTAAACACAGAACGTAAGTCACTGTCAATAGCTTGTAAAAATTAGTCAAAAACTGGAAAGTCAATATAGGACAAAGCAAATCACATAAATTCTCTCAGAAAATGTAGAAAACATTTTTTGTTTTATTTCCATGCTCTTGTTACATCCTCGGTATTCTCTCTGATATGTATACTATAAGGTGGGGTTTGGAAACCACATTAAAAAGCAAACTTTATGCGTCAGATGAATAATAAAGAAATTGTAGTAAAAAAAAATAGGCTGTAATTAGAAAAATGGCTACAGGAGTTAAAAAAGAAATGGTAGTGACCATAAGTTACTAAAGCCCCAGACAGCAGACCCAACACCCATCAATATTTTATGTATGTTTTATTTGCCTATTTATTCCACAGTTCAATAAAAATTACACGTTACTATGGTAACATGAAAAATCACAGATACCTGCTCCACTTAGAGGTATGACTTCACACTTGCTTAATGAAACACACATATCATAGGGGCTTAAGCCTTGTATTTGGTCATAATTTTTGGAAAGTGAAATTTGTTATAGAATGATCAATTAGTTATTTTTCGTATTTGTACTGATTTAGCCAAAGTGCTAGAAATATTCCATAAAAAATAAAACATAAAAAAGCATACATCTACAACAAGGTAAGTAGAATCTCTGTCTTTCTCAAAAGTCTGAAGATTTTTCTTTTTTCACACTTTTAAACACCGTCTCTGGGGCAAGGCCCACCTGTGGGTCACAAAAGATTCTCTTTAAAAGGGAAAGAGACTGATAGATTGTTTTTATTCTTACAAGGGATCAGAAGGGCAACTGTAAAAAACATAAAGCCCCACCCTTCTTGAGCAGACATATTTAAACTCTGCGGTATTTTCAGAATCCATTCCAAGGGGACTAAAAACTCCACACCAAGATTTCCTGGTACCTGCCACTGGTGCAACCAGTACCTAGTGATGTCTGCACAAGTGTCAGAGAGGTGGAGAAATCCTTCAAATCTCTTAAATGTGGAATAAAGAGGAGAATAACTTGAATTAAATTCCTGTCCCCCCTTGAAATAGACTCTGACTGTGCCTCTGTACCTGGCCCTGATTTTTGCATGAAAATATTCCTTTTGTCCCCATCTGGTGCTAGCCTTCAAAAAGGAACAGGGTTTAAAAAGCAGGAAATAATGTGAGATTTTAAGCAAACAGTTCAATATTCTTTTAGAATGCTCTCTGTATTCAAAAGCACTTTGATTTATATCTTTAGGAGTCTTTGAAACTGTACCTCTTTTAAAAGACCATCCCTGATTTTGGGTCTTTGTTCCTTTATGAGCTTTGTCCCTGATTTCTAATACAGAGACCCGAGAGGCATGTTGCTAAAGGAAGGAAAAATAATTTTTAAAAAGCCTGGCAAACTGTGTTAAATATGCTTTTGAAAATTAAGTTTAATATAAAGTTCAGTATAACCATCGCCATTGAACGTATTGTCTGTGCCAAATAACTCTTCCAATAAAAATATCCTTTGTTTTCCTGTAATATAATTAAAAGTGAGCCCAAAAGGGCAGCAATAAATCAAGGTGCACAAAAGCAGAAAAATATTATAATTAATATTTAACATAAGTTTTGATTGCTTTTAGAGTAAGTATTAAAAATATCAATTAGAATATATATTCAAAGTTTTCTTCCTTTCCCATTACACAGTGGAAGGGGCTACAAACCAAATAATACACAGTCCCTAATTAAATAAAAGACTGGAATTGAATTGAGAGTTTCTGCTGATGTCATACATAATGAGAGCACAGCTCGAGGTATGAATGAATGGCAGCCGAACCCTGAGAATGAATTACAATGTTAGCATTCAATCAGGGACTAGGTATTGTTATTTGTAATAGATGTAAAATGATTATTATTATTTTTAAATACAGACAAAGGGAAGGAAATCTGAATTCAAAAATCTGAGACTAGGAGGCAGAAAGATTAGAAAGTATGTGGTTAAAGTGAATACACTACTGGAAAATGAAATGTACAAATTTACCAGTGAATAATTGCTTTATATATTACATATGGATAAATAGCTAGGTATAACCATATCCATATCTATGTGGGCATAGATGTGTGTCGAAAGCCTCTAAATAGAATAAGACTTTCAGTTTGCAGGTACCTATTTTAAAATATTAAAAAGAAACATGATATAATGAAAGGGTAAAATGGTATATATTTAACTTATCTAAGATTGGGCATAAAATGCTAGGATTTACAGCCTCCACCAGAACATATCAAAGACTCTCTTTTAGAGTCTTATTTTCAGAGGCACATTTTAATCTCTACATATGGGGAATTAAGCATGTAAAGCCAATATGGCCAATTATTTATTGTTGAGTATCGACAACATGCTTGACTCGGCATAAGGCAGAGAAAATAACCCTAAGGGGTTTCAAACTAAAGCAGACAATGAGTTCTACCTCTTCTCTCTTTTCCCTCCTCCTACTTCTTAACTCAGATCACTATCATACAAGTGTTCAAGAACATCATTCCCTAGGGCTTCCCCGGTGGTGCAGTGGTTGAGAGTCCGCCTGTGCCCCGGTCCGGGAAGATCCCACATGCCGCGGAGCGGCTGGGCCCGTGAGCCATGGCCGCTGAGCCTGCGCGTCCGGAGCCTGTGCTCTGCAACGGGAGAGGTCACAACAGTGAGAGGCCCGCGTACCGCAAAAAAAAAGAATGTCATTCCCAGTCTTTCTACCTTTTCCTTCCCCCCAGTTTTTCTGGCCACTCCTTCTGTCTTATTGCCATGTGAATAAAATTAGACTATATACTTATACTTATGTCAGTATAAGATGCATTCCACTCTAGAATGAAAGTGTGGAAATTGTACTTAATGCACCAAGACAGACAGAAAGGCTGAACGTTTTGAGGGAAACAAGTAGGACCAGGGAGTTTTGAAAACATTTCAGAAAATTAATATGTCAAGACACAGATTGATAAAAATGAGGAAAAGTAATACAACAAAGGGATAATTCTATAGAAAAACTCCATTAGTTCTGTAGAACCAGTGTTCCCTTGTTGTAATATACATCAGTTGAAAATATTACTAGTGTAACAACTTCGCTAGCTGTGTTCGGTTATTTGTCAACGTCACCAATATGGAAAAGAGCCAGTAATAAGGAAGTAAGCAAAGGTTCCTGAGTAATCAAATGCTCTACTGTAACTGAGTAGTGAAATTCATGCCGTATGTTCTCAAACTTTAATGTGCAAGACAATCACCTTGAATAGCTGTTGAGAACAGACTCTAGACTTTAACAGTTCTCATAACTATGTGCCCTTGGATATGTTTCCTACCCTCTCCACACTTCCGTGTCTATAAAACGAGATCATAAGAGTCCCCTTCTAGCCTAAGGTTTATATTAATATATGTGGAGCTTTAGAGCAGTGTCTAGTCCATAGTAATCATTAAATAAATGTTAATTATTTATTATTATTACATGATGAAGGAAATGAAGTGGACTCCCTTCGGTTTATCTTTACTGGTTTACAAAAAAATTTATTTTGAAATAATTTCAGATTTACACAATAGCTGCAAAAAAAGCCCAAGAACTTCCCCCTCTCCTTTATGCTGCTTCTCTTAGTGGTGTCAGCTCACATAACCATAGTACAATGATCAAAATCAGGAAATTAACATAACACAATACTATTCACTAATCTAGAAATTTTATTCAAATCTTGCCAATTGTCCCACTGATGCTTTTTTTTCTCATCCAGGATCTCACACTGTATTTAGTTGTCATGTCTCCTTAATCTCTCCCAATCTGGGATAGTTCTCTAGTCTTCTCTATCTTTCATGACTTAGACATTTTGAAGAGTCTAGTGAGATTTTCTCTTTTGTTTACTTGTTTTTGAAGTATAGATGAGTGACAGTATTGCGTTAGTTTCAAGCGTACAACATAGTGATTCAGTTATTTTTTAGATTATATTCCATTATAGGTTATTATAAGATATTGAATATAATTCCCTGTGCTATACAGTAAATCTTTGCTGCTCATCTATTTTATGCATAGTAGTTTGTATCTGCTAATCTCATAATCTTAATTTGCCCCTCTCCTCCCCTTTGGTAACCATAACTTTGTTTTCTATGTCTGTGAGTCTGCTACTGTTTTGTATACAGATTCACTTGTTATTATTTTTTAGATTCCACATATAAATATAACATACAGTATTTGTCTTTCTGTTTGACTTACTTCATTAAGCATAATATTCTCTAGGTCCACCCATGTTGCTGCAAATGGTAATATATAATTCTTTTTTATGGCTGAGTAATATTCCAGTGTGTGTGTGTGTGTGTGTGTGTGTGTGTGAGATATATTCAATATATATCACATCTTCTTAACTCAATCATCTGCTGATGGGTACTTGGGTAGTTTCCATGTCTTGACTATTATAAATAATGCTGCTATAAATATTGCAGCACATGTATCTTTTCAAATTAGAATTTCCATTTTTTCCAGATATATACCCAGGAGAGAGATTGCTGGGTCATATGGTAGCTCTATTTTTAGTTTTTAAAGGAGCCTCCATACTGTTCTCCATAGTGGCTGCACCAATTCACATTCCCACCAGCAGTGTACGATGGTTCCCTTTCCTCCACACCCTCCCCAGCATTTATTATGTAGACTTTTTGATGATAGACATCCTGACGGGTGCAACGTGATACCTCACTGTGGTTTTGATTTGCATTTCTCTAATAAGTAGCAATGTTCAGTACCTTTCTGTGGGCCTGTTGGCCATCTGTATGTCTTTTTTGGAAAAATATCTATTTAGGTCTTCGCCCATTTTTTGATTGGGTTGTTTTTTCAAAATTGAGTTGTATAAGCTGTTTGTGTATTTTGGATATTAACCCTTTGTCAGTCACATTGTTTGCAAATATTTTCTCCCATTCCACAGGTTGTCTTTTCATTTTGTTGATGGCTTCCTTTGCTGTGCAAAAGCTTTTAAGTTTGATTAGGTCCCATTTGTTTATTAATGCTTTTATTTCTTTTGCCTTGGGAGACTGATCTAAGAAAATATCACTACAATTTATGTCAGAGAACACTCTGCCTATGTTCTCTTCTTTGAGTTTTATGGTGCCATGTCTTACATTTAGGTCTTTAAACCGTGGTGAGTTTGTTTCTGTATATGGTATGAGGGAGTGTCCTAATTTTGTCGATTTACACGGAGCTGTCCGGCTTTCCCAACACCACTTGCTGAAGAGACTGTCTTTTCTCCATTGTATATCCTTACATCCTTTGTCATAGATTAATTGACTGTAGGTGCGTGGGATTAGGATTTCTTTACACGAGTTTCCGATTGCTGCTGTGACAAATTACCACAAATTTAGTGGCTTAAAACAACATGAATTTATTACCTTACAGTTCTACGGGTCAAAAGCCCCAGATGAGTCCTAGAGGGCCAAATCGAGGTGTCAGCAGGGCTGTGCTCCTACTGGAGGCTCTAGAAGAGAATCTATTCCTCGTCTTTTCCAGCCTCTAGAGGCTGCCCATGTTGCTTGGCACGTGGCTGCGCATCACTCTAACTCTGCCTCTGGGATCACGTCTCCATCTCTGACTCTGACCTCCTGCCTACCTCTTATAAGACTGTGATTAAGTCAGCCCACCTGGGTGATCCAGAACACTCTTCCCATATCAAGATTCTTAACGTAAGCATATGGGCGACATCCCTTTGCCATGTAAGGTGACATATTCACAGGTTCCAGGGATAAGGATGGGGGCATTTTGGGGCACCATTATTCCATCTACCTCAGTCGCTATTCAATTTTTCTGATATCTGTTCATGTTTAAAATCAAGGTATGCATTTTTTGGCGTGACAACAGAATGGGGTGGTGTCCTCTCAGTACATTTTGCTGCTTTGCTTTTCTAAAAAAAGAGACAACTAAGAAAGATCTACAATCCCTTCATCCACCATTCTAAAACTGAAAAAGCTTTGCAAATCCATTTTTTTTCTCCTGCAAGTTTTGCATAAACTCATTTGGCAGCAAAATGTGACCCAAGTCAATAGAAGCCTATTTATAGGTTTTATTTATTCCACGTAGTGAAAGAATATTCATATATATATTTTTTGCAGAATCATTAATGTGTTTGATGGTGAGATGCTGCCCCCAGCCCTGCTCGGGGGTGGGAATGTTATATAATGTAGAGTTTTGCACTAAATTACTTTTGTGAAATCTGAAGAATTCTAAAACATATATTGCCTCAAGGGTCTCATATATAGATAATGAGCCTGTACATTTTACCACAATTTAAATAAGAAGATCGTTGTTGGAAAGAAACTATATCACATACCGCTATGACTTAGAATGTTGACTTTTGTCTGCTTGAAAAAATGCAACAAAAAGAATATACCTGTGATGTTCAAATGGTAAGAACTAAGTGAACTGCTAAAACAGCTTTTGTAATTGGTATCCTCTTCACATTGAGAAACTGATTACTACCTCAAAAAAAAGGTACCAAATTCTAAGAGTTATCTTATGTTGGTCATGTTTTATTCCAAATGAAACTACCAAGTCACAAATACCTCTGCACATCGTCTCAGCTTCAGATACTATACACAAGGATATATCATATAAACCACTATTTTAGTGACGTGATGGTTTCATTTGGAAAAACAATTATGACCGCCATAATATATATTGTAGATATATGTCATAATTCAGTTTTGACAGAATTTCTAATAATTTTAAAAGTTGAATTTCTGTCCCCATTCCTCTGAATCAGCGAAGGCCAATTTAAATGAAAAGTTAAAATTAAATACTTAATATTTTTCTAAGCTTTAAAAAAAATTTGTGGAGTCAATAATTTCAATTCTGTTAATCCTAAAATGCAACTTTGAAGAAGATTAAAGGTAATTTCATAGAAATACTAAAACTCATAGGACCGTACTGAAAAAAAATTTTTTTCAGAAAATATCACTTCTATTGTATTTTACTTTCCTTCCTCGGGCCTTGAATCAGCCATATTTCCCTAAGAAGACCTACTTTCTTTTAACAGGAATAGTATTTCAGGACCATAATGCTACTCATTGTTTCTAGACCTTTCCAGTAGAGCCAGGAAATACTATATATATATTTATATACACACACACACACAGAGATAATGGTTAAAATAGAATGCCTTATGATTTCATACTGATATTTTCAATTCAAATTCAGGGTCACAGATTTTTCTGAACCACTGGTATATCTTACATGCTGAGCATCCTGGTTTTCAAGGACACAGGGAATGACAGAATTAGAACTATCTCACAATTACTCATCGTCTTTATCTTATATTACAAACACAACTATCTTAGAATAATTATTCACTACCATCACAGATTGCATTCCTGAAAACAGTTATGTAAATTTTTTGTAATCGCTCTCCTGTTCATCATTTCTTTTAGAACTGTACTATGCCTACATGGAAAGAGCACGTAAGCTTAGTTATATATACATCCACAAAAGTCCTCTGTTGATGTCTGGTCATTTCGGTTGTCAGAAACTCCCTCAACTCTGCACAGATTCCACCAACAGGAAGATATGGTGGCTTCTGTTGTTCTGTCCTCATCCTATTGCACTTTGGGACTCGTGGTGCTATCTCGTCACTTTACGTTATTGCCAACACTGTCTACAGGGTTCTCATATGGCTCTCGAGTGGCTCTGTTGATTCTATGCAGGGACTGAGGGGCATCTAAAATGTTCCACACGACAGTTGCCATCTTTCCAAAATTCTGTCCTGAATGTTTTTGATGCATTATTTCACTTAAGTTTCACAAGCCTAGAAATCAGTCGTTCTTTAAAAAAAGAAATCAGTTTTAATGCCTCCATTTTACAATAATAAAAACAGAAGTATCAAGAATGATAAATACTTGTCTAAGATCAAATAGCTAGTTGCTGATGGAAATTCATTTGAACTCAGGTCTATCTGACTCATGAGTCCATACTCTTTGCCCAATGCCACACAGCAATAATTTCATAGGTAGCATAAACATTTCCTCAATATCAGATAAACTAGAGCCTTGTGACTTCTAAATAAAATAAACTATCAAAGGAAAATTTCAATGCACTTCAAGTTGTAACAATCTTACCTTATACCAAAAAACACTGCATGTAGAGTCATACATGCACACCATTTTCTTTTAGTAATTTTGTATAATCACCAAAGAAATTGCGATTGGCTTATTTTTTAAAAACTCCTTCATGAATGTTCTATGTTACCAGTCAATGGACTGCTTTCAGCAAGTCTTTACTAAAGACTAAGAATACGCAACATCATTTGTGGACAGAGCACAAGACAAATGGTTGGAATTCCTAAGTTTCATTCTTGATTCTGTCATCAGCGTACTGTGTGGTCTCCTGAAAGCCCCTTCAGTCATATGATTATAGACTCCTTCAACACTGACATTAATTCACTCCTGCAAAGCTAGTCTCTGGTATCTAATGTCCTTCGACATCATCTTGAGAAAATAGTTGTAGCAAATACGATAAGAGGCACATAATGGCTTATGTATCGATGACATGAAGGAGGCATGCATAATAAGGAATGGAAAATAAATTCGAAGCAAGTAGGACAATA
Source organism: Grampus griseus (assembly GCF_964374135.1). Classification (NCBI taxonomy): domain Eukaryota; kingdom Metazoa; phylum Chordata; class Mammalia; order Artiodactyla; family Delphinidae; genus Grampus; species Grampus griseus. Next base: position 84,434,966 of record NC_139004.1, on the reverse strand, counting down.
AGGGGATTGTTTCATGCTTTTCAAGAAGGAAAAAAGGCATTTTTATTTTCAAAAAGCCATTCATGGACAAGAGTTTCATCAATAAACTAATTTCTCTGATTGCATTGGTTGGAATCTGAGATGGATTTTTATACATGAGAAACTTCCGCGGAAAATAGCCTGTTTTCAGCTTCAAACCTGTGGCTTGGCAATAAAAGTGCCAAAGAAAACCCCAGGTTACTGAGGAGGAATCAATTTGAGACATACATACATTGGGATATTTTGCTTACTATGAGCTGGACACTGGATCACACGTTGAGGTGCTCAAAGTAAAACCGTAGGGACAGCAGAGAGTGGTGGGAATTCCTGGGCACTTTGGCTTCAAAGCCTTGAATTTTCATGCAGCTGCTCTGTGTATATGTAATGAGAATGAAAAGGTAAGTCCACGCTCTGAAATCTTTTCCTTCGCCCTCTCACTCTCAGAAACATATTCCTTGAAGTCTGTTTAGAAACAAATTTAGAATTATTGTGTAATGCTTTTATTACTAACATCTGTCTGCGCCAAGTTCTATAGATTATGGAAACAAATAAATCTCTCTGGTTCAGATTCTTTCAAAATGACTCAAAACCTTTATCACACTTGGGGATTTTCTATGTATTCACAGGGAGGAGACATGGAGAAGGAGACAGCCTTCTTAAGAGACACCTAAAGACAGGTGCAATGCTTTAGAGAAAGCAAAGGAGCCAGGAATCATTTGAACTGTGCCCTGTAACTCAGACGATCTGGTTACCTAGCCATCCTTAACTATCCTTCATTGTGAGCTGACATTTTAGAGGGAATTTCACCTAATAGAATGGAAGTTTCAAAGTGTTTTTATTTTAAATATGGGAGAGGGAAAAAAACAGTAATAGAATCACTTCACTTCATGAACAGGGCAAACCATGTTAATTCATTATAATCTGAGGCTAATTATGTGTGGATGACACTGAAGAGTAGTAATTATTTTAGATCCCAATCACAGTGTCTTGAAGCTATAAGACAAGCAGGGAGGAATATAACGTATACTAAGACTTCTAAATGATTCACTCACACAGTTTAGAGCCTCTATGAGGCCACTTTTCAGGATCTGAAAGTATAGATGCTCTTGGGTTGAAGTGTGGTGGGGACGCATGGGGGGATAAGACATTCTCCTAACCCCTCCCCACCCCTCAAAATCTGTCCCATCCTTTTGCACCCTGGCATTTCTTCTGTTCATTTCACTCCTTAATCTCACTTTGAAAACACTTACATCTTAACCATTTAATGGTGGAAGTTTAACATTTTCAGGGCAATGTTACAAATAAATTCCAACTTCAGCCATGTAACTGCATTAAGCCCAGAACCAACAAGTTATATGGAAGAGAACAAGCAGAACCCAAGAGTATAAGATATAAGTTTTGATGCAAATGGGAGCTTGGGTAGAGTTCTGAACATGGAATCTGCTTCTAAAGCAGCTAAAACTGTAATGTGAAGTTCCCTGGAGCCACATAATCGACAGGATGAAAGATGATGACGGTGATGATGGTGAAAGATAACACAAGAGAGGGAGAGTGATCTGTTTCCTAGATCTGTTCGTTGTTTGTAAAATCTGGTGTCCTCCACTAAAATTCTGGTATAAAATATTTCTACGGTAGATAGACATCACTGCTTTTATTGTAAAGTGGCCTTCTTTCCACTGGGACACTGCCCCTTATCCACAATGCTCTGTTATCGTGGGACTATCAGTTATAGAACGCAGTACACGTGGAGTTGAGCACATGACCCAAGAGCGATCAATTATACGACATCTCATCTTTTTGGCCACAGTGATTGATCTCAGGGCTGCCACAAGACTTAGGCAGATAGAGCTCCTTTACAGATTTAATATATGAATACTAGGAAAGACAAGTTCCTCTTCTTTCTGGATAACAAGCTATACAGAACTACTTGTTGAAGCTAGCAGCAACCTTCTTCCATGTGAGAGGATGTGGACCATCTACTAGCAAAAAAGAAGAAAGCAAACATGCGAAAAGAATTTAGCTGTGCCAAAAGTTGGTGAGAGGGCCCTGACACCATCTTTGAGCCTCTGAATCCAGCACCTCCTGAAGCCAGCTCAACATTTAACTCCTCAGTTGCATGAGGCAATCAATTTCTTCTCCAATTACTTTAGGTTTTTTTAAGATGGCTAGTTTGAGATTGCCTTTTTTTACATAAAACTAGAAGAGTTTTAACTAATAAGACATGGAAGGGAAAAACTATTTTTTTTTCCAATTGCATAGTTAAAAACCCCAAAGATAATAAAAATAATCAATGATAGTGGGTAAATTAATTTCGTATCTACTTGACTCATGTGACTATTTACCAATAACTGAAACATAAGTAGCAAATTTGCTTAATGAAACTATACGGACTGGAAAGTAATTCAACAATAACAAAAATATATATCACTAAAATATTTACATGTATTCATTCACCTGGAGTTTAGGTGACAGGTTGCTAAACTTTTTCCTTAATAGGGCTGATAGCAAATATTTTTGGCTTTGCAGGTCATACAGCCTCTGTCACAACGAATCAAATCTGCCATTAGAGCATGAAAACAGCCATAGACAATATGTTAAAAAGTAGCATGGCTGTATTCCAATAAAACTTTATTTACAAATACAAGTGGTGAGCTAGATTTGGCCCAAGAGCTGTAGTTTGCCAACCTCTATTTAGAAGATCGACTTTGGACTCTTCTCAATTCACTTCACCGTGATTTCCTGGAACAGCTACATTATACTAGGCAACATATTTGGCCCTAGAAAAGATTCAGAGCTGTGTATGGAAAAGTTCTGACCCTTAAGGAGTTTGCAACATCATAGGAAAAGAAGGCAAGTTTACCCCTAAATTATCACTCAAACCGAATATCAAGTGTTAAAAGATAAAACAAAATTATATGAAACCCCAGAGGTTATGATTAAGTCTATTGAGAGCATTTTCCCCCCAATGGCCCATAAAAATATTATTTACTCAGAGCGACACTTAATCCCATGTTATTCTTTGTTGCTATGTGACAAGGAGAGAAAAACATAATAATCGCACCCCTTTTTCTCTTTCCTTGTCCTGAAAGGTAGATCCTCTGTCCTGCTCAGCAAGAGAGAATTTTGTGTGTGTGTTGATCTGAAATTAATGGTGAAAATGCAGACTTAAAGATGAAGGTCAGTGGCTGGTGGCAATACAGCTCGACAAAAGAAAGGGCCTGAAGATACATAAGGAAAGTTTTCTTAGGTGGTAAACATTTTAGTCTGCTCTGTACACCCTGGAACTTCCCATTTCCTGTTCCAGATTTGGAACGAGACCATTGGGAACAGATTATTAGTCTAAAAAACATCTCTATTGCTTCCGAATGTTTGGAGTCAGATTTCTGCTGCTTTTGAGTGAGAACATGTGACGGAGGGCATTTTGATGGGAGGGAGAAGGCCTAGATGAAATGGATGTGAAATATATAAATGACACTGGATGTTCAGAGTCAGAAGTGTCTTTGGAAGAACAAGCAGCGGGTCCTTTTTCAAACTGTTTTCTGCAGAATCCTCATGCTTAAGAGGCTCAGGTCATGAGCAAGTGGGTGAAGACAAAAGGAAGAGTTTCTATAGGTTGGATTCTGGGACCCTAGCCCTCAGTTGAACCGGAGCTAATAGGTTTGTTTTAATCTGTCTTATGTACTAGGGTTTCAGGGAAGATAGTTGAAAAGAAAAGGGCTAAGGCTAGAAAAAGAAATGCTTCAACACTGTCAAGTTAAACCAGAGGTGTCACACAGGTTGAGTCAGAGCTGGGACTAGATCTCACAGTTAGTTCCCTTTTGACTACCCAGGATGGCTCTTTCATGTGTATTCTCAAATAAGAAGGTGAGCTGCCCGAAGACATAAAGGGAATTAAACTGGGTTCAAATGATCAGCTCTGGACTCACTTGTTATGTTTAATATTAGAATCCCTGTTATGGCAAAGTGCTCTTTCCTGCCTTTTTGCTTAGACCAAAGGGCTACACACATATTTAATGAATCAAATTGACAATGTCTGTGCCTCCTTATCTGATAAATTAAATGTCAAATTCCATCATCCTTTGGGATCCATCTCCTTGGAACTGGACATCACCTTTGCCTCTTGAATACTGCTTCTACCTTTTCAGCAAAGGGTCTCTGAAGGCTTTCCCTTTAAGAAGGGAACCAGATTGTCCTTCTTCACTGTAGTACTGAGTTTTGGGACAAATGCCTCCCGATCAATCTGGTTAGTCTCTGGGACCATATATAACTTTACTCCTTCACAGTATGGTTTGCTTTTCTCTCCTACCACATTTTCGTTCTGGCTTGCAGAATCAATTCAAGATTGATTCTTATCAATTGGTGTTTGTGCTTCTATTTGCTTCTGCATTTACTGTATAAAACTGTTCCATCTTACAGTGAACTCTGGACTACCGTGCATTGATCATTTCCACCTGAAAAATTCTCTCTGAATGTTTTTGGGTAACATTCTCTGACTCAGAGGAAGTGAAAGATGTCTACTCAATGAAATGATCTTGTTTATTTCTCTGGGCAACTACTCTGATAACACATTATTCCCTGTTAGAGAGAAATAAAGCAAGATCCCTGACCTCATCAACAAAAATGCTGCAAGAGCCATTCAAGAAGAAGATGGCTAAGAGAAGAATGGCATTGGTTAAAAAAAGAAAAAAAGACTGGAAGTGGGACGAGACATTAGATTTGGCTGTCCACAAGTTCTTACCCCTAAGATACATACCAGAGATAAAGCCTTAATGTTCAGTTCTTACTTACGTATTTTATCTACTGTTTCATTTAACAGCTGTCTTCAGCTATGCTCACCAAGAACACTAATCCAAAATCCCTTGGTAATCTCTTTAGGGTTAATGAGCAATGGCCCCCACAACTATAACAGCAACAGCATCAACAACCAATAATTTGAGAGGCTGACTGTGTTCCAGGCACTATTCTAAGCACTTTACGTTCAACATCTACTGAGGGTCAAAGGAAAAGTATCAGATCCACTCCAGCTCTCTTCAAGCTTGTCCTTTAGGCAAAGAACACAAAAAGGACAACACGGTAGTTCTACAACCTAAGATTCCATAGATCTTAGGAAAAACACAACCTATAGAAATTGAAGAGCACTGAGTTAGCCTCCAGGAAATTAACAAGCTTGAAGGAAAGTCTGCCACATTGAAGAACAGAACAGACAATGACGTACGCTTCCCTCTATTCTCTTTAAAGTATCAGGATTTTGATCAATCAACAAATTTATCAAGAATTTATTGCACTTTAATTTTCCCATATTTTATAAAACTTTTCAGAAAGCTCTGTGTGACGTGTTAACCACAAACCATTTTCTGAATTAAGGGCAGATTAGGAACGTCACAAATTAGATGACTTGGACCTTTAAGCAAAAGAGTTAAGTATGCACACAACTTCTGATGACTTTCATAGATGATCTTTCTTATCCAAAAACAGGATAACATATTTTAAGAACAAAATGCTTTCACCAACAGTCATTTGCAGTTATAACATGAAAACATTCAGATTGTAGTAGGAAATAGGAAAGTTTTAAGATTTCACTAAAAAAAAATGACTTTAAATGTTTTTTTTTTTCTTTACGTAAATATTTAGTTGCTGGCATAAAGGCTGAAGTATCAGAAGCCAGGGGGAAGGAAACTGTAACAGTTAGAAAGGTAACAATAGGCTCAAAATATAAAAAGGGCCAATTCAGCTGGTTTAAACAAAGAAAAGAAAGCACAAGAGCACACCAGTAAGTTCACCTATTATATAATTACAGGTTTTGTATACAAGTGCAGACAAGCAGACAGAATAAAAACCTCCTCTAGGAAATCCAAAATACTTGGCAGGTCTGGCCAGGTGGGATGTGATGCCGGTACCAACAACAAAAAGAAACAGACTGCAACGAGGGTTTGGCCTAAGTCTGAATTTGGCTTCTCTTTGCTAAACAGCAGTTTGCTGCAGAACTCTGGGAAACAAAGGGAACATGGAAAGTGCTAGAGAATTAAGGCATAGAGATCAGGTAACGAAAAAAAGATGTTGTCAGTCACAGGCTTTGCCAGGCAATGCTTTTGCCTTCATTTATGAGAGCAACTCACTGGAAATCTTTCAAGAACTTCGGAAGACAGGCATTTCATAAACAAAGCTCTTCATCAGAAGGCAAAGGAGGAGACAGATAGAACTGTTTGTAGAACGTGAAGCTACGGTGACTATGTACGATCCACAGATGTGTTTTGGACTCAAAGCAGCTCTGGTTTGACTGAGGGTCATGGCAAGTGATGAATCCAGATTTTGGAAATTTATGGGCAATTTATTTCCTTCCCTAGAATGCTCATCTTTCTGACCAGTTGTTTTCCATACACTGCGTTTAGTTGTTATGTAGGGCACTCAAAAGGCAATCAATCCAGCACCTCTACATCTGGGTATATCCCCAAAGGATTGAAAGCAGGGACTGCCAGAAATATTTGTATACCCATGTTTGCAGCAATACTATTCGCAGTAGCCAAAAAGCAGAGGCAACCCAAGTGTCCGGTGATGGACGGATAGATAAGCACAACAGGGTTTACATACAATGGAATATTATTCAGCCTTAAGAAGGAAGGAAGTCCTGACACATGCTACAACGTGGATGAACCCTGAGGACATTATGCTAAGTGAAATAAGCCAGTCACCAAGGGACAAAGACTGTATGATTCCTCTCAAATGAGGTTCCTACAAGAGTCAAGTTCCCGGAGACAGAAGAGAAGTCGCCAGGGGCTGGGGAGAGGGAAGAGGGGAAAGTTAGTGTTTAACGGGTAGAGTTTCAGTGTTGTGAGACAAAAACATCTGTGGATGGATGGTGGTGATGGTAACACAACAATGTGAATGTATTTAAGGCCACTGAACTATGTACTTTAAAATGCTTAAGATGCAAACTGTTACATTACGTGTCTTTTACTACAATTTTTAAACGTTCAAATATTTGGGGCATGGAGAAAAGAGGCCAATAAACGATGACAGCAGTGCCACTGAAGAAGATCCTAACACCAGCCGGAGTGCAGGACCAATTATCGACGGACTGCTCTCAAAGTGCAGCAGATGCTCTCAGTGCATTACCCATAGGCCTTTGCTGACCACTTTCTTCCATGTCGGTAAGAATTCCGGTTGCCAACAACACTAGCACCTCTCGGCCTTCTGGGTTTAGCTGCCAGAGCCTACTTCTCCTGGGTAGGCAGCAAACCAGAAGCGCCCAGGAATGAAAGCTCCTTGGGAACAGACCTCAATCCATGACTGATGGGAACTGGTGTACAAATACCCCAGTTCCCTCACCCCACCTTGAATGGGTTGGATAACTGTGCGACAGGTATTTTATACCATTTCTCAAATTTCCCCAGCAGAACTGCACTCCCATTTCCAAGAGAACTTGCTGAATAACATACCTTTATTGGCTTTCTCCCTTTACTTTCTGTTGATGGTGAATTCTAAATGTCAATGTGATTAGGCCACAGATATTTGGTCAAACATTCTAGACGTTTCTGTGAAAGTATTGTTTAAATGAGTAACTTTTTAGTAGATCAGCAGATTGAGTCAAGATTACCCTCCACAATGGGAGTGGGCCTGAACTGATCAGTTACAGCCTTTAATAGAAAAAGACTCCTCCCCCCTGCAGAGGGAATTCTGCCAGCAGACAGCCTTCAGACTTGAAATTCAACATCAGCTCTTCCCTGGGTCTCCTGTCTGCCAGCCTATCTCACAGATTTTGGATGTATAAGTCCACAGTTGTGTGACCCAGGTCCTTAAAATAAATCTCTGTCTTCCTGTCTCTGTCTACACACACGCGCACACACACGCGCACACGCACACACACACACACACACACACATTCTGTTAGTTCTGTTTCTCTGGCGAACCCTAACTAACATGCTTTTCCACTCCCGTACCAGTGTTTCCTGGGATCGATTTCCAACTCAACTATGTTTGTACTTAGTTAGTCAAGAGTTTGCTTGAACCCTTGACTTGGAGAAGTGGTTTCTGCCCCAGAACACTCTTGGTCATATATGAAGACATCTGTGGTTGTCATAACTGAGGGTGCACCCAGAGGCTGGGGACGCTTCTCAACATCCTACAACGCTCAGGGTAGCTCCCGACAACAAAGACTTAGCCAGCCCCCAACGTCCACAGTGCCAAGGCTGAACAACCTTGACTTAGAGTTGGCTTCTGGGGACACCCAAACTAAGGCAGGGACTAAAACGAGAAAGGTGGATGTTGCTGAACTCGGAAGAAATACTAGATCAGGATTATTAAAAATCTGCACACCAAACACAAAATCTTAACATTCTTGCAGATGAGAGATACAAGGCTATTAGAGGGCCAGGCTTAGAACTCCAACTGAGGGTGCCTCTTCCCTTTGCAATGGCTGTGTCACAAAACGGGAACAAAACCACTGGGATTGACCTCTGTGGTCAATCCTCACACACAGAAATCAGCACTCAAGAAAGGCCTAGCGATATGGCTGGTTGGTGGTGAACAGATTCTTCCTGGGTGTTTCTGTGCTACACTAATGTGCTAAGTGACTTGTGTCCTGGTCCCAGCCCCACCTAGCATGGAATTCAAACTCATATCTCAGCAAAAAGACCAATTATTTAACATTACTGAGCTTTGGGAACGTCCTCAAAAGGTCACCCTTGCCAAGGTTGCCCCTGTGAATTCCCTGGGCCTCACGTAATGGGTTTCTAGCTCTATGAAAAACATGACTGGTTGTCATCTGCGTTCACTCAGTTTCCTTCACTGGAACTAAGTTCTTTCTTGGCCACATTAAGAACTGACCCTGTCAACACTTCCTTATGTTCTCCAGGAAGAACGGTCACTCCCTCTCAGCCTGCATTGCCAGAAAATCTCTTTTCGGTGTTATCTGTCCAGTTCCTTGTTTTTCCTGGGAGATTCCCTTTTCTTCAGTCATCTGGACTGTTTGAGTTCTCTGGGAGTGTGACTTTAACAGGCCCGGTGAGGCGTTACAATATCTGTTCCTCTCTATCTGTGTGTTGTTCATTTTCAGACAATCCAATTGCAGAGCTTGCCTTGGCGTCTTTGATAATGGGGCTGGTTCCAGGGCAAAAAAAGTGGGGCTAGCAGTTGGTGAGAAAATAAGTGAGAATCAAAGAGAAGACTCCAAGAAAACGTTTCTGGCTGCTTCACTAATGTTTGGATTAATTTGATGGAGAGATATTCTTGGAGACTTTTGATTATTAATGTGCCTAATTCTACAGCTTCTATGTAGGTAGTGGCTTCTTCTATAGAGTGGGATCCCATGAAGATTCACAGGGCTGGGATCGATGTTAGTTCAGCCTCTTGTCCCAAGTAACATGTTGACCAGACGTCCGTGATTAAAGCTGCAATTGTACCACTGCCAAAGCCAGACTCTATTCTGGGGCTGTAATAATAGCTTCTGTACCACCTGAATCTATTCCAACGTGAGAATAGCACAGAAGAATATCAGAACCTGGAGTTTTATAGATACAGTTTGAAAAACGATATGAGAGGGAAACAGTCAAACATTACAATTAGCTTTGAAAACTTTGAGCTGAGACGCTTGTGTACTGAAAACCAATTGGTTTGAATTCTAATTTTACCTCTGTTATGAATTACAGCCTTGGAAGGGTTATTTAATTCTACTGGACCTTAGTTTCCTCCACTGTCAAATAAGGGAGTGGGCAGGACTGGGTCCAAGAGCCTCCCGGCTCCTGCATCCTATGATATCTTAGCAAAGATGGGCAAATCAGATTTCACATCATAAATATTGTTTGCATAGAATTAGTTAGCCTATTCTCCAACCACTCAATCAATGGCAAAAACATTGCTGATAGAGAAAAATAATGGAAGAGATGATTTTGCACACATGGGGTTGATTTGGGATTGAATCAATGAATACCTTGTGAAAAAAAGGTTAGATAAACAGGTTTTATAAGCCAGTAAAATATACTAAAGTCTATGAAAAATGACTGGCATGACTGTATGTGGGAAGGGGAAAGCTTTTAGGGGAGGTATCCTCTGTCATCAGATGTTCCACGATTTACCATGCAGAACTGTCTACAATGACACAATTTGAGATCCAGAGAGCAGGGAGTAGTATATATGAATATAAACTGTTCTATGTTAAAAGGATAAATTGGTCATTGTCTTAATTAGGATGCTCCCCCAGGCAGACCCTAGGATAAGGATTATGGTGCAGGTCGTTTATTCAGGAGGTGATGCCAGGAAGCAGAAGAGGGGGAGTGGGAAAAGTGAGACACGGAAGAGAGAAAAGCCAAGAGGGAGCATGAATAAGCAGGTTGGAAACTAGCGCTCAATCACACTGGTGCTATTCTGAGGAAATGTGTAAGAATGATATTCATAACTGACCCAGAAGGACAGGAGGCAATGGGCATTTATCCACTCATCCCCATTTCCTTTGGGCTGAAGGCTGTTCTACAGGGTAATCCTGGATTCTATCTATCTGCTGCCTTGTTCTGTTACCCTCTCACAGCTTCAGAGAAAGCAAAATGGAGGAAGCCTCAGCCCTATTGCTCGTGGGACACTGGGGAGTAGAGGGAACTGTCCGCCATAGCTGCCTTGAAATCAGCTGGGTCAACTAGACATGACAAGGTGCATCACAAGTGCCACATTTATTTTAATCAGATATAGTATATTTTCACATTTCAGCTAAGGGGAAAGAAGTGCATGTGCTAAAACATTTTTAAGCATATTGTAATAGTTAAGATGGGGACTTGAAAAAAATTACCTTTAATACCAAGTTAGAGACATCTTTCAAGGAAGTGGGCTTGGAGAAGAGGGGTGGAAGGTGCCCATGGGTGGATGGGGGTTCCTGTACTGAACACTGTGGCCAGCAGTTGAGTTCAATAGTCCAAGCTTCTGTATTCCTTATTATGTCATGACTATACCAGCACTGAGAGCCAGAAAAGCATGAGTCAGCACCAAACAGCTGATTGCTTACCTTTTCACCCCTTCCTTCTAGTCCATATATTTTCCCCTCTGGATTTGAAACACATGAAAAGAGGGAGAGACAGTAAAGGACTTTAGAAAGCCAGAAGTCCTACTCTTTGTACACCTTTATTTAGTATTGGGCAATCCTACCTGCTGAAGAATAAACTTAAGAAGCTTTGATTTGGAGTTTGATATTCCAACCTGCTAACCTCCAGAAGAGGACAGAGGGAAGATTTTATCCAGTTGACTATAAAAGGAATAGCTCATAACTTCATTGGCTAATTGAGGTCTTTTTGATTCAACCATCAGGGTTCCCCCTCAAGCTCAGATTAAAAAAGGGGGATTTATTTTAATGATACAACACAGATATGGAGAGATTCAAACAAAGCACATCCGGGCTTCACAAGGACTAGAATCAGAAACTGAAAGCTCAGCAATGAAATCTTTCTCCATTTATTAGGGGCTGTGGTTTTCTCTCGCTCTGTTTCTCTCCCTCCCTCCCTCCCTCTCTCCTTCTCTCGCTCTCTCTCTCTCTCTCTCTCTCTCTCTCTCTCTCTCTCTCACACACACACACACACACTTCTCTCCCATCCCCCACCTCCGCCCCCCAACTTCCTCTTTTTTTTAAAATTAATTAATTTATTTATTTTTGGCTGCGTTGGGTCTTCGTTGCTGTGCGTGGGCTTTCTCTATAGTTGCAGTGCGCGGGCTTCTCACTGCAGTGGCTTCCCTTGTTGCGGAGCACGGGCTCTAGGGTGCGGGCTTCAGTAGTTGTGGCTCGTGGGCTCTAGAGCGCAGGCTCAGTAGTTGTGGTGCACGGGCTTAGTTGCTCCGCAGCTAAGCGGCTCGAACCCGTGTCCCCTGCACTGGCAGGCGGTTTCTTAACCACTGCACCACGAGGGAAGTCACTCCTCTACTGACTCTTATTCTAGTGCCTCAAATAACCTTCACTCATAACCTTCCAGTTCTAGTAACCCTTTCCAATCAAGAATTTCCTGTTTCTCTAACACCAAGTTCCCAAGAGAAGAATCCATTGGAACCGCTCCAATTCACACTAGACCAGACAGGTCATAAATTGTTAGAAACTATACAGTTAGGCCAAGTTCCCATCTTTTGTTCAATCAGCTGTTGCAAGGGCCAGGGTCACAGAGACCACACACACTCAATAGGGCTGTGGGCAGGACTGGTCCCCACAGAAGAGGGCATGTGTAAGGTAAGCAGTAAATCACATAGCTAGGGCTTCCAGAATAGCCTACTGGAAAGTGAAGGAATAAGTTACATAATTTTCTATACCACTGTAATTTATTGATTGATATACTTTAAAACAAATTTAACTAGTACTACTTTGAATTCACAATCCATCATTTACCTATGAGATCTAAGTAAGTAAAATAACCTTTTGGGGCCTCACTTCTATCTTCCACAAGTGGCAGAAATAATATTTATCACCAGATCAAGGGTTGGCAAACTGGGACGTGTGGGGCAATTCCTGCCAGCTGCCTGTTTTTGTAAATAAAGTTTTATTGGAACACAGTCATGCCCATTTGTTTATATATTATAAGGTAACAATGGCAGAGCTGAGTAGTTGGGACAGAGACCTTATGTCCCATACAGCCTAAAATACTTACTATCTGCTCTGGACTGAATTGTGTCCCTCCCAAATTCAAATATTGAAGCCCTAGCTCTCCCACAGGTTGGTAGAGGTGGGACCTTTGGGAGGTAATTAGGGTTAGCCAAGGTGATGAGGGTGGGACTTTCATAATGAGATTAGTGCCCTTATAAGAAGAGATCTCCCTCTCCATGTGCAATCACCAAGGAAAAATCAGGTGAACAAGACTGCAAGAAGGTGGCCGTATGCAAGCCAGAAAGAGAGCCCTCTTGATGATCCAAGTCATCTAAGCACCTTCATCTTGGGCTTCAGCCTCCAGAACGATGAGAAATAAGTGTCTGTTGTTTAAGCCACCCTGTCTATGGTATTTTGTTATGGCAGCCCAAGCAGACACAATCTATCCTTTTACAGATAAAGTTTGCTGACCATGGCTTAGATTGTTGTGAAAATTAATTGTGATAGTGCCTCCCTAAGTACAGAGCCTAGTGAGCACACACTTTCTCAGTGTGTATTAAATTCCTTTTGCTGCACTCAGAACACATTCAGGGCTCTAAGACCACATACCTTTGTGGGGGAAAAAAGGAACCTACAAAATCAAAATCAAGGAAATGGTTTTTACACATTTAATATACTCTTGAAATCTTCATAGGTTTTCAGTTAATCTGTTAAATGTAGCAGTGTGTTCATAACTTATTGTATATTTTAGCCATTTGCTTTTTTTTTTTTTTTCTGCGGTACGCAGGCCTCTCACTGTTGTGGCCTCTCCCGTTGCAGAGCACAGGCTCCGGACGCGCAGGCTCAGCGGCCATGGCTCACGGGCCCAGCCGCTCCGCGGCATGTGGGATCTTCCCGGACCGGGGCACGAACCCGTGTCCCCTGCATCGGCAGGCGGACTCTCAACCACTGCGCCACCAGGGAAGCCCTAGCCATTTGCTTTAATGCAAGTAATTGGGAGGTACCACATTAACACACAAAAGTAGTTAATGCCACGTACAAAAAAAAAAAAGCATATTTAGTTCTTTATTATTTCTGCTAAATAATATAATGCACAAATCATAGAACTAAAGGCCTGAAAAGATGTGTGAAGGTGGATTCATTCATCCCTCAGCTTCTGGGTAGCATTTCACATCAATTATCCTACAAAAATCGTTGCATGTTAGTCATTAATATCATCAGATAATGAGATTCCACAGAATCCCTTGGTAATATGCACCAGGGCCTCACAATTCTCCTATTGGGGTATTTTCCTGAAATGGAGCCCAAATTCTTCCTGCTGCTAGGTCTTTTCCTACTGTTCTCAAAGGCCCTAGCTGCTCCACCTGAGTTTGTATGTGGCATAAATCACTGAAATGACTGCTTCTCTCCTTTCCTCCATGTGAAGGGGAACACCAGCTACGCCACCTTCATAATACCCTGGACCTTGAAGTCCACACTTCTGCAGCCAGGGCCACATCCAAGCCAGGGGAAGAAGAATAAAGCCACCTTTCAGGAGCCTCGAGAGGTGAGGCAGAGAGGCTTCCGGGACAAAGAACTTATTTTTCTTCTGTCTTGTACACAGGAGCCACTGCCTTTTTGCTAACTATAACGCAAGAAGGTCATCATTGTTATAGTATTATAAACAATACCACCTTCTACACTGAAAGCGAGTCATCTCTTTGGGATGTTCTGTGATATTTTCTTTTAACATTTGAAATGCATTCTCTTAAACGTATGCCCTTGATAGGGAGAGAAACTCCAGGAGGTTCTGACAGTAAAATGCTTAAAATGTTGAGAAAAATTAACAGCTACAGGATGAGAGCGGGTGATTTAACAGTCCTATCAAAGAAGAAGTTTGTTTTCCCGAAAACACTTTCTGAGAGGATCGGGTTAACTACAAATATATTCAAATGGATTTCTATGAAAACACTGTAGCTAAAAGTAAAATAACGTAAGTGAAGGCATGATTAAAACAGTATTTCTGTTTTTCTCTATCCTCCCAGAAAACTGTTTTTTTAAAAAAAAAAAAAACAGGCATGAAAGCACACATTCATTATTTGAGATTCTTCCTCTCATTTTAATGATTAAATTAAAATACAGCGTTAGGGGGCTTACCTGCCATTCCTTGTGCCTCCCCTTTTCCTGTAATCACACCCTATCAGAACTTCACCACAGATAGGTTGTTTCTGTAGCTTAATTGCCATCAGTCATCAGACTTGGTGACAAGAGGAACTGCCCAACGAATTCACAGTTGAATATGCACCTCCATGTAAAGGCAGAAAAGGAAATAAAGGCTTCTACATAGCAAGAGAGCTGTTGAAGAGATCGACCAGCGACATAATTGGGTAAGACCGGTTCCCTCAAATCTGAGATATATCCATTTACCCCTATCATGAGAACTCTGAAATAGACAGTGGTGAAAGAAGCAAACCATTTGGAGCGTACTGACATGGAAACAAACCAGTAAAAATCTGAATGTTTCTGGGTAACTATGTCATATAAGCTAAGCAACATTCTGTCAATTTCTTTGCAGCTCTAAATAATTATAAGAGAGTTACTACATTCCTAGAAATATACATGAGTTGAAAACAAATATTTTTTGATGTTTTTAGGCCATACTTCACTCTTATTTAAGAACGTGGTGCTTGTAGGTTCAGCGACGGGATATTTCATACCAATGATAATGTTTAAATCACTAACCTAATGTACAGTTATCATCCAAAATGGGTCAGATAGTTTTTGTAACTGAGCCATAAGCTTATATTTACTGTCTCAAGGACCTGTGAAGAAATAGATGAAAACAGTTCCATTTGGATCCAGGTAGAACTTTGAAACTTTAAGGATCCTCTTTTAAAAATCTGTTTCCAATTTTAGAATACCCTCTGCATTTGTGCCATTTTCTTAAAGAAGATTCTAGGATGACTTTTTAGGTTGGATGGATTCAACTTTCAAATTTGATTAATGAAATACGTTATATGCGAAAGGCTACTGATTTTTAATTTAGTTCCCCATCACATACTCACCAGAACACTGTGAGAGGCACCTTTAATCATGCTAATTTCAGGCAGGTTCATAATGTCCTGGAGATTTGTATATTTCAAATTGAATTAATCATAACCTCCCCTCCGCCCAACCCCTTATCAAGCAGTCCCCTTTTCCTATTCCTTTCTTTTCTATTAATGGCACTGCCATCCTCCCAGCCACCCAGACTTAAAAGCTCACAATCATGATTGTCACATTTCTTTTGTTACCTAATATTTAACCAAATGACAAGCACCAGCAATGCTACCTTGATAACATTTCTTACATCTACTCTTCCTCTTTACTGCTTTACCACACTAATTCATGGACCTACTCCCTTTATCTCAAACCAGCCAGTTTGTTCTGAAGCCCAAAAAGTTCTGGTAGCCCAAAGATTTTTTGTGGGTTTTTTTTTTTTTGGTTTGTTTGTTTTTAAATAATCTATTACCTGAACTGACATGAGGCTTTTATAGCCATCATTTATAATATTTAATTTAAATTTATCTGGAAAAAAAGGGAGCTTCTCTACACCCCAGTGTTATCTAATATATGGTATATGCCTTGTAGCACCTTTCTAAAATCCGGAAAATTCTGAATCCAAAATACACCTGGCCTCAATGAATTCAAAGGAGAGAATGTGGATTTTAGCTATCATAATAACATCTTGAAGAAGACTCTACTTACGATTTTCCCTTTCTTTAATCCATTCTGTACATTTCTATCAAAGGAGGCTTCCTGAATATATTTACTCCAAAACTGTACTCTTTAGCAGATCCTTACACCTCGACATTTTGGCTTTCAGGCCCCTTGTGATCTGGTCTGCCTTTTCTACCTACAGAAGATGGTCCCTAAAGGACATGAGATTACATACTGATTAGCTTTGAGAAACAGAAGCTGTCTAAGTTCAGCATCATGCAAAATGCACTGTGTATACCTATAGGTTAGCTACTGACTGCATGAGTACAAAATAAATACAAGAACGAATAACTGGCTGAGAAAAGAAAGACTGAATGAAAGCATGAACAAGTATTGATCTGAAAAGGTATGAATGGTAATGACAAATGACAGGTTTTAGTTCCTATGTCTATGTCGAACTTTGGCCAGCTCTATTTAGAGTCAACTTTGGAATTCCTTAACTCAAGAGAGACAATGAAATTTGAGAGAAGACCTAGAGAAGAGGCAACTAAACAGTGAAGGTTTGCTATTAAGAAAATCTAAATAGGCTGAGTTGTTTTTTCTTTTTTTTGAGTGAAGAAGGAAACAAATGAAGGGAGTTGTATGACAGGTAGTTGCGGTGGCCCTCACTTATTAATTGCCTATGTGACTAACTATAGAAAGGGCACAGCATCAGAAGACAGGGAGGGCTTACAGTCTGACACACTCAGCAAGAATATGCAGGGGTAGTCAGGGCCCATGGCCATCTGCCTCTCCCAACATGGATACAAACTGGTTTAAACCCAGTCAGAGGGATTTGGTTTATTGAGATTTAGATCAATAGAATACAGAAAATAGAATATATTTGAGTAGTTAAGTAAAAAAGAACTTCATGAAATGGGTTAAAGACATTGAAACAAGTATGACAATTTTATTTTATTTTATTTATTTATTTTTTTGCGGTACGCGGGCCTCTCGCTGTTGTGGCCTCTTCCGTTGCGGAGCACAGGCTCCGGACGTGCGGGCTCAGCAGCCATGGCTCACGGACCCAGCCGCTCCGCGGCATGTGGGATCTTCCCGGACCGGGGCACGAACCCGCGTCCCCTGCATCGGCAGGTGGACTCTCAACCACTGCGCCACCAGGGAAGCCCTGACAATTTTATTTACATTTAGACCTCTAAAAGAAAAAGAGAGACACCTATCTTCTCGGAACAGTCTAAAATCATTCTAGTTTGGAATCAGGCAAGCCAACTCAAGAGCTTTTTACAGTCTTTTGTGATGGAGGATTCTGAAGAACTATATTCAAAGGGCATTAGGAGAAAAAAAAAAAAAAACGGCAAGCAAGCAAGCTCCTGGTGACAGAAGCAGAAGCAGGAGAGGGGTCTGTGATCCTTTTGACAATTCATAAGGAAAGCTTCATCTGTCATAACCTTAAGCGCAGTAGAATATCTACGAGTACTCCAATAACGGTGGCTTATATTTGAATCACCTAGTCAGCAGCTCTGGTAGTATCAATATGACATATATGAATGGACCTGCTCAACCTGCATTCCAATCATTCACTTCACTTCTAACCCAGGACTTTAATGACTGCCAAGCTTCTACATTCATTGGCAGGCACTCATCTCTGTCATGCTCTTCTGACAGCTTGCTCAAACAAAAGGAATATGACTAAACTCCCCAAGCAGGACAGAGGGAGTTCTACTGCGGAAAAGCAAGCCAAATTTACAATTTAAAAAATAAATTCCAGCCCTGTTCAATAAAACCTACAGCATACTGTAAGAATTACATTATTATTGCCATAATAATATATGGCCATTATTAGAATTACAGCAATAACGTATGCAACTGCTAATGGACTTATAATGTAGCATGCCACTGGGAAATAAAAACGAACTATATTTTTTCCCGTTACCAAACAAACGCTGCTAGAATCTATACAGTAATTTGAAACTGAGTAGTTAGAAGTAGAAGTTTATACCCATATTTGCGATGCATATACGGGCCTCTGTCACATAATTTTCCACTAAAGTTAAATCAGAGGAAAACATTACGCACAGACTGTTTCTATACACCCAACCTGTTTTGATTATTTTGAGGGACTCAACTGGCTAAGTCAAGTTATCCAGTGAAAAAAAGGTGACCTCAATCAAAAAAAGTCAGAGAGGTCAAAACAATCATCAAGTCAGTCAAAAATTGAATTGTAATGTCCTTTTTTTTTTGTTTCTTCCTGAAGAGATTGATTTGACTGGTCAAGTCAGTCAGAACAGTCAAACCAGTCAGTGTATATAGACATAACCACAGTATTTAGTCATGTCTAGCTCAATGGAAAAAACAGCTGCAATACTCCACATTTATCAACTAAGCTGGTACTCGATACAAGCTCTCTGAGGTGGGTGGGACAAAGGTTTCCATTCCTAGTTTGAAACTGAAGAGTTTTAGACAAAGTGGCTAGAATGTGTTATCTATAACGGCATTACAGACCACCCCCAAAACATAGTGACTTCAAACAATGATTTATTATTTCTCGCAATTCTGTGAGTTGAATGGACTGAGCTGGACAGTACATTGGCTCCATTTGGTATAGACGGAGGTCATTCATGAAGTTGCATTTAGCTGGGAGCTTGACTGGGTAATGGAATATCCAAGGTGACCTCTTCTCCACAAAGGTTTCTCTCCATATAGCTACTCATTATTTAGTAGTTTAACCTGAGCTTCTAACAAAGAGGTTGACTTCCAAGGGGAAACATTTCAACAGGACACCCCCAATGTACAAGCATTAACTGAGCCTCTGATCGCATCACGCTTACTAATGTCCCACTGTCAAAGCAAGCCCAGAGACAAGGTGGGAAGAGACTCTGGAAGGGCATGAATACCAGAAAATGTGATTCCTCTGGGGTCACCCATGGAACGTTCTACTAAAACACGGCTGGTACGTTACAGAGCAAAGATTGAAACTCAGGCCTCCTTCACGTGGTTTCTTCCCATCAGACTGACTCCCCAATGTCACATTTGACTTTTCCGTAGTAATATTACGAGTGTTCATCCTTTTTGCAGGGGTTGTGTCTTTAAACTCGGGGTAGAGCTGACTTTAATATCCCATATCTTGAAGTTACCAGTTAAATTTACCTTCCAGTTTCAATTCCAGTCATTTTTATCTAAGAAGGAAATTTGAGACAAACATATCTTTGCTACTTTCCATATGCCTTCCTTTCCAACAACTTAAAACCTTATGAAGACCCAAGAATGATCTCACTGTCTATCACCTTGCTGTATATAGGTCCAGCACTGGGAGGAAGAACTAGGATTATTAATTCCTATACTGAATAGTCGAGGAAACTGAGAATCAGAACGTGAGCTACTTGCTCAGGATCTCATGGCACGTGAGGAAGCCAGGCTTCCAAATCCAGAATGTTCTTGCTCTGGAAGAACTCATGGTCTCTTGGGAACATATTTGCATAAAACTTTGAACACATCAACATGGAGCTTCTCTACTTGCTGAATGTTTAGAGCACAGAATGACGGTGCTATATCTGACAGCATTTGAGGAGTTCTATGTCTGACAATCCAGCACAAATGACACACCAAAGCAGCAGTTCTCCACCTTCTTGGTCTCAAAATCCCTTTAATTCCTAAAAATTATTAAGAACCCCAAAGGGCTTTTGTTATACAGTTGTTACTGTGTTAGAAATTGAGAATTTTCTTTAATCATGAGAACATAAAAGCATACACTCTGTTAGTTGTCAGAATGATGACATCACATGTCATGTTGCCTTTGTACACTCCACTCTGAAGGGAATGGGAAGGAAAAAAGCAAACTCTATCTTGTTTATTATTATGGGAATAGTTTTGACTCTGAAAGGGTCTCAGAGGCACTCACAGGCTCTCAAACCACATTTTATGAACTGCTGTTTCAAACAATTCTCTCCTTGAAAAATAATAAATAGTGCAATAATGAAGTTACTAAACATCTCTTTATTTTCACTCCTAAACTGACAAAAAATTAAAAGCTATCCTTCGAGAATAAAACTGAAGCAAGAGCACAAATCCAGAGAGGTAAGGGAAAATTGACCCTGGGGTACCTGTCCATCTTTTGTGACCAATAAATTTGACTTTGACAGATATGTTGGGTGGAGAAGTCAAAAGAACAGATTAGAATTGCCCCAAAGTGGTTAGTTCAATGGTGGCAACTCCAATGAGCTCTCAGCTTTATGCTAAGACCCCAAAGGGCTACCATATCTCAGCAAAAGGGTGAATAAAGGAAAAGACCTGCCCCCCTAGAAAGGAACACAAGGAAATTTTCTCTCAATATTGGTCTTGGAAGGAAAAAAATACCTTTGAAAATCTGTAACCACAGGCTTGCCCTTTTATGGGTTTTCAGCCCATTTTTATTATAAAGTTGTCCCAGGTCAGTGGCGCTTCCAGGCTGTTGGCAAGCACAGATTATTTTATAATCTGACAAGCACAGATTATTACATCTGGAGGAACACACTTTTAACCTGGGCTTCAAAAGAATTCCTACACACATGTCACTAAAAAATAAGCTCACAATTTAAAACAAAAATCATAAAACACAAAGAAACAAATCACTGAGTTACATGGGCAAAGACCACATATATAAAGAGTATAAAATAAGAATGTTTAATGTGCCTATCAAAATAAAAGTTTAAAAATATGTCAAATGACCAGTCAAATCTGAAAAGGAATCAAATAGGATTTCTAAATAAAATAATCAAATGACTTTGAGAAATTATAATATTGATATATGAAGTTAAATAGTAACAAGGGTTTAGATCAACTGGAATTCTCACATATTGCTGATAGGAGGGTAAATGGGTAAAACCACTTTGGAAAACCTTTTGGCAGCATTCACTGAAGGTGAATGACATACACTCCACAACAAATCGATTCTTCCAAGTATAAACTCAATAAAAATGCTCAATGTATTCTTACCCAAAGAACTATGCAGGAAACTGTATAGCAACTCTATTCCTAATGGTTATAAATGTGTGTCTATTTATAAAAATTCACCTAGCTCTGCATTTAGGATTTGTGTATTTTTCTGAATGTATGTTGTGAATGAATAAAAATTTACACACATACACACACACACACACACACATACTGCTCACATAAGAAAAGTTCCCTAATGTCCAAAGAAAAGGATAACCCTGATAAATCAGAGCAAATGCCACTCTCACATGGATTTATTGCCCAAAATAGAAAAAAAAAAGTCAACAAACTAACCAAGTAAACTAGATAACTTTATCTAGCTGGAGGAATCAGGCTCCCCAACTTCAGACTATACTACAAGGCTACAGTAATCAAGACACTATGGTACTGGCACAAAAACAGAAATATAGATCAAATGGTAGAGGACAGAAAGCCCAGAGATAAACCCACGTACCTATGGTCACCTAATCTATGACAAGGAGGCAAGAATATACAATGGAGAAAAGACAGCCTCTTTGATAAATGGTGCTGTGAAAAGTGGACAGCCAAATGTAAAAGAATGAAGTGAGAACACTACATAACACCAGACACAAAAATAAACTCAAAACGGATTAAAGACCTAAATGTAAGACCAGACACTGTAAAACTCTTAGAGGAAAACATAGGAAAAACATTCTTTGACATAAATCACAGCAAGATCTTTTATGACCCACCTCCTAGAGTAATGAAAATAAAAACAAAAATAAGCAAATGGGACCTAATTAAACTTAAAAGCTTTTGCACAGCAAAGGAAACCATAAACAAGACGAAAAGACAACCCACAGAATCAGAGAAAATATTTGCAAATGAAGCAACAGACAATGATTAATCTCCAAAATATACAAACAGCTCATGCAGCTCAATATCACAAAAACAAACAACCCAATCCAAAAATGGGTGGAGGACTTAAATAGACATTTTGCCAAAGAAGACATACAGATGGCCAAGAGGCACATGAAAAGATGCTCAACATCACTAATCATTAGAGAAATGCAAATCAAAACTACAATGAGGTATCTATCACCTCACACCAGTGAGAATGGCCATCATCAAAAAATCTACAAACAATAAATGCTGGAGAGGGTGCGGAGAAAAGGGACCCTCTTGCACTGTTGGTGGGAATGTAAACTCATACAGTCACTGAGGAGAACAGTATGGAGGTTCCCTAAAAAAACTAAAAGTAGAATTACTATATGATCCAGCAATCCCACTACTGGGCATATACCCGGAGAAAACCATAATTCAAAAAGACACATGTACCCCAATGTTCATTGCAGCACTATTTACAATAGTCAGAACATGAAAGCAACCTAAATGTCCATCGACAGATGAGTGGATAAAGAAGATGTGGTACATATATATAATGGAATATTACTTAGCCATAAAAAGAAATGAATTAGGTCATTTGTAGAGATGTGCATGGACCTAGAGTCTGTCATACAGAGTGAAGTAAGTCAGAAAGAGAAAAACAAGTATCGTATATTAACACATATATGTGGAATCTAGAAAAATGGTACAGATGAACCTATTTGCAGGGCAGGAATAGAAACGCAGACATAGAAAACGGACGTGCGGACACAGAGGGGGAAGGGGAGGGTGGGATGAACTGGGAGATTAGGTTTGACATAAATACACTACCATGTGTAAAATAGCTAGTAGGAACCTGCTGTATAGCACAGGGAACTCAGCTCGGTGCTCTATGGCTTAAGAGGGGTGGGATTGGGGGTGGGGGGTGGGAGGGAGGTCCAAGAGGGAGGAGATATATGTATACATATAGCTGATTCACTTCAGTGAAACTAACACAACATTGTAAAACAATTGTACTCTAATTAAAAAAAAACAATAAACTAGATATCTTTAAAAAATTAATTAATCAGAAGTTCCATCTAAAGAAATGAAAGATATGGTCCAAAGAGACAAAGAGATGGAAGTTATGAAGAAAGTTATGAGATATGTATATCTCATAACATATACACACACACACACACACACACACACACACACACGAAATGCCAAAAGGGGTTAATGGAGAGCATGAGGGACAATATTTGAAGTTAGGCTAAGAATTTCCCAGAAGTGATGCAAGACCTGAACCTCAGAATCTGGAAGAAAATACTTTCCAAGGTTGCTCTATATAAGGAAATTCATACCAAAATGCATCATTGAAAAATTGCAGAACAGCAAAGATAAAAGTGAGATTCTAAAGGCAGCAAGAAGAGAAAGGGTTTTATGGGAAAAAAAAATTACTTTTTAGGCTAGCAGCAACAATGGAAGCCAGAAGATCACAGAATGATGATTTCCAAAGAGAAAATCATTGTCAATCTAAAAATAGTTTAATTTGGGAGAGAATTATGGAGAATTAAAACATGTAAGTATTTTGTGTTGTCTAAAAAGATACAACATCACGGTACTGTTCTTTTCACCATGATCTGCTGCAAAAAAAGAGCGTGGCATACTCTTTGGTTGTTTGTGAGATTTAAACATGTAGTTAATAAAATTACTCTGTTAATGAAATGTGCTTGGTCACCTACAAAGGTCTAAATAGACGTGATCAGTCTAATCTAAAAGTTCTTTCACTTTCCTGGGTCCCAGCATTAGGCTGAATGTAGATGCTCAGGAAATACACAAACAGAGGGATGGATAAGTGGATATTTATTGATAGATGGTTGGATAGATGGGGAGAGAGAGAGAGCCAGAGAGAGACAGAGAGACACACAGACAGACAGACAGATATTTTGTGGACTAATCTGATCACCTGTATCTGGCCCTGACATTGAATACCTCTTTGGCAGAGTCTGATAGAATATCGAGTCCCAAATGCTAATTTTCTGAATTTTCAGCTCCCGGATCTGATTCGTGTTTCTTGGCCTAAAGGAAATGCAGGGAAACAGCTTTATGTGTCCATAATGGAGAGCATTTGTCTCCGTGAACACTCTTTGGGCGCCACTGTTATGTTTTGCAGTGAAATCAGCTGATGAAAGATCTCTGCCAGGGTGGAGGTCAAGGTCTTTCTCTGAGTGAAATGTGACATCAAATGTTGGGCCAGTTGTGAATATCTTTCTCCACAGCCCAGAACTTATTTATCTTCTCTGGACATGGACCAAAAAAAAAATTGTACGGGGCACTTTAAAAAGTGTGTCACCGTTTCCTGAGAGAAATGATCTCCTCTCTAGGATCTGACTGAAAATCATGGGCAATTGAAAGTCTGGTTTATCCCTGTGGACTATTAGTCACCCTATAAAAGTTAATTTAAAACAAATTAATCCATAAATCTCTACATTGTCTGCAAATACTTACCACTATAAAAAACCTAATTTAAACCCTTTCCCCTCTATTCTAAATTAGGGTTGCACTGCATTTTAGAAAATGTCTTCCTGACTGGGAATAAATTACTTGTTATTTCCTCTCTTACTGATGACAGTGGAAGTTCTAAGGGTAGTATTAGGTCCAATATCACAGTCTCGTAGCTCTCAAAGAGAGGGAGAAAGAACACACAGTATTTTACAGAAGCCTTAATACATAAACATTACGTATTAGAGAAGTTTAATTTTAAATGCAGCTCCTTGGGCCATTCTTCCTGAAAGTCACTGAAGAGAGTTTCCTAGTTAACACTTAAGTCAAACTTAGAATGTGGAAGAAAATGAAATCAGAGAGGTAGATCTTTGATAGAGACAGGATTTTTACTTTTATCAGGATCATTCATACTGGAGTCTCAAACAAGAATAAACGAGTGGCCTTCACTTAACGAAAAGGCTGAGAATGGCAACTTGAACCATCAAATGGCTCAGATTTCTGCTGAAAACCAAAATGCAAACTTTATTTACTCTAGAGGAGAGCTTTAAGGTATTTGTGAAGCATAGGCAACGACCAGTTTAAAAAAGGTGTTTTTTTGTCTTTTCTAGGTTGATGACGGTGTAACCAGAAACAGTCATTTAAACATAAATTTATAATCCCCCCTATCTTGAGGAGCAGGCTATTGAAAAGGGAGCACTGCTACCTCTGGTAGTTGGGAACTTTGGGAAATGCAATTTTTGCATAGAAGAATCCTGTTCCGTATGGTAAGTGATTTCTACCCCAAATATTTTAAAACATGGCCAGCTTCCAAGTCAGAGGAAGACTCAGGTGGTGAAAAAATCAATTAAATCCAAATGTCCCCAATTCCATTGTCTACAGCCAATGAAGATAAATAAGAGAGAATTTAGCACACTGAGACATTTCAGGGAAAGGTGTTCCGGGGCTGTCATTCCATAATCTAAAAAAAGGCACTTATCCAGCTGCTAATTATAAAGGTCCTCCACACCACTGTACTGGCATTAAATGGCACTGTTCCATTAACTGTAATTATTCCATTTGTAATAAATAAGCATTAACCATTTTCAAATGTACACTCACAAATCATCTTTTTTTTTTTTTTTTGCGGTACATGGGCCTCTCACAGCCGTGGCCTCTCCCATTGCGGAGCACAGGCTCCGGAAGTGCAGGCTCAGCGGCCATGGCTCACGGGCCCAGCCGCTCCACGGCATGTAGGATCTTCCCAGACCGGGGCACGAACCCGTGTCGCCTGCATCGGCAGGCGGACTCTCAACCACCGCGCCACCAGGGAAGCCCCACAAATCATTTTTAAAGGATGAGTTCCATGCATTTAAAATCATTTATTTCAAAACAGCCTAGGCGACCAATCTATGTGAAGGCCTAAAATTCAAACTGGAAGAGCATTCAAAAAATTAAAATATATTCAGTAACAGACATTATTATAGCCTGCAAGACCTTAAAAAGAGAGACAGAGAGAAACCAAGTTAAGGAGAGAAATATTTAGATGTTCAACTAGGTGGATGTATTAATTCTTTAAAAGGCCAGAATTTCTTTAGAGAACTCAGCATCTGGAACCCGGAAGTGATTTGTATGAAAATAGACTTTCATGGTTGGAGGCCAGATGTATTCACATAACTACACAACTGTCTTTGACCTCTGGATAAGTGGGATGCAAGCTACCATTTGTAAATGCAGAGATACGGATGGCAAGGTTTGGATGTGGAGGAAAGAAGTGGTTAGAATAGGCTAAGACCTTCCCCACAACTGCTATTCGGAGATCGCTTTAAGAAAAGCAAGATTTACTGCATTCACCAATCCTTAGAAGTTTACCCACCTTACCTAAACTTATAACAAAACAATTAATTAGCAATACTATAAAAAGTCATGGAACCATACAGGCATGATGTGTGCACCTTTTCTTATGTATGCCGTACTGCAATGAAATTTACAAAGCAAAGCAAAAAATGAATGAACAAATTAAGTTTCTGTAAAAAATATTGGTGTATCTCTATGTGGGTAAAAAAAAAAAAGGCTAATGTTGATGTAAAAGATGAACCCCAACAATAATTTTTCAAAGCAAATAAAAAATAATTGCTTACTTTGTGAACTTGGAGACTCAAAGTTCTGTTTGCTACCAGTCTTGAATGGAAAGGGGGTGCCTACACATTGGTGCAAGGGTTCTCAAACTTGTTCTGGGCATGGACTCCCTGAAAGTCTCAGTCCTTTCGATCACAGAGTAGAAACTATTCTTACATCTCAACTGATTTTACGAACATCAAATAATTTTACTAGAAAAAAATACAACGTGTTATATATACATAATATAAATTGCCAATCATGAAAAAAAACCTATCAACAACCATAAAAACACACACGATTAATCTGTTTGCTCTTGCAAGTGACTGCTTAGTACTGCTGCTGTCCAATAAAGCACTAACGTAGCTAGTTAAATTTAAATTAACTAAAATTAAACAAAATTAAAAATGCAGTTCCCCAGTTGCACTAGCCACATTTCGAGCTCTCAATAGACACACAGAGCTAGCGGCTACAATTGTGGACACAGAACGTTTGCATCACTAAAGAAAGTTCTACTGGACAGTACTTTCTAGAAGTACTTCCTAAAAGTCAGCTAGGAGAAGGACAGACCCAGACAGTTCACAGTTTTCTAACTAACCAAAGAAGCTGGTGAGTTGCCTTTATTCCTTAGGCTTTCTGCAACAAATACGCTTTTCAAATTTTAATTTTGTGGTCGGTACAGGCTCTAAAGTTAAAGTTTATATTCCTGAGAAATTAAATCAAAACTTCAAATCTGAAGTTGAAGGTCTTAGGGGCCCTTATGCACTTTTTCTGTAAACATTGGGAAGAAGACCTGTGATTTTCTGATGACAAGAAACAGAACCTGTATAAATTTAAACTTAAACAGATTCTTTATCCCTCTTGCCTGGTGCTGTCGGTTCATTGTTCATTTTGCTTCTGCCCTCACCTAAATGTAAATATTTTCTGAATGCCTCTTCCCTACCTTTGCTATAAGGTTAATAGCTAGTATAGTACCTTGAATTTTCAAACATAGGACAACAAGATCGCTTTATTTTAAGTATTCTCATCAATTCAATTCAAAGGACTGGTGGCTTAAAGTTTTCTTTCCAACTCAACAGTTTTTGTCTTTGTTCGCTTAAAGTACTTTGTGACAATTTAGCCCCCTGAGACAGTCCTAAGACTCAGGATAGAATTTTTAACAGGAGCTGTTGACCTGGTTTTCCCCAATATGGTACCCAAATCTTGACTCATAGCTAAGTAGGGGCCACCCTGTCAAATATATACTATATATAAATTAATATATTAATACATATACATTATATATTATAGCATATATATAATGTACATATACATATCTAGATCTCATATATTATAAAATGATACTTCAAGAAATGTGTTTCCTTCCAAGTTTTTAGCTGAACCCACAATCATTCAGGAAATTGGCATAGAGTTTACTCCTCCAATTTATGGACTTTGAGGACTAAGTTATGCGCAGTGACTTTGACTGAGGTCTGTTTTACAGTCGCAGGAACTTGGGAAAGGCACCCAGCATTATCCAGGAAAATTGTCACTGGCTGGTCTGGTCTAGTTGCCTCTGTATGGACCAAGCTGTGCTGGGGCCATGTAGTCCTTTGGTCTGTCCTGGAAAGTCCTGTTCTCACCTCAAGGCCTTCATTAGAAGGTTCTACCCCTTCTTATAAACTTGTGCCAAATACGATATTTCTGTTCTGAGTATTTAATTGGCTGATTTCTTCAGGCGGCTTTGTTTCCTTAAATTAAAAAAAATATTGCCTCTTTCGATAGCTGTAGCTCTCTGTCTCTCTTATTCTTTCTTAAAATGTCATTTTATCTGATCCTTCGCAGTTAAACCAGAATCCCTAGGGGTAGAGGCCAGGCAAAAGCATTTTGGAAGAGTTCCCTGGGCAAGTCTAAGTCACATTCATAGGTGAGAAACTGTTCCAATCGGAGCGTCATTCATTTCACTCCCCAGTAAGTGGCTGCACATTCTGGTCCTGTCACTCATTTAGGATGTGATTTGGGCCAAGACAGTACTCAACCTTCCTGTGACTTACTGTCCTCATCTGTAAAATGGGAATGACAATAGTCTCCTGCAATTGTCAAGACACTTAAATAGATAAAGCTTGCATTCTCTCCAAGGAAATCTTATTTCTTCTCATCCACCTGTGTTCTTTGTAATAGGAAGGCACTTTCCAAACTTATTTTGAGTAACAGGCATGTTCCTACTTGGAGGTCAACATGGAAGTAGGTTCCTGATTGGGGAAGGCCATTATAAATGGCCCCATTCTTGTGCTACTCCCACTTGGAGAAACTCTACTCTGTGCAGTTCCTGTGCATTTCTCAATGCCCAGTCTTGCATTGGTTGCAAACTCAGTTCATTTTATAAATTCCTTATTAGCATTCAGGGAGGTTCCAGTCATTTAAGAAAACCACGGGAGAGAAAAGGTTTCACTTGAGACAATTGGATCCATCTGCTTAATTT
Source organism: Grampus griseus (assembly GCF_964374135.1). Classification (NCBI taxonomy): domain Eukaryota; kingdom Metazoa; phylum Chordata; class Mammalia; order Artiodactyla; family Delphinidae; genus Grampus; species Grampus griseus. The sequence continues at coordinate 84,405,870 of NC_139004.1, read as the reverse complement.
GATTTGGTGAACTGCGAAAAGATGATTATTCCATTTTAGTGTCAGAGTACCTTCCTTCAGCCAAGGAGCCTGGTCTGAGTACCACTGAGGCAGTCAACATTTTCTGAGCCAGTTACTAACTATAGGATAACAGAGGTATAGTATACGTAAGAGAGGTAATATATAGTTCATGTTGGGGTCTCTAACATGCCTTGCAAATAGAACACATTCAGTAAATACACAGGGAACTGCAATTGAGAGAAACAAGCAGGTGTTTTTATTTCAAATAATAGTCTGAAATTCTTGCTTTTTAAAACACTGGAATATATTAATTGTTTTCACCTTCCAATTATGATGTGCTTGAAATATTCTGGCTTCATTGTGTGTTACTTACGCCCAAACCAACGCATAAAGAGGATGACCTAAAGAGAGGACCAAACACAAAGGCTGCAGTTTTCCATGAGTAATCCACAAGTGTTGTCCAATATCTCAAGCATTTATAAAGTAAAATCTGAGTGCGGTGGCAGAGCCACTGATAAGACAGCCTTGACAGATAGATCAATTTGATTCCTGACAGTGTGAGGGGGGTCTGCTCATTTTTAGCATCATTATATGTAGCTCTGCAGGAGAAAAATGAGAATTACCCGGAATGTTTTCCCCAGCAGGTCCAGCCACAATCTCGCTAAATGACCATGAGCTGTGGGTTGAGGGTTTGTTTGAGGAATCATGAGATGAAGAAGAGATCTTCTATTTCAAAAACACTCTAGGAGCCAATTCTGGAACCATCAAAAGTTAAAAAAAAACAACTTCCCAAATCCTAGAAATATAATGGCCTCGACTCATTTTCCAAATAAAGTCAGAAGGGATGAGCCTTGGAAAATCGTGAAAGGCACAACATGTGTCCTCTTCACCTCTAACCTTTCTCTGCTCCCTCCCCCCACCTCTCAAAGACAACCCTCCTGGTGCCAGGAGCCTCTGATTTCTTGTCAATCATGTGTCAAGGCTCAGTGACTGGCACTCTCTGAATGAAACCTGTCACACTCAGGTGTTACCTTGAGCTCTCATTTGCATTTAAACCCCCTTTCTTTTTTCTGCGGAGTTGCCAGCATTTTTTTTCCTGAAAAGATTTTCAAGCAGAACACAAGAGAGATCTGGTATGGGGGCTAGGGTTTACGATCACCCCGTGTCTATTTTCTCAGGTGTGAAAGAAAAGCTCAGAGTACCTTTTATGCTTCATTTTGGGGAAAACCAGAGAAATCGAAGGATGGAAGGATGAAAGAAGGAAATGAAGGTAGGAAGGATGGAAAGAAGAAAGGGAAGGAGGAAGGGAAGGAGGGAGACGTTTGGGTTTGTATTCCTGAATTGAAGATTTCCTGTCTGATGTCCCTTTAAGGGTGATCTTGGGAGTCACATAGGGTAGGGGAATTGGTTCTCTTGGCAATGATTCCTCTAGAGCCTGAAGTCTCTCTGCCTTCCCCCTCAACACAAGTGATAGAGAACTGATAACTCTCCGGATTCCCACAATTTCAACACAATCAATCCGATTCCATTCCTTTGGCCCATGAGATGGACATATATGCATGTTGTTCTGTAACATTTTTGGTGCTTTCTTACACATATATACTTCAATGACTTAAAATAATCCTTGCATATTATTTTATTGTTCCAACCTCTGTTTCTAACAAAATAAGCAGTTTGAATCCCTTCCTAGCAACTTGGGTATCATCACAGAGCATGCTGTCATCAATTCCTTCAAGCTCATCCACTCAGCTGAGCGCTAGACAGGAAACTAACTTGAGACCAGGCAGGACCAGACTGAAATCGCACATGGAAAGGTAGGCTCTCACATATAATTCTCTAAAGGTGGATTATGAAGTGTCTGACCAGCCTTGCCTGTTTAGCAGGAAAGACTGATTAGCAATGTCTGCCTCGGACCCAGGGCGACTACAGGACACTTGCTTACCTCCTCTTGTCTAAGCTTCTTTAAATGGTCGTGACACTGTCCAATCAGTGCCCAGGCACTCTAGTCACACCTCACTCTCTCTCCCACTCACTTTGTTAAATCTTACTTGATCAGAGTTTGTCTGTTGTTCGTTAAGCGGCTGAGTTAACAGAGATGACATGCGAATGCTCTCAGCACAGCATCCCAAGACGTCAGCTTCCCAGAGACAACTAATTTTGTAAATGTGATCTAGCCTTTGGATAGGTCAAGAGGTCATGGAAAGTCCAAAGTAGTTATTACGGAACTGCAAGCGATCTCACACTTGTAGCTCTGTGATGGCATGCAAATCGCAAATGTTTTGTATCAAGATGATACTAATGATGATGATGAGGACGGCTAAATACTTAGCTTTAAACAACAGACTCACATAGCAAGTCAGCCAAGAAGGGCTGAGGGAACAGCGATTGCCAGCTCCCACCTCACTCTCACACCAGCATGGAGTGGCAGGTGGGGAGACTGGCACTACTGAAATTAATTCCCCCATGCCTTTTGGGGGGGTTGTCGCCAATCTCGTAAAGTTGAAGTCATCTAAGCGAGACGTTCTTACTGTGAATGTGTACTATTTTCCCAGCCACAACCATACCGGGAGAGCAACCCTGGCATGTTCTTTTAAGAGACAAGAATGGGACGCCATTGAGACGTCCTAGTGGCCTTGAGTCCCCCAACACATCCTCAGTCCTGGGTAGTTTTCCTAAAAATGCACTTCGCTAATTAGAAAGGGAGAAGTCTGCGTGTAGTAGAGAATACCTTAGTCAACAGAGGAGATAAAACCCAAGATTTGACCATAAAAAAGAATGAAATAATGCCATTGGCAGCAACATGGATGGATGGACCCAGAGATTAACATACGAAGTGAAGTCAGAAAGAGAAAGACAAATACCATATGATATCCCTTATATGTGGAATCTAGAAAAATGATACAAATGAACTTATCTACAAAACAGAAACACAGGAATAGAAAACAAACTTATGGTTACCAAAGGGGAAAGGGGTGGGGGGAGGGATAAACAGATACAAACTACTATATATAAAATAGATAAACAACAAGGACTGACTGTATAGCACAGGGAACTATATTCAATATCTTATAATAACCTATTTTGGAAAAGAATCTGAAAAAGAATAGATATGTACATATAACTGAATCACTCTGCTGTACACCTGAAATATTGTAAATCAACTATACTTCAATAAAAAAAAACCCACAAGCTTTGAAGTAAGACAGGTATGAGGTAGAATCCCAGCTCCACTACTTATCAGCTATGGCATTATGTGGCTGTTTAACTTCCCTGAGTTCTTTCTTCATCTGTAAAATGGGTATATAGTACCTACCTCATAGATAATAATACAAGGACGCATGGTATAGTAGATGTAAAGTGCTTTTTCTTTTTGCACATGGATTCCAAAAATGAGTGCACTCCAGTCATTTCAATGAGAGAAGCTGTTTTGGTATAAGAATAAAATTGGGCTATGGGGATGGTTGTGACGGGGAAAAAACAAGGCCATCAAAAGGAGAGGCATCCATAATTCACTCCACCCAATATCTGTCAGGCAGGAATCTATCTCAGTATTTCTAGATTTTCTAATTTTTCAAGGCAATTTTTTTTCCCAAGGGACAGAAAAACATACACTTTCATATGAAATTTCTCAGTAACACATATTTTAGAAACACTACCAGATCACCTGCCTAGGCTAGAGAGAACCTGTTCTAGAACATGATTTGGACCTCGTCTGTCTCTTTCCACCTCTAGCCTAAAAATCATAAACAGTCAATATATAAGTCATTACTATTATCATTAGTCTTGCCACTAGTAGAAAAACAGCCCAAATTGGAAATCTCTTAACATTTGCACAACAACTGTCTGGTCATATAGTGACGTTCATGTTGGAATCCTTGAAATTAACTGATGGCCCAAGGTCCTCTCTGTTCAGAGCTAACTATGAATTTATCAGTTAGTACCTTCAGTCAATAAGCTCCATGTTATCTAAACTTAAAGAAATGTGCCAAGCCCAAGTGGAAATTCAGTATCAGCCCATGAACATAATAACAAAATGCAACGCACATGCCAGCGTATCAAGAATGCATTCTACTTGGAAAGCAGGAGAAAAAATGAAAAGTGCCTGTTTCTATGGATAAAGCCTACCCTATAAGTGCTAAACGCAGTTTTACATTATAATAGTACATAAGCAAAGTGCTTATGATATATTTATAAACATTCACATAGAGAGGGATTTGGGGAAAAAGAAGCAGTTGTGTTTAGTCAGGATGAATTTTCATCCCATGAGAAGCTGAAGAGGCTTGTTAAGTGCTGAGAGGTACATTTAGAATTTATTTTGTCAAAGCTCTTCCCTTCTTTAGCTGTGTGACAAGAGGACAAGTGACTCAATCTCTCTGAGTCTCATCTGTTAAATGGGAAGAAATATTACGTTCTACCTCAGAGGCTGACTCTGAAAAATAAAAAAATTTAATGCAGAGGCTGACTCTGAAGAACAAAAAAATTTAATGTAAAGGTGCTTAGTACAATGCCCAGAACATAGTAAATTCTGACAAGATTCGCTATTAGGATGAAATGACTAAAGTTAAACTAGAGAAATTGGTATATAGATAGCTTGGCTTTTTTAAAGGGCTAACAGTTTTTATCACGGTATCTATCTGGGAGCAAATTACAAAAATAAAGACTTCTGGCGTTTTCTAATATTAACATCTATAAGGTAAGACTTAAATGCCTTTATCCAGGACGAATTGTTGGAGCAGAGATATTCTCGTGCAACATTTTCGTGTTATGAACAAGGAGCTTTTGCCTGGTAAACTCATGGGGTGAAATCTCATCCCTTGATCGTCATAGTGTGACAAAGAGCTATTGATTGAGAGCATATTGTCATTTAAATTACAATTAGGGATGGGTGAAAGGTGGTTATTCAACAATTCAAACCTTTCTTTTAATACTGTCAAGGACGACTTAACCTTCACCCAAACACACTTCTAAAACTTCTGAGTTTCAATATGTCTGCAATCAATGTGCTTTTCTTCAAGGATGAGAATCATGTCATTACTCTCAAACGCTGAAATTCGGTAGTTTTGAATCTGGTGGTAAAAATCTTTCAGAAGGCTTTGCTCTCAGTCACAAAACACTTGTGTCTCGACACAAATCCAGTACTACATTTGCACCTTAATATGAAATTAAATCATTCAGCACATTTTCCTAGAGTAGCAAGTTAGAAAAGCATATGCATTTTCAAAAATCAAGTGCTGTGTGGGTGATGTATGCTTTAATTTAGAGTAGTTTAAATAAAAAACCATCCTTCTGAAGGCACAAATGGCTATGAACCTCATGTCTTTTATTACTGGCCAAACAATGTTCAATTCTCAAGGCATTAGGCAGTACGTATGTTAAACGAGACAATGGATAGAATGGAAAGGGTGAGTATGTGTGTGTCCGAGTATTTATGCTATATTACAACTTCCTTGCATTTTGCAATACGAATACACTTCTTACATAATTTGCTTTGATACTTCAAACACACAGACAGACAGACACACACACACGGAGAAACAGATGCACACACAGACACATACACAGACACACACACAAACACGCTATGCCTGCACTGGCAGGATGCTGGACTCCATCTCACTATCTTGCCCCAGCCAAGTTCCCTGCAGCTTTCACAGGCATGCGGATAGCATGAAGACTGCAGCTTTGAGCTCCTACACTGGAGTACATTTAGAATTTATTGTGTCAAAGCATCTCTGTTCTCTCTTTCTCTTCTCTCTTCTTCTTTCTTCCCCTCTCTCTTTCTATGAGGTATGCACCTCTATCTGTTTCTCTAGAACGGCAGGCATTTACTAGCATGACATATAATTCCAGAGGTGCCTCTGGCAGCCTCTCATCCTCAGGGCAACCAATGTTCTGGCAGCAGTAAGTCAGTGAACAGTGCAAGGTCACCCAGTCCCACAGTCTTTCGCCCCGTTCTCTTGTATGGGGCTTGAGCTCTAAGGGACCCCTTCACTGGCTTGACATAATGAGATCATGGAAGACACTCTTCAGCCCAGGCGCCTAACAGGTAAGCCACAGCACTAACAAGAGAGTTGGTGGTTCCCAGGGCCGGTAGAAAACCTACTATAGCAGTTCTGACTCAGTGGGAAAACCTACTATAGCCGTCCATTCTCACTGTCATTAGATGCTTTCTTCTCACTCGTGAAGGAAACCTATTAAAAGAGCAATTTTTTTGTACTGCAATGGTTTGTTGGGGCATTTACTAAACCAATGGGTACATCCAATTTTACATTTTATTTAAAAACTCTGAGCAGAAAAATCACATGTGAATGCCACGTTCACAGAATATGTTAGGAAGAGAGAGAGAGAGAGAGAAAAAAAAAAATGTATCAAAGGTAACACTGCTCAAATTGCAACTTCTCGTATCAGAAAATGTAGAGCGACTCTTTGTCACCCTGAAAAACAGGAAAGGAGTATTGCTTGTCAATATAAATAGGCAGTTCATGTTATCAAAACTTTAAGGATTTCTACTCATCGTTAGCAAGGAAAAGTAATTGTCTCATCATGACCAAGTCATATTTACTAGTGCATTCTGTTTGGATGACGAAATGAAAACTTAAAGGCAAAATAGGTTTTGGGATTATTCAGGCAAGTATAATATCTAAATATTTAGAAAATGAAGACTTAGGAATTCAAGATATTGGGGGGAAGAAAGATGTTTTACTGCCGCCTTGTGGACAATTTAAAAGAACTGAGTATTTATTTAAACCAGTGAGTTAATTTATGAATCTTGGTCACTAACAGAACCAGACAAAAAATGAGTACAGGAGAGAGGTGGGACAGAATTAAAGATTAATTCACTGACTTTAGTCCAAAAGATATTTCCTTAAGCCCAAGGAGATTCATAAAGTCTTCAAGTGATCACCTCACTGTATTTCAAGGAATTCCTGACATCCACCAACAGGAGATGGGGAGAAAGCGAGGCGGACTTAAATATTGGTTAATAGCGTTTAATCAGAATAACATTGTCCTGCTTTTTTTTAAATCAAAGGAGTTCCATAGATACTGGAAGTAATTCTGCCACTCTGTTTCAAGAAAATTTACAAAATCTGTTAGTCACCATAGAATTAACTGCAGCACCAGAAAAGCAGTGATAAGAAAAACTGGACATATTCTAGGGCTCAGTCCAGCAATTTAGCTTACAATGTTTATTTAAACATAACATGAATTTATAAACTTGTTTTCTAGGGAGATTTATAGTGCTTTCAGATTTTGGCTGGATTGAAAAAGTTCAACTCGACTTCCTGCAAAGAACATGCTTGTGTAAACCACCTTCTTCTTAAATTTTGACATGAAAATTTTTCATTACATACATTTCAAATTACAAACAAATGTCCAGGTGGATGCTTAATTTAAATCTAGCTATCAATATCACAGAAACAGCATCTTGGAACTTTTAGCATTACAGCACCACAGAAATCCTTGTTGACAAAACATCAAATAATATATTGTAATTTCTAATCTCTCCTTGTTCATCTGTTAGATAAATATTTGAAACGTCTAACTAATCCATTAAGGAAAAAGGTATCTTAGCACTTTTGAGTAGTGACTCTAATTTTAAATTGAAAGAACAAATTAATACACTTTTAATTAAAAAGGTTTTTAAGCATGTCAAGTTATACAATAAATGATTTAAACTTTAGAACATGATGTGCAATGATTTTGGTTGCCACTATTGAGTCATCATATTTTTTTCACTGGAGAGGAGGGGGGAGAAGCTTCTTCAGTGAAACAAACTGAAAATCAAACAACAAGGTAATCTAAATTTTGCTAAATAATCCAAAATTTAAATTATTCATTTTTTTATTATTAAACAATCTTGATTTGTGTAAGGAGTGGATATAGGAAAATTACTTAAATAAAACAAATATAAACCTATATTCTCTACCAAACAACAGTCAACACTTCATAAGCTACAAAGCTAGTGTGGTAAGAGTCCTGAGTTTTTTCTTGGTATTGAGCATGGAAAAACTTATGTAAATATCATTTTCAAAATTTCTGTCCTATTTTTGCAGTAGTAGAGAAAGCTTTCAGACTGTTGATAAATATACTGATTCCTATTGTTAACATAAGGGTTCAGTTCTATCTAAATTATTTTACAAACATGTTCTTCCCTGTCATCAGTAGGATAGTAATCACTTATTTTTCAAGGTCACTGAGTGTTCATTATATGCTGTATATTTTGGCTGCATTCTTATTACAGCCTCATTACAACCTATAAATAGGTTATTATCTTCTTTTTTACAGATCAGAAAATGAAGCTTCAGAGAGGTTAAGAACACTAGCCATTGTCACACAGCCTTTCAGTGCTGCTTCTAGCAGCATCAATGACTTTGTGTACCTCTCTTCGTTCTCCACATATCTTTGGGGAATCAACCTCACCTGTTTTTTTCAGTAGGGGTTGGTAATGTCTTTTTTTTTTTTTTTTTTTTGCTCCAGCTTAAGACCAAAGACCATCCAACAGTGTTTAAGCAAGAATTGAACAAGTGCTAAATCTGTTTATTATTTACTGGTTAATTCATTTAATAAATATTTATTTCATGTCTTGTGCTGGGTATAGTGCTAGGAACAGGGCTACAATAATGCCACATCCAGAATGGTAACTGCATTTTTGGAGCTTACAATTTAGACATTAAGTTTGAGAAACAGAGAATGAGCAGGACCCAGTCCTTCACGACAGAGGGAAAAAAACAGTAGCTTTGGAATTATATGAAGTTCAAGCTGCTCTGCTATCTTCTGTTTCTGAGAAAGTTAGAAGCCGTCTGTCTTCCATCTTCATTTCCTCTTCTGTACAAACAGGTGTATCCAGAGGCTTAGCATAAAGCATGTAATGTCCCTGGGCAAAAGCAGGTGTTCCATACATAGTGACAATTATTACAACAGGTCCGGGGGAGAAGGAGATGAGTAAACAACTCAGTGATCACGTGAAAAGTACCATCCTAATGATACTGACAACGTTTTCTGGTAACCCAGAGGGCCAGGTGCTAGAGAAGGTTGACAGAAATGTCACATCAGAAGTGATACTTGACTTGGGTCTCCAAGGATAAGAAGAAGCCTGCTGGGCACAGGGACTTTTATGTACAAAGACATAGATAGGTGAGTATTTCTATGGGATCAGAAAGTTAGCACTGGGAAAAGACTGCAGGCAGTTTTCAAAAGTCCTCAACTTCACAGTTTAAGGATTGTACTCTGGAAAGAATTTTGTAACATATTCCTCCTGTATCATTCAGGAATCTTTCACTGCAGGTATAAGTAAATGAAATTCAGGTGAGGTTAAATAAATAAGGCATTTCTCGGTTCAAATAACTAGAAATTCAAAAGTGAGACTGGCTTCAGGTGAGGTTTGATCCAGATGTCATCCTGCCCTGTTCTGCTGTTTTCTCAGCTCTTCTCGCTTCCATGTGGTGATGTCATCTTCAGGCGAGGTGCCACCCTTGGCAGCGATAATATCTGCAAGCAGTGAAGTCAGGTCTCCTGGGCCTAATAGCGTCACGTGCTCAGTCTCTTACCAAACACTCTGTCCTAGCAGGAAGATATGCTGATTGGTATGAGCATGCTCCAACGGCACGAGGACTCCCACCCAAAACACGTGGCCACAAATGAGGGAGGTAAAATATAGGAGCTGTGAGCCAAAGGGAAAAATGCAACCAACCAACATCTAATACTCTCTCCTTATATGATGGCGTCTCAGTTGGAGTTGATCCCTGCAAGGGCTGGCATCCAAGTCTCCTTAAAATGATTAAATTAAACAAAACCAAGAAGAAACAGAGTAAGTATATTTTCCTATTTTTACACAAGGAATATATCATTGACACATGTTGGAGACACAGCAATGAATGATATAGCTAAAAAGAATTCCAAAAAAAATTTACTCTCCAATTCATCAACGTGTATCCACAAAGGAAGGACTTAAGTCTGAATCAAGTACATTTCAAGGCTCTTAGAAGCACGTACTCCTAGAATTCCTCTTTAGTTTTTTCATGTTAATGTCTTCAGTTTTTTCATGTTAACAGAGGCCAGAATGAGTTTAAATCTGATGGCAACAAGAAAATTGAAATAAAACATTTATTGTATTTTTACTTTGTGTTTCCCAAAATGTTTCCCTTGCATAAGCTTCTAATATCTATAGCTGTAGATGTGTCATCATTACTTAGGTGGAATGTTTGCATTATTAGAACCACATTAGTCAGTAAGCAAAAACACATGCCCGGGAGTCTAGTTATGAGATTTGTTCATGTTTTCTTTGAGTTGAAACAAAAGAATAATGACCAGCAGCATACAGCAACTTAGCCTTGTCTCTATCCTATTAGGATCACAGTCCCAGGAGAGAGCTCTGGTTTTAAAAGCTATTTGCAAATGTAGAGCAACTTTTTTATTGTAATTTTTCACAAAGCAGTTTCAGAATAGAGCAGGGGGAAAGCCCAAAACGTCATGACTTGAGGACGTCCTTTCTTTTTCCTGAAATGATTCCTGAATGACCAGAATACCAAGGAAAATCATGATTTGTGCTTCTCATTTAGTACTGTAGGGGCATTTTTCCATTTGCAGCTTTTAGCTTGCGAGAATCGGCTTGGAACGTTCAGATGGTCAATGCACCTTGATTACTTGGAATTACAGTAATGTGCTGAAAGTCAGGCCCTAGTTCATTTTTATTCCTAAGACAGTAACGTGTATATTACCTTATCCTTAGTCCATAAATTAAGTTCACTGAAATATAACTTCATGAGGTCCCTCAATTCAATGGTGTTTCTGGGTATCTTACTAGAGAGAGTGCCTAAATTTCTGACACTTTGGTTGGGATATCCATTCATTTACTGCATGTTTATTGATTCCTACTATATGCTGGGCATTGTTTTAGGGCTCTGCAGATGTGCAAATCAATACAAGATCTATCCTCATAGAAACTGTGTCGGGAGAAGGTCAAGGAATAATTAATTCCGAGTTTGAGGAACGTTTTTAAAAAGAAAGGAGAGACGAATTAGTAACGAGAGCTCTGAGGACACATGAAAAATGGATCTAAACTAGTCTATGGGGCAAGTGGTCAGAGATGCTGCTAAGGAAGTGACTTTTAAGTTGAGATCAGATGCAGACAACCGGATTAAGAAGATGTGATACACACACACACACACACACACACACACACACACACACACACACACACAGGAATATTACGCACCCATAAAAAGGAAAGAAATTCTGCCATGTGCAGCAACATGGATGGACCTAGAGACTATAATGCTTAGTGACATAAGTCAGACAGAGAAAGACAAATACAGTATGATATCACTTTTATGTGGAATCTAAAAAATAATGCAAATGAATGCATATGCAACACAGAAACAGACTCACAGATATAGAAAACAAACTGTGCTTATCAAAGGGGAGATGGAAGTAGGGGAGGGATGACTTAGGGGTATGGGATTAACAGGTACAAGCTACTATGTATAAAACAGATTACTATTTTTATGTATATATATACACACACATGAAGGATATACTTTATAGCACAGGGAATTATAGCCATTATCTTGTAATAAATTATAATGGAATATAATCTGCAAAAATACTGAATTGCTATGCTGTACACCTGAAACTAACACAATACTGTAAATCAACTATACTGTAATTTAAAAAAAGATAGATGAGTATGAATTACCTGGGTCAAGTCTCTGACTTGAGAGAGAGCAGGGTTCAAGGCAGGATTCATAGACCAAAGCAGACCACCTGCAAGTATGTTCCTGCCAGCAGCGACCCTGATGTGGTAGGGTAAGACAGAACCTGGAGGGCCTTGAAATTAAGGCCAAGTGTTAGTACTTAATCTTACAGGCAATGGGAAGGCAATGTTAGATTCTAATCTGGGGGGCGACATGAGCAGATCTGAATTGTACATGGTCTGTCTGGCTGCTGTAGACGCAGTGGCTTTCAACACATGTAGACTACAAGTGGAGTATTTTCATTCTTGGTGTAAAACTCTATTTCTTTCTCCTTATTTGCTTCAAGTTGGCAATAAGGATTCCTGACTTCACGCCTTCCATCACCAGATCGACAACCAGCAGATTCACCCCGACCACTGATTTCAACCAAAACTTTATGGAGTTAGCAGTTTTGTGATTTATGTGTTTGTTTTCTTTTTTTCCTAGAGGCTCTCTAAGTAGTCTGGTTACTGCCAAGTTTACAACACGTAAGGGATTTCACCATGGAAGTTCTCTTGGAGGTAGCCAGAACTAAAGCCAACCAACTTCCAGCCTTTGAATTAGTTCCACTAAATTATCTTCTTTTAATTATGCCCCCCATCCCATATTACAGCCCCAGAAGATTTTAGTCATATGACATAAAAAATTATTGAATGACTGATTTTCTAATTTTACCTTTTAGGAAGTCTATGCCACTCGGTATATGTAATTATGAGAGAACTTACATGCCCCCAGCAAGAGACAGAAGAAGAATATATGGCCCAGAAGGATAGAAGTGTTCCTCTTAATTCAGCAATTCTGTTCTTCAAGTCATTAACAGAAAATCAAATATATTGGACCTGATTATACACAAAAAAATAGAACTTCCCAGTGTTCAGGTGAATTAGCTTTCCAAGGTGCAATTCCCTTTTTGCTTTGGCCGCCAGGCATCACAAGGTTAGATTCAGGCACATATCTGCTCTGGTAAATGACACTTAACATGTTTCCAACACCTAATAAACCTACAATTCACTAACACTGATTTTTCCTTTCATTCTTTTGCCCAAGTTTTCTCTTCATTTACTTCTCATGAATGTATTTCTATAAGTCACCTAAAGGAATCTTTTTTAACAATGTGGAGGTATAAATAAATTAAGGTTTGGCTATCTTAGATTCTCCCCCAAAAGATGCCCCTTTAAGTGTATTAAAATACATGTTAAATAATATTTCAAAATCAGGTTCCCTACTTTGAAATAGCTGTGGGATTGAAATGCTCCAAGGCAACCCAAACAAATTAACTGCACAAACTGCGCCCCCCCAACCCCAAATTCTGTCTGCATGTAGCCAACAAGACGGTGAATGCTAGAATTTGGCCCCAGGCTTCTCCATAATTGATCTAAATGGGCTATGCATCTCAACAGACTTTGCAACTGCAAGGTCAGATGGAAGGAACTGACCTTAGTGAACTAGGCCGGAGAACATTTCCCTGCTGTGGCCGCCCCTTCTGTGAGTATAAACAGGACTTCAAAGGGAAGGGAAAGGTCGGCCTGAGAGGGGTTTAGCCACCGGCACTGTCAGCAGCCCCCCTTCCCAACAATCAGCAGAAATCCTACGGGCCCACCAGCGTTTTTAACTAAGAAGGAAATATTTTTGTCCCGTGGTCATTACAACCACTGAAGAAAAAGAGAGGCCATCTACTTTTTTTATCCTTTCTTCTGTAGTCAACAGGTCTTTTCAAGAGATAATATTCGATTAAGTTTCTTTTTCTTCTTCTTTTTTTTTTTTTTTTTTTTAACATTACACGGTTGGTAGTTTAAATGGGTTTAGTCACTTCTAGGCCATGGCTAGTTAGGGTGTCAGCAGTGCCCCCAACCTAATGTCATGAAATGTTCAACAATGACTTTAAAATAAGTAGCTTTTGGGAAGTTATGTCTTTGAAGTTTCATTAATTAGTCATATCATCGGGAATGTATGGCTAAAGTAAATTACAGTGTTTAAAATATCCACTCTTTCAATGTGAAAAATGAAAGGATCCTGCTACCTTGTCTTTACACTAATGAAGATATTATTAATTGGTTTAGCAAAAACATAGATCTAACCATAATGTGCAACAGTTATTAAAGATAATTAACTACAGATCATTGGTTTGAAACATCTAGTCCAAAATGATTTCTGAAGGGCACATTATTCTACGAGATAAAATAATTAAATTTCTAACTGCTGCACGAGACAACTGTGGCATATCTAGTGCTTTAATTTCTTTTGTTCTATTCTCAGGGTACTCTTACTGTGTTAGGTTTTGAAAAAGCTACCCGTGTTTCACAGGGAGCTCTCTGTTCAGCATGTTTTGCCGAAATCTTTCATGTCTATGGAAAAATTATGATTGAAAGAAAAGGATTACAATGACACTAGACCTCATAAAAAGCCCGCATAAATGGAAAGCCTCCCATTTGCAAAATAAATAAGGGAAAATATAAGAATGAACTCGTGGATTAATGAATGATGTAATTATGTGCATACACAGAAAATAAAATTAAACAATTAGAGTAAAAACAACTGAGGCACTGAAACAAAAGGCTGTTTTTTAAAACTGTAAGATTAGAGGCAAAAAATTCTGGCCATATTTCTCAAAATTGTTTTTCTTGGTTTTTACTATTTGACGATCAGTTAAATCAATGGGGAAAAAATTAAGACTCAGATGCCAATAATAGTAGTTTTGTGAATCCTTAACAAAATTAGGATTATAATATTTAAGACTGCTAGCACATTAAGATGTTCGTTGATGACCAAGTGTAAAGTGAGGTCTGAAGACCACATTAGCCTCAATGTGAGATGTCCAAATTTTAAAATATTTATTGCACTATCTTGTGACCAGGAACTGGCTTTGTAGCAAAACCAACAGTGAAAAATAGTAGGGATGTACTTTCTTTTTCGAAGTAAGTCTAATTTATATTAAGTCTCAAATCATAAATCCTGTCTTAATTTGTGGGAGGCCTGGAAAAAGCAATGTGCTTAAAGGCCCACCTCAAGGCTTAGGTATAAATTATTGTTGAGAGAAATATTATTAATAACTTTAATCCAGTAAGTGTACACTTGGTAAAACAGACCTAAAAAACCATAAAAATAAAGGTGGTTCTTACTTGGACTAAAGTTTAGATACATGACTGAATATGAAGATTTTGAACTTGGGAAGTTTATACTGATATTGATACTTGGAAAGAACAAAACCAAAATATTTAACACATGTCTTTTTTTGTCCAACATAAAAGCAGTAATGCCAAAAAAGAAAAAAAAAAAAAGGAGGGTAAAACAGGTTTTGAGGCTAAATATGAGTAAAGTCATTACAAGCTCCTTACTGTAGATCAACATTTCTGAAGATGTGTACTGTGGGCCGCTAGACCCCTAACAAGAAGGAAAAAATGTCCTTTGGTCAAAGGTTTGAAAATACAGCATACGGAGTGCTCCTTATTTGCAGTGCACATAAGCAAAATCAAAGGTTCTGAAAAGTCCCACAATCACAATATTCACTTAACCGAGCTCTCAAATGTTTATTTTCCTAGAACAGTGGTTCGTTCACAGGGAATTAGTATTCTGTATAACACTTAAGGAGACAGGGCTTTACGGTCCCCTGGGAAGCTCAATTTGATTTGATTTCAGGGCCCCCAAAGTCCCTTTTTTTTATTCCTCTGGTGTCACATTCTTTCACCTTCAGCCACAGATTCCATCTCTTCTTACTGAAACCACTTTTAAGGGTTTTGTTAGCTATTTGCAACTCAGGGAGTATTTAAGTTGCTTTATTGTCCTTCCTAGGGATATTTACTTTTCAATGTCATGTTCTAATTGTAGAATAAAAGACTTTAAAAATAAGAGAATACCTGGCATTGCAGAGCTTGGGGTGGGGGATTTTTAAGTCTCCCTGACAGTGTGACCCAGGTCTCTGCTCTTTTCATAGATGGGGAGGGCAGAAGCTCCCATGCACAACGGTCTTGGGCATGTAGCCACTAACATCTAAAGCTGAGGCTTGACCCTGTCCTCTTATTGGCAAATTCAGGTCTGTGTTCTCTTATATTTTTGTGCATACATCTAGAGGTAAATATCCTAAATGTAACCAGAAGTCCCAAACTTGTAGCCTCCCAGATGCATTCGACATGCAGATATATTTGTCTGCCCAGTGTTTAATGTAAAAATGACAGATTTAGTTGGCAACAGTTAAAATGCAGGAGATTCCAAACAATAACCTAGATTCCACCTTCTGAGAAAGCAGAGGGTCTTGTGATAGCAGACCCACTGGCTGGAGCTATTATGGTCATTCAATTTCGAAAGGGCATCCTGGACTTCCCCGGTGGTGCAGTGAAGAATCCACCCAATGCAGGGGACACAGGTTCGAGCCCTGGTCCGGGAAGATCCCACAGGCCACGGAGCAACAAAGCCCGTGCGCCACAACTACTGAGCCTGCGCTCTAGAGCCCGCGAGCCACAACTACTGAGCCCATGTGCCACAACTACTGAAGCCCGCGCGCCTAGAGCCCATGCCCCACAACAAGAGAAGCCACTGCAATGAGAAGCCTGCGCACCACAACAAAGAGTAGCCCCTGCATGCCACAACTAGAGAAAGCCCGTGCGCAGCAACAGAGACCCAACACAGCCAAAAATAAATAAATTAGTTAATTAATTAAAAAAAAAAAGAAAAGCAAGGGCATCCCCTTCACTCTCCCTTGAGCCCTAATGCCCATCAATCCTTAGAGCCCTGCCTTGACATGAAGTGAGAGTAGGTTACCATTTATTGTTGTTGCTGACTCTGTACCAGGCTTGCTTCACTTATCTACATTTTGGGACTTCTTTTATTTTCAATCCTTGAGCTCAACAACCTTTCTCTAATGGTTCTTTTCTGTTTGAAAATTCTCTTTATCTCCCTAATAGGGGATGTATTTTAAGTTGGTCACCAGAAAATTACCTTTAGCTAAATAACTGGAACCGGGTGAAATCAAGGGCCCACCCAGTACTTTGGGTCACCCTGATTAAAACCTTTGGCTAGACCAAACCCAGCCTCGCCAGCCTGCTGGCTATCTCCCCCACGAACGCCGTAGCAGGTGTGTGTCACTCACATTGCACGGGGCTGGGAAGGCAATGGTCATTTTAACTAGTGACCCAACGGTCTTCAGTCAGAAGGTCTTTCCCTTTCGTATATGATTCATTCTGCATCTTTGCAAAGGAAAGACACAGCAAATAACTGGAACAATAGCTCAAGGGTTCATGACATTTAAGAAATATGGATGTTTCCTCCTCTACCAGATTTCACTTTATATGGCCTAAAGGATGTGTGATGTGGGACTTCCCTGGCAGTCCAGTGGTTAGGACTCCGCGCTTCCACTGCAGGGGGCAGGGGTTCGATCCCTGGTCGGGGAACTAAGATCTCAAGTGCCGTGTGGCGCAGCCAGAAAAAAAAAAAAAAAAGAATGTATGATATATGTTTTCAACTAAAGCAGCAGAACTCTCCATGGGTCACACATTCATGCGGATGGTGCATCAGCAAGTGATGAGTCTGTGTGCAATAAGCAGCTTTCTTCCAGTGCGTTTCTGAAACTCAGAAAACTGAGTGGTCAAGAGACACATTATTAATGGGCTTCCAAACGCAGCCTGAGCTCTGAAACCTGAGCTGTGGCTCTTCCTGCCTCCTCTTTGGAGTGGCCGCCTGTCCTCTGTGGCTGCAGGAGTGAGCTGAGGGGAGGATACGGAGGCGCTGTCAGCAGATGGAGAGGTGGGGCCATCTGCCCGAACTCCCCCACTTATTGTTGGCTCAGTGGTGGCCGCTTTGGTTTGGGTCTTTTAACAGTTCATTTAACTGAGGAGGAGGGAATGGATTCAGAAGAGGACGCCCTGGGTATTGGTGAAGTTTCCTCGCAGATGTTCTGCCCCTCTTTCTAATTGGTCCCTTCGTATCCCTCCTCTTTTCTCTAATCCACTATTTTTCTCTTCCTTTCTTTCTTGGCAAGAAACTGCTACTCCTGGATGCTTTCTGAGTCAGTTCTTCCCAGCAATGACCCCAGGACACTCACCACCAACTATCACTGACTCACGGTATTTAAAATGCTGGGTACACAGTGTCTTCCGGGGTATTTTTGTTGCACTTGAACTACATCCAGTAATACTGGTTCTTACCAAATTGTCGATACCACAAATGTGTCTTGTTAACTTAGGTTTTCTAGAGGTTAAAAAAAAAAAAAAAAAAAAAAGACACTGGAGCATTATTTCTATTGAACTTTTTTCATAGTTTATATTCTGGGTGGAGGAAAGGTTAGGTGGAAACTTCCATTTTTCAGTCCTTATCACTTGTCTTTCCCTTAAAATGTGTCCTTTATCCTCACTCTCTCTCTCCCACGTAAGACATTTCACCTTCAGGACAATGGAAATTGTGTTTAAATGAGATCGCAGTGACTCCAGCCCGCTCTGAATGTTGCCTTGCTTTTTGACTGTGCGACTGAATCCTTATACGAAGAAATATTTGACTTTCTTCTGGTTCAGTGACATACCTGTACGAGGATCTACTTCCCCTTTTCCTTAATAAAAATTTTTTTTTAATCTGGCAGCTTTCTTTTAAAATTTAAGGAAGTAGCAAGAACCAAAGACAAAGAAAGAGGCTTGCAATTTGAAAATGAATAGACAGAAAATAAAGAACGCTGAGCAGATATTAGGTCTTTTGTTTTTAATCTACTGTAGAAAAAAACGTAAGAAAAGTCAATGCTGAAAGAGAAGGTGCAGTTGGAAATTTCTTCCAAGAGGAAGCTTATATTACCAAGAAGAAAAAAAGTGTCCTGATCAAATTACCGATAAAAACAATACATTATGACACAGGCCACGATATTCTCCCTTCTTGATATAGTTTTTCCCCAGTCCGGTCAAACGTATCCACAGATTCCTTCTTACCTCCATTTCCCCAGGTGGGCAAAGGCAACAGAACCACATGGACTGGGGCGCTGGAATCCCTTTGACATTCCTATGCTCTTTGATATGGCTTTTGATATCTTGACTCCCAGCCAACCAGTCAATATCTGTGGACGGGAACCATGTCTAAATTGGCTACTGTGTAGGTTCAAAAACTGTATGCTAATAGACTCACTTATTTCATTTCAAAGGAATGGTGCCTTCTGCCACATGGAGGATGAAGGGTAAAAGTTATGAAGACCGATGACGTTTTAACAAGAATATTAGAATCAAGAGACAAATCTGAATCCTGCCTCTGTCCGTGACTAACTGTATGAGTCCAGGGAGTCACCAGGATTATCTCGTTTCCAGCTTCCTGTAAAACAGTAGCAACAAAACAATAATATTCACTTCATAAGGTAGACTGGGGGAATTGAAGGAGATGATGAACCTTAGGCTTGAAAACTCAAACAGGAGCTGGGCAGGTAAAGTGAGTCAATCAAGTGGGCTGGGTATAAGACAATACATGGCAACTCGAAGTCTCTGACTCCGAGGGAATGGGGGAGCCACACCCAATAATCCCGAGGCCTTCGGTCCCTCTAAACCTCTAAAAGGGCAGCTGTTTTATTCGGCTCCAGCCAGTTTCTGCAATGGAAAAAGTGGAGACCTGGTATTGCCAGATTTTTCCGGGAAGCTGGAAATCCGGACTTTTAAGTGAAACCTTCCAATTTTCAGTTGTTGGCAATTAATTCAAATGTAAAGTACTGTGCAAGCCAAACAAAACACATCTGCAGGCCCCGTAAGCCCAGGGAGCCTCCACTTGTGACCGTGATAGATGCGAACGTGTCTGTAACAGAACCTGCCTCGTTACAGACATACCATAAAAGAGTTCTCATTTTTTCCTTGTGTGTGATAGCCAGCATGAGAAAAAAAAATTGATTTGATCTTTCTAGAAAGGTATCAGGTTGCCCACTCGTAAGGCTCGGATTTATTAGTTAAGACACCTACTAACATGTTTACTGTATCTCACTGACCATGGAAATGTTTAACCCGGTTATAGCTTGTGCTTTAGACAACATAATTGGATCCTGGGACTTTAAAACAGAAGTTGAATTTTTGTTAGAAAACACACACTTCAAAGATAGCCGAGACACTTCTAAATCACGTCACGGAAAATTCACCCTTTCTGATGCTGAGCTGAGCTCCTTTGGATTCTACTAAGTGAGCAGTTCCTGTCTGGATTATTTTTCTTTGTCTTCAGAGAAGGAGTATCTTGTTTGAACGGGTCCATCTTAGTGGCGCTCCCTCCTTAAGTAGTTGAACTTACTTTTTAACTGTTACATGCCAACAAAACAGGTTGCTTAATTGGTTTGACCTTTCACAGTATTTTTTAATTTTTCAATCTTAGTTTCATAGTTCCATCTGGCCCTTTAAAACGACATCTGGTTAACTGTACTTAACCAGCTGATCACTGTACAGTTATTTTTAAATGTAATGTATGCTTAAACAGATGTTATTTTTATAGATGTGGATCTAAACTGCACTTGTGTACTTGCTACGTCTGCATAAACTCTTTCTGCAATTCCAATGTTGACACCCAAAATTACATGCCAGAATGCTTATGAACTCCTCTATTATGGTACTGCACTTCTGTGCTGCTTGTTAGGTAAACATCAATTCACTTCTTTTTTTCTCTCTTCATTGCACATAAATAAAACATTAGCATTTAGTTTATAAAGTGATGAACATTGTGCTGTGTTGGATTTAGCTTTATAAATACAACTGCTGTCAGCAAGAAAAAAGGATTTATTGAATAAATAATAAGAAAGCTAAGGGAAAATGAAAATATATATATTATGCAAAACATGGTGTCTGTCAACAGGTCACAGAGGAGCCTCCATGCTTTTGGTGTTGCTGTCGGAGATAACTGCATCTCTGACATGCTGTATCTGAAGTATTCTGGACCTTTCTCTCATGGTATGGGTCTTAGATTTAATCCAGGAAGCACGCTACAGAAAATGAATTCACTTTTTAGAACTCTGAAGGCTTGACTGTCTGGGGCATAATTAACATTTAGAACAATTTAAATGTCTCCTTACAAAAGCAAGGATGACGCTGAGACGATCTGAGAAAAAGAAAACCTAAATGGTCATTCCATCCCACTTTATTTTTATTTTTGTCTTTTTCTATCAGGAAAGAAAAATGCAAAGGTGACAGTAGTCTGTGCATCAATGGAAAGGTTTTCCAATCAGGAAAGCATCCTAACGTCCAGTCTGTCTTGTTTCAGGGAGAACGCGATCTCGCGGGACTAAGAGATCTCCAAAGCCTATCAGCATGGGTAGAGTTTGCCTAGGACACCAGGTTGAGTCTGCCTTCGGACAAAGAAAACGGTCACAGTTGAAAACAGTTTCCCGAGAACTTGAAAAGTCTCATTCTCAAGGTTAAAAATTGCTGTTATACATAATACCTCCGTAATTGATAGACATTTTCTCTCTCCAGAGTCCATTTTCTCTGAAAAACACCACTGAACATCTGTTCATAAACAGTCCTTCTGTGAACACACTGACACAGGCCTTGAGCTCCTACAGGCTCAATTCCCCTGCCATGTGCAGATGGCACGATGTATTTATACAGCTGAAGCCTGGGCAACAGAAGCCCAGCCGTATCTCCAGGTAAGACTTCAGGCCAACACGTGCGGCTGTTCTCCGGCCTCGCCCCAAGTTGTCCGAGGGGTTCCTTCTGACACAAAGACAAATTGTTTCCTACTCATGTGTGGGATTCGTTGGAAAAATGACCTTCGGCAATCAATGTCTAACTCTACAGAGGAAAGGACATTTCTCATCTTTTAAAAAGATTCCACACGTTAATGAAAAACTAATTAGGGGACAGAGGTATTTGGGAAACTAAGTAGGGCTGTGATGATTCGGGTGCTTTATTTCTGGCCTCTATGCTTTATGTGTGATGTTGAACAGGAATTAATTATTACCACTAAAAGCAAAAAGTTTGGGGTTAAGCGTGTAAACAATTAACTCGCAACTTTTCAAGAATGACCACGACGGGGGAACATGTCATTATAATGAAAGAAATGCTTTCCCACATAACTTCCTTTCGCTTCTCCTGTTACACGTGAAATGGAGAGGGGTACAAGGATCGGGCTTTTCTTTACTGAGCTTTTGAGGGGAAATACTCAAGAGGCTTGCCAACCCAGGTGAACTTTGGTTACTTTTCCAATCTGGTTTCCCTATTAATCACGGGGAGGTTGGTTCTCTGGCAATCTCTCTTAGAAGCTAGACAAATTCCAAGGACAAGCATAGCCAGCTCCTCACAACTTGGAGAAACATGGACTCTAAGTAAAAGCAGGATGCTGGAGCTTCCGGAGGGATTAGGGGCCCCAAAGATCACCCAAATAAACAGAACAAGGGAGCTATGCACACGCGTAACCTGGGTTTATTTGTACCTGTCTCTGTGACACAGCTGCATTGCACATGAGAGCTAGGATCAGGGAGACATATCTACGGTACCTTAATATAATATAAACTATTCATATTTTATTCTCCATGAACACCGCAGGCAAATTCTTGTTATATTTGACCAGCTGGGGTCAAAAATGTTACGCAGTGCTGGGAGGATTTTTGCCTTAGGTTCAATCGCCATTGCACACACAAGTTTTTGGGTTTGTGCGTTTCAAAGATCCTTTTACACCATGTATGAACCTCCAACTTATTCAATAATCTTCAGATTGGCTTACCAGTTTAGTCTACAGAATCAACTCCGGTAGAGACTTGCAGGAGAAAAAAATTTTGCCTCTTGAGTATATGATGTTTAAGTGTCATATCTCACTGGAGGAAGGCAGATGAACTAGAGGACCTCTGGAAAACTTCTTCCAGGGGGAAAACTGTAGGAGTCTGTTTCTGTATTATGGGAAAACCTCAGGGACATTTCCTGTTAGCCCTTCCCTAGTTACTCCTCACAAGAAACCCCAGCTAAAACAGAAGAAATAATCAAAATGAAAATAAAGTTGAACCTTTAAATCAGACACCAAGACTGCTTGTCACTAAGTATTGAATTGCACTGTGGTTTAAATGAAATTATACAGTTAGGAGTATTAGAAGAGACCAAATGCAAATCATGTTTTACACTTGAGAAAACACGTGTTACGTTAGGCCAAATTTTTCCGGTTTTGGTTATTAACTTCTCTTATGGATACTTCATTTTTTTTCCCCAGGAAAATTAAAAGTTGAGGGATGTACCTTCTCTTCTACCTGATGTATGCACATAATAATAGGAGCCTAAATTTGTTGGAAATATTTTTATCATATTCTACATTACCATAATATAATGGGTTCATTATGGCATTATTTATAATAGTGAGAAAAATGGAAAGAATACTAATATCAAATAACAGAGGCCTCATTAAATAACTATTGACATGGGAAAATTATGTCATACATTAAGTGGAAATTATAAAGATAAGTAATTACATATACACTCTACAATCTCAACTAGGAATATGACATAGATAGGCATGGGGAAAAAACCTGGAAAAAATATGCTAATGTATTAAAAATAACTATTTCTGGGTGGTAGGTTTATGGGTTATTTAAATTTTCAGCTTCTTATATTTAGGTATTTCCCAGGTGTTTTACATTGAACGTATATTATTTTAATAAACAAAAAAATGTGGTGAAAACATAATAAAGATATTTCTCCTAAGAAATGCATTTGCCATCTTAACAAGAGGAGTTTTGGCACATTCAGACCAGAATATAAGAAGATACGGAGTATACTGAGTTATACTGTGGACAGAAATTTATGATATTTGGAAAGAGATGATTTAGGGAAGTCTTTTTCTTCCTAATAAGGTACCTTAGGATATAATCATCATTTGCTGCCTAGATACTGAAATGCATCCTAGGTGACCTTCCTGACTTTATTAATCTCTCCCTCCTCCCTCCCTCCCTTCCTTCTCTTCCTCGATAAATATTTTTTTATTGATTACTAACTCTGTGCCAGGTACTCAGAATAGGGGTTGAAACCCAGGAATTTGTAGTCTAGGAAGATGGTCAATGAACAAGCAACAAACTATCCAATGAATAATGTCACAATTGTGACAAATAATAATGTCACAATTGTGAGAGCCGGTACACCTGAGGAAAGCAGGGGTGAGCAGCCCTGTCATTTGCAGACGAGGGGAAGTCCTCTATATGGCAACAACATTTGTGCTGAGAACAGAAAGCATCAGAAAGAACTGACTACCAAAGGTGGGAGGATGCTCGAGGGTGCGTGCTGGTCCCACGCTGAGTACTTGGCATTCCTGTTGCATACCCTCTAGGCACCCCGATAGGGTTTGACCTATAGGAAACACTCAAATATTTATGGAATTGGCTTGATTTGGAAGATATGCCATTTAAGTCTTCAAAACAGTAGGACCTAGGCAGACTGCATCAAATCCTACCATTCTATAGGTAACCTGATTTCCACCTCTATAAAGGCCTGCCTTCCATGAGGTCCACCTGACAACCAGACATACTCTGACTCACTGTTCCTAAATACAGAGGCTTTACTTGTAGAATTATGGAGAACTTGGATAGTTTAAAATGTATCCTCCATCTAAATGTAGTGCAAGTTTATCTCTATATTGTGTCTTGACGTACCGTCAGTAATACATATAAGTATCAGGCTGTAAAATCATTACCGAATTCCTGGAATGCTCCAGTCAAATTTCTAATCATTATAATGCAGTGTCAAATGATCAGTTAGTAGTGTCAGCCTATGTGACTAGCTGCTTATAATTCTCAATGTTTGTCCTCAATAAAAATATTTGGGCTCAATCTCAAAATCGTCAAAAAGACTAGACATAGGTTGGCCCAAACCACTCATTCTTTTTGAATTTGTAGAAACTGCTTTCCACAAAGAGGATGCCCACACAGCTGGAAAAAAGCTGAAAGAACGAAAGAATTTTTGCTCTGATGGTTGCCAAGAGTGACTGTTCCCCACTGGGTTGGTGAAATCAAGCATTTGCACCCTTAATAATATAAACAGTTCTGTCCCTCGTCTTGGGGAGGGCAATAATTTATCTACTATTAATGAGGGAATATCACTCTCAAATAAGATCAAATTCAAGAACTAAGAAAATATGTACTTTGTGATCATGAGCAATAACATATTTTTCATAGAATATTGAGTAAGAGAAGGTCAGTGATGACAAATATGGGAAATGATAAACCTTCCACCTCCAATGAAAACAAGATGTTGAACATGAAACTAATATTTCTAGTGCCTAGTATTTAAAAATCCATCATATATAACTATTGCCTTCCAGACGTGTATAACTGATCCTACTCACATCAATAGTAAGTTCCTTTTCAGTTTTTTTCTTACGTTAACTTCTTTTTACATGGTATTATTTTCCTTAAATGGCATTTCCACTGACAACTGCACAGAATGCACTGTATAATTATCGTGTCTTCAGTTTCTTCTTCTACAGTTCTTTTTAATTACAAAATAATACCCTTTGAAGCATGCATCTTTGATATCTTAACCATCATTGGGTCAATATAGCAGTGTGCTCATTATCAATATATTTTAATTATTTCATTCTTTCTAATGCCTCATTTTGTTTTCCATGAACTGCCAGGTAATTATGTTTGTAGCAGGATAAATAATTAACATTCTCTGGAGCAGAACGGCTATTACTTTCCTTTTTTCTTTTTCTTTTTTTCCCCTCAGCCATGGCAACATAATAAATAGGCATTTACCTGGAGTGACTAAATGTGTTCTTTTCTTGGGGCAACAGTAACTTGGTGATTCAAGAACTGTTTTTGGTGAAGCTATGAATTACCCAGAGCCAAGGTTTCTGGCTTCCTAATTTCTCTTTAAACAGAGCAAAGCTGCTTTCATTAGACTGTCAAATTTTCCTCTGTCCTATTTCATGTCCTAATTCATCCCCTCAAAACAGGGTGTAGGTTCTTGAGGCTGTATGTGCAAAGGCTATTTACATGCATAAAATTACTTTACTATTTTCTCATTCAGAAAAATACACCTTTAAAGTAAATCCTGACTATATAAGGCAAGAAAAACATGAATGCTTTCAAAAACACTGATTGAGAAGAACTGATGAGTGAGTCACAAGTTCAAAGACAAAGTAAAACAAGGTGAAGTTCAGTAGGGGAGGCTTTAGAGAAAGACCACGAGATAGGTGAACGGAGCAAAGCAAGGTGTGGCGCAGATCGCAGTAAATTTCATTTCTTCATTGTGTGAAGATTGCATCCTAGCAATTTGGAGTATACATTCCTCTAAAGTGTTACTGCAGAAGGAAGGGAAAGGTACTCTAGTACTAGTTGTGTGACCTTGTGCAAGTTACTTAACCTCGCTTTGCTACAGCTTTCTCATCTGTGAAGTAAAGCTAATAAGAGCAAATGAGCACACTTCGATAATGCCAGTTTCGTAATGCAGGTTGTTATTTAAAGACAGCTTTCAAGCCTACAGTTCTTCAAGCTAAACATCCCAACGTCTTCGGTCATCCCTCAGATCGGAGGCTTTCAAAGATCCTCACCACTTTGGTCACTCTTTTGTCTGTGCTCAAGTTTGAAGGTCTCTGATGAACTCTGGATGCTCCAAAAAGCGTCTGAACTGCAGAGAGCAAAACAGGGTAACTCTCCTCTCCCCTTTCATCCAACCAGAAAACTTAAATAGTCATGCTTTTAAATATGCAGCTTTCTGGTTTGATCTGTTTTTCTTCCGCCCTGTGTATTATTAAGTCTTATAAGTGTGTTGCTGACTCTTTTCAGCGTCCACACATCTGCTGATGACTGGGCTTAGTGCCGGTGACACAATGTGGTAACGCCTGTTCTAATCCCTGCCTTTGTAACAGAGTTAAAGTGGAGACAGCCAAGGGTTTGCCTTTATTTTTGATAAGTCAATATTCTCGTATACGTACGAGAAATAACTATATGGTAAGTCAATAAATGCCCCATTAGGAATGAAAATAGAAGAACCAGATTTTCCCTTTAAACCAATTAAGCGAGACGCAACAGGAGAAGAGCTGTTTATGGATATTTTAAAGACCATGATATGGGGAAGGGGATAGTTTACTTGAAGTGCTAATCTGAGACTGGTTGGTCCAAATTACATACCAATACTTACTGTAGAAAAAGAAACTTCAATAAAAGGTTGAATTTCATGACTCCTATGGAACAACTCTGCCTGAGATTTATGGGGTAAGTAAGTATGGTCATTCCTGGATGATATGACAAATAATACTACATTTTATACTCTGAACCCTAGACCTAGATTAAGAATAGGGCACTATCTAATCCTCATACATATTTCACTAAATGCATGCTTATGTCATTTCAGAATCTCACCTGTCCTAAAACCATGTTCATTCTTTTATAATTCATACAAAAATATAAATGAGCACCTACTGACTGCAAGGGAATGCTGGGTTTTGATAAGAGCTTGTGTAATAGCATTTAGCCAGTATAATGTCAAACATATTATTGTGTCGTCTTTCATGAGGGATCTGCTACATTGCATGGTTCAGATCCGAGTATCTGCACTTCCTTCTAGAACCCTGCAAATCTCCACTCCTACCATTTGCAATATTTAAAGAAGAGGCAAAAAAGGAAAAAAAGAACAACAAAAAAACTATGAAGTAATTTCATGCTCAGTGATATAAAAAGTGTTTCATCTTTCACAGAAAGAGTTTTATTCTGGGACTTAGGTAAATTCCAATGTAAAGAAAAATTTGCAGTTTCCTCTATGCTCCAGCTTATTCAAATACAATTTTTCCAATACTGCTATCTGAGGCAATATATAAGAAATCTTTAAAATGCACAGTTAATTTAATTATTATCATTTGTACTTTATTAAACAACCCCTTCCTAATAAGAAAATTTAACAAGAGGAAAATATGAAGAATTACTAAGATTGCAAAGATTTAAATCAGACAGTTCACACATTTAAGACAGCCTGAACCTCTCAAGTACTGTCATTTGGAGGCTGACGACAATGTAAACGAACACTTTTAAACAAGATCAGGCAACATAATTTTGATCTTTGTATGTTCATCGAATCAGAGAGAAACTAATACACTTCAGGAAAACAGAAAAAATTTTAAATCCTGGTAGTGATGTGATTTTAATAAAAGGCTCTCCCATGTAAAGGCTCACCCATTTCTTAAAATGGGCGCTGTCCGTTCAGTAACAGCACCCATTTTAAGAAATGGTTAAAATCCTCTAGCAGCATAAAGACTGTCATTGTTTATCTTGTAAAATCATCTTCAGAGCAGCAAGATAATGCTTAGTTTTACAAGATCCATGCCTCAGTGGTGGGTGTTTATAACCAAGTAACAGATCTAGGGCAAGAAACCTACATAGTCAAACTAAATATCTAAGAAATCTGATGAAAAAAAAGGGGAGTTTGCGCACATCAGTTTTAAGCTTTGTATCTTAGAAATCAGATGGCTCTACAGTACTGTAAAAGTACTGTGAGCCACCACAAAGTTGTCTTCAAATGGATTCAATTGAATCCGGCATTTATATACAGTCACTCTGCTTTCATTATCTCTTACCTCATGTTCTCACTTTGTTTGTGACTTTATTTGTAAAACTGAGCTCCATTCATGCTTGGAAATAAACATTTTAGGCACTCCCAAAAGAAAGCACTCCAACTAAAGAAATACTTCAAAATATTTGAAATGATAGGGCATAAATTTTTCCCTGATTTCCAATGATATGAGATTACAAATATAATAATGTTCTTTCTCCAAAACTGTTTTAAAACAAAACAAAACAAACAAAAACAAAAAAATATAACATGTATACCTCTTGGGAGAAAAGGCTGAGAGTGTTGCCTTTAGCAGACAAGTAGAAGGGAAAATTCTGTCTGAATAAACTTTTCAAAACTTGCTTCTTTGCATGTTATAAGTTTTGTCTATACTGGTTGAACACAAAGAGGTTAATAATCTTGCACAGGACAACAGTGCTAGCAATTCAGTAACTGAATAAATATTCCCAATAGAAGGACCCATTTTCTATCAGAAATAACAGAACATGTAAAAGTAATATTCATTAGGGAAAACACAATTTTTTGTGTATATCTGAAGGAACAAAAGGGTAAATCAATTGAGGACCAAATATGGAGCTGAGAGATGACCGAATGTAGAAGCTGTGGTCTTGTCTCTTTACACTGACCAGTGACGATGGGGCAACAGGGACCATCGATATTCAGAATTCTGAATGGCTCCAAGTTTTTTGAAATTTTTTGAAATTACAGAATATGTAGTCACTGACAACTAATCTTAATTTTTAATGTGAAATTCTATGATCAAAGTTTTCACACTCCAAGAAGACGGAAAATATTACTACATTATCTTCTCAACAAATTAATATTCTGAAAGCTGTCAGGGTACGAAAAAAGTAATGTAGTCCTATATTTTCCAATACTGTCTAAATTATTCAGGTAAAGAATACAGAAGAATATTTTGCACGTAAAGAGAAACTTAATGTCAAATGTGGTAAAACATAAAACTCGTTACAAATTATACTTTTATAAAAATGTGCCCCCTGCACTCTTTGTCTGTGCCCATGTATTATTCACATTTAACTTTTGCTTGCCTCAGACTACAGATTCTGGCATTGGAGGTTCTGGGTTCCAACCTTAGCTCCACTATTCACTGGCTTGCTAACCGCAGCCAAGGTATTTGTTCTCTGAGCACAGCTCTACCTCTGTAAAAATGGAAATTACAGTCTACATAAGAGTTCATGAAAAAAGATCAATAAATTCAGTTGCTATGTTATCTTTTTATTACCATTATTATCATTACTACTACTACTCCTCTAATTATTAATCCCAAAATTCTCATTAAAATACTTCTCTAAAAACAACAGATGGAATATTTTTAACGTGGAGAAGAGCAGTTATTTGAATGATTTTAATCTGTGCCACAGCTTTGTGAGGTCCTACCTTTGTGATTTAAAAAATATCATGATTTCTAAGTGAACATTTGGTTTCCTATCTGTAAGAAGGGGATATGAATGTTTGCCTCTGGGTTTTCAGCGAATTAAGTATGATTCTGTATGGAAACCATCAAACACCCTGCAAAGCCTAGTAACTGTGAGGAAAGTAAGCAACTACAACTTTTGAAAGAAAAGATATTACCATTAAAGGTCTATAAATATTGTGGCAATGAAGCAATTTTTAAGATTTATGTGGGTTTTATCTGTCAGCTTCTCTCGACACACTGTGGTATTAAACGTATTACATTAAGTAGTTGAAATCAGACTGAATACAATTCATTCTGGTCCACTTGCTGAAACATGCCAATCCAATGTTTTCCAATTTGCTCACCTAATATTTCTCTTGTCCTTTGGGGTCATGGGGTAATTTGTGCAGGGAAAATACTCTAACCACTGTAAAACTGATCACAGTGTGACTACGAATACTGCCTTAGGACAAATGATTTGAACCCTTCCTTATCAAAACATCTGCAAATGTTCTCGTATATGTACGAGTCAATGAGGGAACATATGCTGAATGAATTCCCTTCTTCCTCAGAACACCTGATACACACCTGACACATATAATCGAATTCCAGAAAAACTGACAAACGATGGGAATTTTTAGGAATTAATAAATCATCTAATAAGACAATACTCAAATCTTAGAAAGCCAGAAAACATTTTGCATATTCTTAACTATAAATCCATTTTGCAATTTTCAGTCAATATTCTGGTTCCTAAAATATTACTGTACATAAATATTGCTTTTGCACCTTTTCCAGAATTATGTATGGTGGTCTATAAACCTCCCCGTAATGTAGGCCACCAAAGGTCATTTACATGCAGTTTTAAATAATCTCAGCTTGATTTCTGTCATGTATTGGCATAGTTCATGTTTTTTTTAGACATGTGTTTTTTTTTTAAAAGAAGATCTACATCTTATTTTGCTAACTGGAGCCTTAAGTAAAAACAGGTAAAACATTTGCTTTGACTGTAATGAATAATGTTTCTTTCTTTGCGTGTGTGTGTGCACATGCACATGTGTGCAGTACATATCTCTTACTGAAATTAAGCTTTAAAATTACAATAGAATGAAAAATGGGATGACTGGTTGACTTTTGCCATCTTTTTGTTCTAATTGATTGTCATAAGCTAAGTCATTGCTTGATGCTTTGCCCATACATTTTAATGACTACAAATGAGTAGACTGGTCCTGGCCCACTTCACGTGTATGTGTCATTTAAGTGGAGTTGCGGTAAAGAAACATAGAGCAAAAAAGTGACAATTTCCTTCTGAAAATCTACATGTGAAGATATGCCTGATAACGTAACTGTCAAGATGGCAAATAGGAAAAAATATTCTAAAATCCAAATGGAATATATTCCAGAAGGTTGGATAATATGGTCCATGTATCTACTACATACACTGAGGGCTCCTGACCTATTTAAAGATCCAATCTCCATCTTCACATTCTGTGTAACCTAATCTTAATGCTCACAATTCTAGGTTTTCAGCTCCGTGGTTTTACTTTCATCGATTTATTACTGTTTCTATTTTTCTACATCAAGTTTCTTATTCAATTATAAATAAAAGTATATGTTGATGGTGGTATTCTAAACATATTACTTTGAATAATAGGAGTGTTTATTTCCTTTCAACTCTAAATGACACACTTGGTACTAGTTAAATGTTCTCTGACAATATAACAAAATATAAATCACCTGGTGGAACCCACATGCTAAAATATAACCCAGTCGATACTCCTATGAACTCATGGAAAATTCTTTTCTGCACTGTTTGAGAGTGTATGCTTGATGTTTTACTATTGTTTATTTTTCAATAACTAATCACCCTTCTCGGTCTTCCAAAAGTTCCTGGTATTTCACTAGTTTACACATCGATTGAATACCGTTCCCAGAATTGCTTTTGGCTCTAGGCCAACAGCTGTGATAATCAGCTATAAGATTTATTCCAGGAGGGAAGTGTTATAAACAGAAGGATTCATAAGGCGGCATGCTAAAAATGAATACTAATGCTTTCGATGAGATGCTTGAAAACTTTTTGTGCCTTCAATGAGCGCTAATGTCAGTCTTTACGCTCTTCAACTCCATGTGAGCTTTGATTTTGCGGAAAAATGGCATGTTCACTAGATTTGGTGATTTGATATTTGCATTAATCATTATGAGCTGGTTTAGCAAATTGAAATGATTTAATTTCACAAAGGCAAATATAGAAAAATCACAGAGAATAATTTAAAAGCCCCACCTTTATGGAAATTAAGGGATTAACTGCTATGCATAATCTGACACATTTACTGCAATAGGATATATTAGTATATTGGTTGATGGGTGGAGTCAAAGTTTAAAGGAAGCCAAAAATATTCAAAGGGAAACAGTTGGCAGGTAAATGCACTGAGCTAGAAATTAATAATAAGGAGAAATGAGGTTGAGTGGAAAACAGGACACACAATCAATTCTTAAAGACAAGACACAGAAATAAAGAAAAGTAACTCAGAGTTTATCGGTTGAGAAGAAAAGCTTGCGGAATATTAATCTTAAGTGGGGCAAAAGAAAATAATGCCACTGAAACATCAGAAAGGTACAGAAATAGAATTCAATTAAGGTAATTTACGGCTACATAAAGACAGGTGTTTGGGGAAATTTGGGGGGCTGCAGAAGAATTAAGGAAGAAGTCTAGAAAGCACAGTGTCAAAACTACAAGACTAAAATGCTTTCCACTGTATTCATCCCTTTGGTGGGCTCTACGGGTACCCTAAGGTCATTCAGAGTTCACCAAAACTTCCCCAGGAAACATCCTCAGATTTCCCAAACATGTGTTGAAAAGCTCTCTTAATTTTTCCTTTTCAGTATGTATCACCACTTGCAATTATTTACCTGTGTCATGACATAATTTTCTCTCCCACAGGAATATAAACAACAGAAATTCTGGTAGGGCAACCTCACCATTAGAGCACAGAGTTTACTGCAGCACCTGGAGGACAGCAGGCATTCAGAAACAATTTTTGAATGAAAAAAATAAACAAATGAATGACTACACGGTTGAGTGAAAGGGCTAGCTTCCCCATGTTCAGTAATCCTGCCTGAAATTAGGAGTTAGAATAACAGGAAGAGAAAGGAAGGGTTAGGTACAAAGACAAAGAAGGATTCTTAGGAAGGGCTGGCCGATAGTTGGGAAGGAGGCAAAAGAAAACCTGGGGAGATAGAGCTTTAGAGGTTGAAAAGAATAAAGGTAGACAGTGAAGGAGATGTGGAATAGAGGAGATAAACAGAAATTATAGTTGAAAAGTAATTCCATACCAAAAGAGGCATCTAACAAAATATGTTGCAACACTTATATGTCTTGAATATTAAAATCTCAAATATTGTAAACATTGAAATTATAAATAGGAAAATCATAAATTCTTATACTTTTGGCTTTTCTCCAGTTCTTTTTTTCAAGCAAACTTCAAATGAAAGGATGACAAT
Source organism: Grampus griseus (assembly GCF_964374135.1). Taxonomy (NCBI): domain Eukaryota; kingdom Metazoa; phylum Chordata; class Mammalia; order Artiodactyla; family Delphinidae; genus Grampus; species Grampus griseus. The sequence goes on along the minus strand of NC_139004.1, from coordinate 84,372,751 downwards.
AGTTCTCATTTACTGAGTGCATATTATGTGCCAGCTACTGTGACATTCTTGCGTGTGTCTTGTTAACCCTCATGATGACCATAGGTGGGAATTTCTATTGTTATCTATGTATTCTGGCTTTACTAGCTCATTTCTCTCTCACTCTAGGACTATCCACAGCCCATATCCCAAACCCTACTCCCCGGAAATTCTTTTTTAAGAAGTCTGCTTGTGTCCTGAGTGTTGCCAGCTCTTTACAGAACTTGTTTGACCTGATCACAGACCATAGAGTGAGCATGTGAAGATCAGATTTAGAATGGCATTGCTGACACACTACCACCCTATGGATACCTCTGGTGTCTTTCTCTGCAGAATGATTCCTAAGAGAAAGCAACTTATTAAGTGCATAGCTGTGCCAGCCAGGTGCATCCGAAACTGTAGCCCACAGCTGCTAAAAGCAGAACCAGTGGCATGAAATGGCTGTGTTTGATGACTTCCTTTCTGCCTATCCAGTTAAGCTGCTCCCCTGTCTCTGCAGAGCACCGCAAGAGAACATCCCATAAGAAGAGGGGTAAAAACAAAAATTTTCACCTAACCCTGAGAATACAAGAGATTTCCTCAGTTGTAGGGCATGGGGAACAAAGATGCTGAGGTGACAGAATAAGGGTCATATTGAAAGGTACAGTGAAAGGGCCCTTCATTCAGAAGTACAGTTAATATCCAGCCACCCAGCCTTCATCTGAACAAGCAATGCCCTGGAATCAACTGAGAGCTAATTCGGTGCCCTCCAAATCATGCAGTTGCCATTCAACTGAACATCATTTATGCCAGCTCAAAAGAGCCATGTTACTCACGGAAATCTCATTTTTTCATATTAAACACTGGAAGGGATTTAACAAGAATATAAAGGATCTGGGCTTCCCTGGTGGCGCAGTGGTTGAGAGTCCGCCTGCCGATGCAGAGGACACGGGTTCGTGCCCCGGTCCGGGAAGATCCCACGTGCCGCGGAGCGGCTGGGCCCGTGAGCCATGGCCGCTGAGCCTGCACGTCCGGAGCCTGTGCTCCGCAACGGGAGAGGCCACAGCAGTGAGAGGCCCGCGTACCGCAAAATAAATAAATAAATAAAGGATCTGAATGAGCTGTATGTATCAAATATGAATACTACAAAGTGATTGACTATATATTTACATACATACATATATGTATGTAAATATATATTTAAATATACAGTACTTAATGTTATAAGTACATACATACATACATATATGTATGTAAATATATATATTTATATATACAGTACTTAATATTATAAGTACTGTATATATATTGTACTTGAATTAGAGACAGCCTAGAAGAAAAGCCTTAAAATTACAAAAATGCCCATTTCTTCATTTTTAGTCTAATACAAATATAATCAAATGTATAATGGAAACTGGAGAAGGTGACAGAACAATTCTAAACTTCAGTAACTCTTCACACTCAGCTTTCTTTCCTCCTACCTCTTTCACAATCTTAACACACATACGGCAGCTAAAATGGACTTCTCAGTGTTTCCTGAATAAATGCTGTCCCCTTTCTTCCTGGTGGGTAGTCAACTTGAACTCATTCCTCCAGACCTCTTTCAAGCGTCAGTGGCACAGCCCAGCATTGAGAACAAGGGCTCCAGGAAACAGGTACCCGGGCTTTATGGTTTCTTCCAGGTGTTGTGAAGTTGGACAATTAATTCACCTTCTCTAAGCCTCCTTAAGCCCAACTCTAAGACTGAGAAAATATCTGCACCATCTACATCCGGAGAGTAGAAAAAAGAAAGCCTAGGAAAGTGCTTTGTAGTGTCCACTGGATACATCCAATCACGATACCTGTCCTTCTCAACTCTCTTTGGAAAGGAAAGGCTGCTAGGAAGACGATTCAATCCCACTTCTCAGTAAACTGAACTGAAAGGACTGAAAAAATTTCCCTGGTGGGAATCAAAAGAGTAAAGGGAGAAGAGAATGTGGAGACAGGCAAACTACACTAATAGAGGATCACCAAAACAAAGTGCTTGTACAGCCTGATGTCAAATAATATTGATGGGTGAGACTGTTCAGACCCAACCTTCTGCAGAAAACAACTGAAAATACTGAAAAAACAATTTTAACACCTTCTTTGGCACTTGAATTTGCTAATAAGGTAGTAAGGAATTATCACAACAGCAACTGAATGGAAGTGGGAACCAGACAGACAGTGGATCCTCAGAGAACTTGTATAGCCAAGAGAACCTGAGCTGTGATTTTGGAGATTTCACTGGGTCCAGAGAATTCAAAGCTGGGTCTCCCCAAAATACAAAGTCTAGGAAGACAGCTTCCCTTCTTACCACTGAGACCCAGCAGGGCTTCACCCTCTAGGTAAGCACAAATCCAAGGGAGACTCACCACATCCCTTCCGAACCCAAAGGCCTTACAGGAAATTGTCCTGTTGCTGAGCAGAGCAGGGACAGAAAAACATCTCTGAGAAATGACAACCATGAGCCTGTCGCTACAGGGATATTCAAGAACAAGTGAGAACACCTGGCTGGTCCAAAAATCTTCTTGCCCCCAAATCCTCAGGCCTTGAACTGTTCTGTATTATTATTGTTGTTATTATTATTGCAAAACACATAGAACATAAAAATTTACTACTATAACCATTTTAAAGTGTACAATTAATGGCATTAAGTACATTCACAATACTATGCAACTATTACCGCTAGTTCCAAAACATTTTCATCACCCCAAATGGAAACCCCATACCCGTTCATTGAATTGCAAAGGTTCAGATACTGGAATTATCAAGGGTAGATTATAAAACAATGCATTAGGGGCTCCCCTGGTGGCGCAGTGGTTGAGAGTCCGCCTGCCGATGCAGGGGACACGGGTTCGTGCCCCGGTGTGGGAGGATCCCACATGCCGTGGAGCGGCTGGGCCCGTAAGCCATAGCCGTTGAGCCTGGGCGTCCGGAGCCTGTGCTCCGCAGCGGGAGGGGCCACGACAGTGAGAGGCCCGCGTACCGCAAAAACACAAAAAACAAAAAACAATGCATTAAATTTTTTTTTTAATTTAAACTTCATGCAACGAGTTGGATTAACAAAAAGTACTCAATAAATAATAAGATAGTTGGAAAGTAGATAAGGAAAAAATTAGGAAATCTGCATGAAAATGCATAAAGTTGGGCACACCAAAAACTAGAAAATATCAGGTACCTGAATAATCATTCTATGTCTTGGAGAATATATTTATTATTTTTAATTCCCCGAGATCCTACATTCGATCTTTCTCAAAATATTATTACTCCTTAATATTATATTGTGCTTGATATTGAGCTCCTGACCAATTATAACATTGTTCTTAGGTGAAAATATTAGCTACTTTATGATATTCAGCATTTCAAACATATTCCTGCAATGTGTTAGGATAAAAGACAGACATTGTTGTATAGTTCATTCTGTAAGCTCTAAGATCCATGGAAGGACTTGGAAATGGAGTAAAATCCACTACGTCGGGCCAAAAAGCAGGTGTAAAATATTAAAATCTAGGAAGTCAGGTAGCTATTAAAGCTTACTTTTATTTGTAAAATTAAACATGGGCACAAAAACAGGTGAATAACATTTAACAGGCAAGCAAATAATAAAATTCAGGGTATTTTAAAAATTATGACAAATACCTTGAGGTGTTTTATTTGACTAAATTTTTAAGAATTCTTTCCAAATGTGATCCCTAACCTCTTCCTGATAAGTGTATGCACAAGGCCAAATCAACTGAACGAAAAATGAAAACTTAACCCATCACTAGATTGCCTTGTCTCCAGAATGCTATGTAACCAGATGATCCGTGTCAGCATAGCTTGTATCCTGTTATATATCCACCCACATGGAAAACGAGGTAAGCATGAACGATTGCAAGGAAAAAATATAATTTTTATCATCAAATTAATATAGCAAGATATTCCATAATATGATATACACTTAGGCAAAACTGGTTCTATTCGACTCCCGCCTACTTAAAGAAAGAAATATCGATTTCTTATCTCACGTGACCAAAAACTATACAAAACTTTACGTTCAAAACTGAAGATGCGTAACAGAAATTAAACAAAAATATCTGAACACAGGCAGTCCTCGCTTTGCATGGCATTGGGTTAACTGAAACTCACACACTGAGTCCTCTCTAAATCCAGCACTGCCTGTATTCCACACAGCTATTTTGCACAAATATAAGCATACGCCAAGGAGCAAAATGTAATAGTCTCACTATGTGGGTGAGATATGGAACTCTCTGAGCTATTTAAATTGTTCTCTGTTTTCCCAAATACCATTCTGTTTTTGTAAAATACGGAGGGAGGAAAGGAATTTCATTTGCACACAGTTACGATGATTAATAAAAAAAAAATGCTGTTTTTATCTGAAAATATTATTCTGGGGTCTATTTAATGTGGCTGAACAGACACAGATTACCATATATAACCTTAAGTGAAACTGAAAATACTCATTCCCGCGAGCTTTATTTTATACTATGAATTCAGTTAAGTATCTCCTATTCTGAAAGGCTCTCTTTTAAAAGGGACTCTACAAGCACAAACAGATGGATTAATTACATTAAAAACTGACATGTTAAGTATAAAGTTAAAGAAGCCAAACTTATGCAAATAGAAAATTTATCATTTAATACCCAATTGAATCTAAATGAATTCTTTTTTTTACTGTCATCAGGTTTCAAAACATTTCAGGCATGGGATAAGAGGCAATTTATCTGGCATCACAGAAATCTGAGAAAATAATGTGCCCTTCCTTTTAGATTCTGAGCAGAATCAACTCCTATGTATAGACTAATAAAAATAATAAAAAAAAACTTTAGGATAGAGACTCATTTTAGAGGGCAGGTCAACGTAAGGAAAATACAGACCATTCATTTCCCCAAATCAGCATTTTCTTTTCCAAACCTCATTGTCCTTATCTCATATTGCTGGAAAAATAGCAATTACAGAGTAACAGAAGGTTTGCTTTTCTCCAGAGCACTTTCATGGGCAGAGTCACCAATTAAAAGTATTGCCAGATTTCAAACGATATCATAAAAGACAAGTAATTTTTTCTTTCTCATTTTTATAAATCACAAGGAAGGAACATAACTATCTACTATAAGCCATAAATTTATTAAATTTCTCTACTTATAACTCACTTATTTGCAAAACGGTAACTGTTAACTACCCCCACCACATACGCAGTGCAGTGGTTAAGAACATAGACTCTGAAGCCAGACTGCCTCAGCTCACATCCCACTTCTGTGATTATCAGCTATACAACCTTGGGCAAGGTTACTGAACTTTGCCTCAGTTTTTTTCATCAGTAAAATGGAATAATAATAGTTAATATCTACCCTATATGGTTAAGAGGATTAAGTGAGTTAATCACAAAAAGCACAGAGATGAACATAATAAACACCCAATAAACATTGCAAAAAGAAAAAGAGAACAATCACAGACATCTGGGTGATGACAAAACTATGGTAAATGGATAGATTTCCAACTTGACGTAATTGTTTAGAATCTTCCCGTTTATTTACCATTCTATTTCTAATCCTCCTCTTCCAAAGTGTCCTATTTGGGTAACAATAGGGTAGGGCCCATATTTTATCTTATCTTCAAAACTCTGCCAACTTTTCTCAGCCACAACAGGAGGAGAGCATGAGAGGAGAGGCAGGCACACATCACAATCTGCAGGGCGTAGCGTGAGTTGGCAGATGAGTTATCTGAAAAGGTTAGATGGTCATTTTAACTCAGAGACTAGTTCTCATACACTGACCCAAAGACATAATTTGTTCCTTACAGAACAGCAGCACCCACAGTTTAGCAGCTGTCAAGGAAAACGGAGCTGTTTTAAAGCCAAGTCTAGAGTTGGAAGTTTTATAAAAAACCAATTAAAACAAGACTTGGAAAATTATTTAAACAAATTTGTCAATAATGATCTCATATTTGCATGTGCAAATCTGAAAACTCCCTTAGGAACATACCAAATGTGAAGACCTCTTTTATTTGCAGTAATAACTTAATAATGGCTGCTAGCTAAGATACGGTAGCACCGTGATACACCCTCTGTATGGATGATGCCATTTAATTCATATAGCTCTGGAGGGCAGTAACTATTAAACCTTATGACATAAAGATCTCAAGTTACTCATCAAGTGGCCATAGTCCAGATGTGAAATTAGAGTCTTCTGACTTAAGAGTCCATGCTCTGAAGCCCTGTTCCATAGTCACAAATTTTTGTAAATTATTTGCTTGATCAGATTCCTCTTCCTGTAGAAATTATCATGGTGCCCTTTCTCACCTTACTCAGACAGTAGAGAATTCAGCTTTTCTGGCAAGAGGTACCTCCACCTGAAGAATTTCCAGGGGACATCTCTGCGCTACCTGGAACCTAAATTCCAGAGAACTGGGTTTATTGTTACTCTAATTTTATTCTTTAGATGTCAACCCTGTTTCGGACATAAAAGAACATGAACTTTTGAAGCAATTTTCAAGGACTTCCGATCTTTTTCCCTTGTTAGAACTTTCAAGTACTGAGATTTGAATTATATGCCAAATTCTCAAATCAGATGTAAAAACTCTGAAAGACTTAAACAGCTTTCAAGATCAAGTTGAGAGGCTAGATATATCTAAAGGGGAAATGAAATGGATTCAATTTTCATGTTAAAATTCAAGTTATTTAAACTTAGCTGAGGTGGTTAGTCGCAAGGTTTGTGTGTGCAAAACAGACAAAAATATTCAGTCCATTTTAACAGTGAGAATATACGGACTAGATGGAAAATTTAATGTGTGCATCTTTCTCCTGGTTTTCTTCTTTGTTATTAATATTTCAAGCAACAGCTCCATGCTGCCAAGTCATCACACTACACGGAATTTAGAACTCTTAAAATGGGCACATGCTTTCGACAGAAAGATTCCCTTACCATAGTATCAGTAATTTCAGGCACCTTATTTGAGTGTCAGTGGAAATTTAGGTTGCCCCTACAATATAACAACTTCCAAAAGTAGAAATGTGGTTCTAATATAAATGCTTGCAAATATTACTGTCGTCCTCTCTTGGGCTATATTTATTTCTGAAAAATGAAAATGATAGTTTTATTTTAGCAAGAGCAAGTATAGAAATCCTTAATTTAAAAGACACTGGTATACCTCACACCAGTCAGAATGGCCATCATCAAAAAATCTAGAAACAAGAAATGCTGGAGAGGGTGTGGAAAAAAGGGAACCCTCTTGCACTGTTGGTGGGAATGTAAATGGATACAGCCACTATGGAGAACAGTATGGAGGTTCCTTAAAAAACTAAAAATGGAACTACCATACGACCTAGCAGTCCCACTACTGGGCATAAACCCTGAGAAAACCATAATTCAAAAAGGTACCCCAATGTTCATTGCTGCGTTATTTACAATAGCCAGGTCATGGAAGCAACCTAAATGCCCATCAACGGACGAATGGATAAAGAAGATGTGGCACATATATACAATGGAATATTACTCAGCCATAAAAAGAAACGAAATTGAGTTATTTGTAGTGAGGTGGATGGACCTAGAGACTGTCATACAGAGTGAAGTAAGTCAGAAAGAGAAAAACAAATACCGTATGCTAACACATACATTTGGAATCTAAAAAAAAAAAAAAAAGGTTCTGAAGAACCTAGGGGCAGGACAGGAATAAAGAGGCAGACGTAGAGAATGGACCTGAGGACACAGGGAGGGGGAAGGGTAAGCTGGGACGAAGTGAGAGAGTGGCATGGACTTATATACACTACCAAACGTAAAACAGATAGCTAGTGGGAAGCAGCTGCATGCACAGGGAGATCAGCTCGGTGCTTTGTGACCACCTAGAGGGGTGGGATAGGGAGGGTGGGAGGGAGATGCAAGAAGGAGGGGATATTGGGGTATATGTATATGTATAGCTGATTCACTTTGTTATAAAGCAGAAACTAACACACCAATGTAAAGCAATTATACTCCAATAAAGATGTTAAAAAATAATTAAAAAAATAAGACACTGGTAACTCTTGTGTAATTGTTTCAGCATTGAATTTAACACTGAACTTTCCTTGTGAACTCATATATTCAAGAGTAGGACTCTCCGTGAAAGTTTTTAAAGATTAACCATATTGACCCCACTTATCTAGTAAGGTATGGGGAATTTATGGTAGGTATAGGAAGCGGTGCTGTAGGTACACATGTGGCTCAGAAGAAAGGGCAGCCATGGGATGAAGGGAGAAATTCAGGAACTAAATGCAGAAAGTGTTTGTTGCTGAGGAAGAGGAGAGAGGTATAACAGGGATTTTTCTCTGAGCATCTGCTGTATAGCTTGGCCCAGACAGACACTCAATACCAATTGTAAAACTGGTAAAGG